>NC_042618.1:177521381-177862792 GCF_901001135.1 Rhinatrema bivittatum
GTGAAGGTGATTGGGGGTATGCTTGGAGGAAGAGCCAGGTTTTGAGTTTCTTTTTAAAGGTGGGTGTGGAGGTTTCGGTGCGAAGGTCAAGTGGCATGGAGTTCCACAGGGAAGGGCCTGCGAGGGAAAGGGCCCTATTGGTGGTGGAGATGAGTCTTGTGGATTTTATAGATGGGGGGATAAGAGTTCCACGAAGGGAGGAGCGTGTAGGTCTTGTGGAGGTACGAGGGAGGAAGGGTGGGCTTAACCAGTTGTAGTGTTCATTAGTAATACTTTTGTGGATGAGGGTAAGGGTCTTGTATAGGATGCGTGAATGGATGGGCAGCCAATGGAGGTTGATGAGGGTGGGGGTAATGTGGTCTTTCTTCTTGACATTAGAGAGGATGCGTGCAGTAGCGTTTTGAAGGAGTTGGAGAGGTCTGAGGTGGGTGGCAGGGAGTCCAAGTAAGAGTGCGTTACAGTAATCGATTTTTGAAAAAATTAGTGACTGGAGTACTGTGCGGAAGTCATGGAAGTAGAGGAGGGGTTTGAGTTTTTTGAGGGTTTGGAGTTTGAAATAGCAACTGCTAACGATAGATTTGATATATGGTTTGAAGGTTAGTTGGTTGTCAAGTATAACACCCAAGTTTCTTGTGTCGGAGATAAAGTTAGGAGTCTGAAGCGTGGAGGGACAGGGTATGGGTGCATGTTTGGAGGAGATGAGGAGGAGTTCAGTTTTCTGAGGGTTGAGGGCTAAGTGCATGTCGGTGAGAAGTTGGTTAATGGAAGTGAGAATGGTGTCCCATCTATGTAGAGCAGTGAGTACAGTATCTGTGAAAGGAATGAGTATTTGCACATCGTCTGCATAGATGAAGTGTGTAATACCAAGGTTAGAAAGGAGGTTTGTGAGGGGGAGCATGTAAATGTTGAATAGCGTGGAAGAGAGGGAGGATCCTTGGGGGACGCCACAGTCGAGATTAACAGGGGGGGATGTGAAATTATCAATGAGGACTGTGTAGGTGCGGTTTTGGAGGAAGGACTTTATCCAGGAGAGGGCAGTACCTGAGATTCCTATACTGGTGAGAGTGTTGATAAGGATGTTATGATTTACAGTATCGAAGGCGGCGGAAATATCTAGCATGGCAATGAGATAGGATTTACCGGCATCCATTCCTTTGATGATGGTGTCTGTGAGGGAAAGGAGTAGGGATTCGGTACTGAGGTGTTTACGAAAGCCATGTTGTGTAGGTGGGAGTATGTTGGATTGTTCTATGTGGTCAGAGAGGCGGGAATTAACTAGTTTCTCAATGATTTTGGAGAGGAAAGGGAGATTGGAGATGGGACGGAGGTTGGATAGGTTGGAAGGATCAAGGGAGGGTTTTTTTAGGATAGGTTTGACCACAGCTTGTTTCAGGGAGTTGGGTACCAGGCCGTGTTCCAGGGAGCAATTCACGATTTTGGAGAGTGAGGTGGCTATTGTTTTAGGAATAGCGAGTAGTAGTTTAGTAGGGATAGTGTCTGAGGGGTGGGAGGAGGGTCTCATCTTTTTTAAAATGTTTTCTATTTCTAGTGTTGAGGAGGGTTCAAAAGAAGTGAGGATGTTAGGTGTGTGTAGGATGGAGGGGGTTATACTGTTAGTGTTGGGGGAATTTTTGGGGTTGGGGGTAAACTTGGCGGTGATGTTAGCTATTTTGTTCTTAAAGAATAGGGCAATATCATTGCATCGGGTCTGTGTGGAGGGGACTTGGGGTGCAGACATATTAGGTTTGGTAAGATTTGAGACTAGGGTGAACAGTGCTTTTGGGTTGAATTGGAGGTGGTGAATTTTCTTGGCATAGTATTCCTTTTTTGTAGTTTGAATGGCGTTTCTATATGCGTGCATGAGTTGGTAATAAATGGTTCTTGTGGCAGTGGTGGGGTGTTTGCGCCAGTGTCTTTCTGCTGTTCTAAGCTGTATTTTTTGGGTTTTGAGTGTCTGGGTGTACCAGGGTTTTTTAGATGATTTGGTTTGGGTGATTGTTTTTTGAATGGATGATTTGGTTTGGGTGATTGTTTTTTGAATGGATGGACATAGGTTGTTGGCGATTTTCAGGGTAGTTTCTGTCCAGGTGGATATAGCACTGTCTGCTGACTCTTGGTCAATATGGTTTGTGATGTTGGAGCAAGCCGTGGCCAGGGTATCTATAGGGCAGGTTTTACGGAATTGGAAGGATTTAGGCTGGGTAGGGGGGGAGGTGGGAGGGGTTTGTAGAGAGAGAATTGTGTTGATGATGGAGTGATCGGACCAGGGGACAGGAAGGCATGTAGGGGAGTGGATGGTGTTTATGAGTGAATTGGTGAAAATGAGGTCAAGGGTATGACCAGCTTTGTGGGTTGGAGAGTGGATGAGTTGGGTAAGGCCCATTGCGTCTAAGGTTGTGATGAAGGCTTCGCATGTAGGGGATTGTGGGATGGTGTCGACATGCAGGTTAAAGTCGCCAAGGAGTATCGTGGGGATGTCGGGGGAGAGGGAGATGGTGAGGAATTCAATGAGGGGGGAGGGGTCTTTTTCTAGTAGACCAGGAGGGGTATATATGAGGCATATTTGTAGGGATTGCGATTTGAACAGGCCTACTTCATATTGGTTGGGAATATTGCAGGTTTGTGAGGTGAGCTTGAATTCTTTTTTAGCTATGAGGAGTAGGCCCCCTCCTCTTTTCTTTTTTCGGGGGATAGAGAAAATGTCATAGTTTTCGGAAGGTAGTTGGTTAATGAGAGGGGTGTCACAGGGTTTGAACCAGGTTTCGGTTACTGCAAAGATTTCTGGTTTGGAGTCAGTTAGAATGTCATTGAGAAGGTGTGTTTTTTGTTTAAGGGATTGGGCGTTGATGAGTAGAAGTGAAATGAGGGAGATGGTAAGGGCCGGGGGGGTGGGAGATATAGGGATGGAGGTCAGACGCCTTTTTTGAGTGTTGTGGTGGCTGTAAGAGGGGAGGAATAGTTTGGAAGTGGGTCCGAGTGGGTAAGTGGGTGGACGATGGTGAGCGTGTGGGGGCATTATTGGATGGGGGGCTAGTAAACAGATGTATTGGAAAGCAAAACAAATTGGGAAGTGAGGGAACCTTAAGGCAATTAAATAGATTTAAAACAATTGTAGCAGAATAATGCAGATGCATGCACGGTATTATAATGAACAGATTGAGGCAACTTAAACAAACTATTGCACTTGGTGGGAGTAGTGGAGTTGGTGTAGAAGACATGCAATTTCACAGCTGACAGCAATTAGTAGGGGTAATGCAGGAGAATAGCTTAATGTAATATAGCAAACAATTGCAAATTGTAGTTGTAATATAACAACTAGTAGTATTATAACAGTTACAGTTACAAATGGTAGTCAGGCATTTAGATAACGTAGGTTATGAAATGCAGATACTGGACTCACGTTTGATACGCTTGACGTGAAAAGAACACAGTATTCGACATTTGTAACATGGGGTGGCAGAAGTTTGTGTATAGTCCATGGCCTGTTCTTAGTGTATTCTTGTCTCCAAAGGGCAAGCGTCGGATTTTGACGGGGTGATCTTAGTCTTAGTCACATTACTGGATGCAGTGTAGGAGGAATAGTAGAGCGCTGCAACAGGGCGACACGAAGGGGCGAAACAAAGGGGCAGGCCCCTTTGTCGTGCTCCTTCGTGCGCGCGACGCCGGGCGCGCGACGCCGGTAGAAGGGAAAAGAAGGCAATTTTAGAGAAAGGAATAGACCTCTTCATGTTTTAAGAGCAATGATACCAGAGGTATGCATGTAAATTTTGTTTTGTTTTTGTAATTTAACTTTGTTTATGGTTTATTTTGTTTATTTGAAATACAATCAATGTAAAAAAGTGAATCCAATCCAAAAGTTTCCACACCCTCCCCACCTGCTAGACCCATTGGGGTAGATTTTTAAAAAATGCGCGTTCGCGTACTTTTGTTGGCGCACCAGGCGCAAACAAAAGTACGCTGGATTTTATAAGATACGCGCCGAGCCGCGCAGCCTGCCTCTGTTCCCTCCAAGGCCGCTCCGAAATCGGAGCAGCCTCGGAGGGAACTCTCTTTCGCCCTCCCCTCACCTTCCCCTCCCTTCCTCTACCTAACCCACCCCCCCGGCCCTATCTAAACCCCCCCCTACCTTTGTCTACGGATTTACGCCTCCCGGAGGGAGAAGTAAATCCACGCGTGCCTGCAGGATGCTGGCGCGCCGAGAAGCGACCCAGGGGCGGTTCCGGAGGGCGCAGCCACGCCCCCAGACCGCCCTGGGCCGAAACCACGCCCCCGGGCCCGCCCCCGAAACGCCACGTCCCGCCCCCGAAATGCCACGTCCCGCCCCCAAAACGCCGCATCGATCGGCCCCGCCCCCGACACGCCCCCGACAAAAAACCCCGGGACTTACGCGAGTCCCGGGCCTCTGCGCGCGCCGGAGGCCTATGGAAAATAGGCGCGCCGGCGCGCAAAGCCCTGCTCGCGTAAATCCGGGCGGATTTACGCGAGCAGGGCTTTTAAAATCCGCCCCATTATGCGTAGGTCTCTAGAAATCCAAATGGGGCATGAGTGTTCCCCTGTCGCTTTTCTCCCACCAGATCCTTATTCAAAATGGTGCCAGCAGGCCCTAAGATTGGCACCATTTTGTTGTATTTAGTTGCAGTTTGTTGCATTTTATTGTACTGAGGTAGCTCGGTACAACAAAATGGCACCAGCCTCAAGGCCAGCTGCTCCATTTTGAATAAGGACCTGGTAGAACAGCAGCGAGGAATTACTCCTGCCCCATTTGGATTTCTAAAGATCCACAGATAAGGTAAGATAGGTCCACAGGGTGTGTGAATGGGGAGGAACAGTCCAAGGTAGGGGCTTTATTTTATTTATTTATTTTTTGGGTGGTGCCAGTGCAGTTTATTTTAGGGGGGGGGGGGAGAGCGGGACTGGGGCTGGTAACTTTATTAAATTGCCTATTTCATATCACATTAAAGCAAATACTTTAATGATACACTAAAGATAGATTTTATTTTCGGGTAATACACACTGAAATATTCCTATTGTGCAAAGTACAAGAAAGTCTCCCTGCAATGGACAGTCTTTGTAGATATGTGACTAGCTCTTGATAATTGTCTGCTCACTCTGTCAACTTGATTGAAAGTGTGTGACAGATAGATAGAGTGGTACTGGTGACAGGTTCAATATCAATGAAGTATATTGTGACATTAAATCCCCCCCCTTCCAATTCCATCATGTCACTGTGACAAAAGGATAAATGAGGGAATGGCAGTAGACAGAAAAATGGCAGGGGCAGAGGATTGGGTGTTGCTGCAGAGCCAGCCCAGTCAATCAGAAGCACAAGCAGTAGTAGCAGTGAGAAAAAAAGAGAGTTCTGCCCCTAACCTTAAAAGAAACATTTTTAGCCGCAGAAATCCAGGAGAGGAAGCCAGATTAAGCCATAAGAAATTAAAATTGGGAGAGCATGTGCCACCGTCACCTGTTCCTCTCCCTCTTGCTTTGGAGCAGGGGCAAAAGGTAGGTGAACCATCTGAGGCTAAAATTAGTATAGCAGGGGCAAGGACAGGGGCAGCAGAAGTGCAACACCCAAAACCAATGCACTTCTCCATGATTATTACTGTTTCTGAGCTAATGGAGGCAGTAGTTTCAAAAACTTGTTCCCTGAATCAGAAGATATTGAAAGGCTAGAAGCTAGAGATGTGCATTGGGCTTTTTTTTTTTTTCAATTCGGGCTTCATTTTCAAGCTGGATTTACGTGCGTAGGGCTTTTAAAATCTACCTCATAGAGGTACATCTTCAAAAGAAAATACTCATGTAAAACTAGCAGATAATGTAGCAATTTACAAAAGCCCATTTATGTGCTTGCAGGATAACTTTGAAAGAAATGCGCGTGGCCTCATATAAGCACGCTTATGGTGCGACACGAAAGTATGCTTGCATTTTCTAATCTGCACACCACGCATACAGCTGCACAGATAATACAATTCGCATATCATTTATACAGACATACACACATATGTGATCTACTTGTGCACATGTTCACGCTCATGTGAACACATGTGCTCACAGGTTTTTACAGAATTGCGAACATATGCCTGTGTTTTTCTCCGCGCACATGTGAGTGTCCAGTTCATCTGAGATGGGCTCATTTCATGATGGCACCCGCAGCACGGCATCCAAATGTTACCATTATCCATAATCTGGCATCCCTGGTGGTGAATAGTGTGGGAATCTTTTCCCAATTAAGGGGGTCCGCCAGCACAAAAGGCAAAGTCAGACAGCCTGGAGGGATTTGCAGGTCCGATTTAACTGGATTGCTTCATACTCCAAAGGGGTAAGTACATAGTTGGAAATATGAAGTTAGGTGTTAGGGAGCAATAGGGGGACAATAGAGAATTGAGGTAAGGGGTGTTATGGAACAATAGGAGAGAATAAAGGTTGGATGTGGGAATAGGGGTAGAGGGTGTTAGAGGCCAATAGGAGAAAATAGGGTGTTGGTTCTGGGGGTAGGGGTGTTGGGGGAAATAGGGCAATAAGGGATTGAGGTAATATAGTTGAGGTAGGGGGCAATTGATGGGGCAATAGTGAACTAAAAGCTTTGTAATCCTATTTCTTTGTATATACTAAGGACCTCAAGAAAAGGCCAGGTAGGTGAGAAGAAAGGAAGAGGAGTGGATGGACCAGCTGTGTGCCTGGTAGGATGGGCACAGAGGTAAGTTCATAACACGACCTTCAGGATGATGTTAAGTTTTCTCAATTTCTGGCTTACATCACTGGTCCCACTATTGCCCTGACACTCTATATGAACCCTGTTTCTGCCTACTGCTTCCAGCAATCCTCATTCACACTAGGGATGTGCATCGTTTTTTTATGACGGATCGAGCTACGGATCGGGTGATCTGTGGAAAACTTCGTTTTCCAACGAGTGGGGGTTTTTTTCTCAGCAATTTTTGCCAAAAAACCCCCACCCCCAACCCTTCAAATTTAGTTAATTACAACCCCCCACCCTCCCAACCCCCCAAAAAAAACTTGCCTAAAGTCCCTGGTGGTCCAGCTGGGGTCCCGGGAGCGATCTCCCACTCTCGGGCCATTGGCTGCCAGTAAACAAAATGGCGCCAGGCTCCCTTTGCCCTTACCATGTGACAGGGGCTACCGGTGCCATTGGTCGGCCCCTGTCACATGGTAGGAGTAATGGACGGCCGGCGCCATAACATTTTGTTTATTGGCAGCCGACGGCCCAAGTGCGTAAGATTGCTCCTGGGACCCCTGCTGGACCACTAGGGACTTTAGGCAAGTTTGGGGGTCGGGAGGGTGGGGGGTTGTAATTATGTAAATTTGAAGGGTTAGAGTGGGTTTTTTTGTTTTTTTTAATAAATGTGGCCCTCCTCCCCGCACTAACCGGAACGATGAATTTTCCCCAAAGTTCGGGGAAAATCTGTCTCAGGATTCGGGTCCTCCAACCCATGCCGAATTGGACTATTTCTTTGAAATTTTCCAATTCAGCAAAAATGATTGCACATCCTAATGCACACATTTCGTAATCGTTCATTCTCTGGATCACGGGCAGCACTGTCATGAAGCAGTACTTCTTATGCACTCATAGGCCTAGTATTGAACACAAGAGGGAGTTAGATTCTACTCATTTACTCTTACCATGCCAACCCAATGCCTCCCATGAACATACAGTTGCAGCAACCTGACCCTTGATGTCTTGCTATGTAAGGCACACCCCAGCACAAACAACTCAATCAATGACTCTACCCCCTAGATCTAAACACTATTTTGCTGTCATTTATTTAGAGACAGCTTCACTGAAGCTTTTGTTTTTCTGGGACCCTATCAATGGCCTTGCCACCTCTTATAGGACATGGGTGTCCAACCACTAGGAGTACTCACCATCGCCTCCAACCCTCTCACTAATGCAATGCCCCCTAATTGCTTGTATGAGGATGCACATTACATCCTGGAGCATATGAGCTGATGGATTATAACACACTCTTTTTGCTCTTTTCATAGAAAACACCAGTTCAGAGGAGGAGGAGGAGAAAAAGGGCAAGGAAGAGGCAGGTGAGCTCCCAGCCCCTTCTGTAGAAGTAGCAGGTATGGCCACTGCTGGGCAGCAGCATACATAACCACCTTTGCCACTACCACCACCAACAGTGAACCCAGTGGTGCCACTACAGCCAATCCCCTCCCCCCCATGGGAGGCACCGGGCCAATAGCCCCATCAATCCTTCTTCTTGTCCCACTAGGTTTTCCTCCCCTTTCTGCCTCAAAACCTCAGGACATTGGTCCTGAGGCTGACCAGCCATTGCTGGCCAAGAGAAGCAATGATTCACTTTAATACCTTTCACCTGAGACAGCTACAGAGTCTGTCTCAGTGGCTAGATCACCTGCTGCAGGCCAGAAGGCAGGGTCTCAGGCAGCCATTGGCCTGGATTTGCAAACAATGTTGAAGGATTTGAGAGGGATCAGAGCCAGCCTCTGGAGGCTAGTAAATGTAATGAAATGATTAGCCCAGGCTCAAAAGGGCTTTACAGATGCTCTTGAGCTGATGGCAATAAGACCACCACCAATGCTGTCAGCACCCTAGGCCTTTCAGGACTTGGCATTCCAAGGCACATGGGCCTTTTTTATGTAAATAATTTAGTTCCTAGCTTTTTTTCCTCTTTCTCTTTTTGCTTTTATTGTAAATAGTAAAAAAATGTTTTCCAAGTTCAAATATTTATATAACGTTTATATTTATTATTATACTGTCAGTGTTTGTATCTTTTATTTGATGCATGCTTTCTTTGGTCCTTTGTCATCAGCAGTAAAGCCCCTTTCAGAGTTTTGGTAAGTCTTGGGGGGGGGGTCAGGAGGATGGGGGGTTTGTTTAAATTCGCTCTTTTAGACGGCCGAATAATTCAGCGAAGATTTGTTGTATTCGTGGGGAATCGCGATACGTTTTGCTTCCCCATGAATACAACGAATATGGCCCTATACGTTGTGGATTACCAATATGTAGGAAATGAATGCACACCCCTAAAATCTAATAAATAAATAAATTCAGGTTTGGATCAGCTGGAGGAGGATTGACTGTGAAGGGTGAGAGAAGGGAAAGGACAAGAGATATAGAGGAGCTGGTGGTTGATTGGGGACCATTTGGGGGATGTGAGAGAAAGTTTGGAGGGGAAAGTGGAGGTGGGAGATACGGGATAGAGAATGAGAGTAGGGAGGGAATGGGGAAGGGGTGAGATGGTGGGGATGACGGAGGATCATTTGTGTTTATAAGAAAGGCTTGGGTTTGAAAGGATCAGCTGTGGGATGCAAAAATGCCTGAAGGCAGTGAAAGATAGGAGATGAGATGGGAAGTGAGAGAAGTTGGGGGATGTTAGAGGATCTAAGATGGAGGAACAGAAATTGGGAGACGGAGGATGCTGAAGGGCAAAAGGACCTCTAGAAGGGGTGGATCGACTAGATAGTGTAGAGGAAGAAAAAGGGGATCAACTGAATGAAGGTGATGGTGAGAGTGGAGTGATTTACGGAAAGGGATGACACACCAGCTATTTAGTTTTGGTTTTCTACTGGAGTCATATGATTTAGAACAGTGGTTCTCAACCTTTTTTCGACCCGGACACACCTGACAGATGGTTCTCACATGCCTGACACACTGAACGTGTGCCATCACAGGGCTAAATGTAAAAATACATTTTGCATCCTCAGGACCCCACTTGACACCCAACAATGGGTGCAGAGCAGAACTAGGTAATTACCCATCCAACTCACTATACAAAAAATATATTCTGGTTCAGATGGTATCTCAGTAAAAGCAAAACAAACTCCCTTTACTGGCAGGCATAATACCCCTCCTTATGAAAAGACAGTAAGTTACCACTAATGCATGTCCTATTGAGAAAACACAACAAATAAGATTGATGCAAATGCCTATATGCTAGTAAAAAGCTCACCTCTGTCACACACCCAGAACTGACCTTCACCAAGTACAGAAAGACCACAAATTATAAATATGGAGACAAACTGGAATGGAAAACCAAAAAGCCACTCTGCATGCAATGCAAACCTGCAGAAATGGGACGAGAAATATAGCACCTAACATGGTCCCAGGATCTGCAATAATGCAAACTAATCCACACAAAGTTACTCCTAAATTATGGAACACACTCAAACAGTAACAACCCTATCTAAGAAATACAAATATTAAACCAGGCCCTAAACACTAATACACCTCCTATTAGGAAAACAGAACATGCCAAGCTGCTATAGATCCCCACACAGAAATAATTGTAAAGCTAATAAATGTTACAAAACAGCTGATGAACAGAACATCCAACAATTAGAAACTCATAACATTTTTTAAAAATTGTCCAAATATCAATAAACTATTTCAAAACAGCAGACACATCACATAATACCTAATAATTAAAATGGCAGTCAATCAAGAAAAATAAACTTTAAAAAACACCTTTACTTACCCTCTCCAGCAACTCTCCTACTCCTTTCTCTTGCAGGCTAATAGCACACACCAGAAGCAACATTGCCTGCTGAAGCTCTGTCCTCACAGTCCTCTTCCTTAGGGCCCACAACCAGTCACTCACACACAGTCTTTGTCTCATACACACTAGTAACCTCCCTAACCAGTCTTTCTTCCTCACATGGACACCAGTCACCTCCCTAACCAGTCTCTGTCTCTCTCTCACCCCCCCACACACACCAGGCACCTCCCTGACCAGTCTCTGTCTCTCACACAGAAATAAATCACCTCCCTGAGCAGTTCTCACTCTCTCACAAAAACGCACCTCTGACCAGTCTCCCTCTCAATCACACACATGCTCTCTCACTTACATACAAGCTCTCAATCACACACAAATGCTCTTGCTCCCATTCTACCACACACACACAGCTGCCACTCGCGCACCCAGGCATCCATTCTTCCACACACACACACACACAAAGCTGCCACTCACCCACCCATTCTACCACACACACACAAAGCTGCCACTCACCCACCCAGGCACCCATTCTACCTCACACACACAAAGCTGCCACTCACCCATCCAGGCACCCATTCTACCACACACACAAAGCTGCCACTCATGCACCCAGGCACCCATTCAATCACACACACATAAAGTTGCCACTCACACCCAGGCACCCATTTGACCTCATTCACACAAAGCTGCCACTCATGCACCCAGACACCCATTCTACCTCACACACACAAAACTGCCACTCTCGCACCCAGGCACCCATTCTACACACATACAAAGTTGCCACTCATGCACCCAGGCACTCATTCAATCACACACACAAAAAGCTGCCACTCTCGCACCCAGGCACCCATTCTACACACACACAAAGTTGCCACTCATGCACCCAGGCACTCATTCAATCACACACACAAAAAGCTGCCACTCATGCACCCAGGCACCCATTCGACCACACACACAAAGTTGCCACTCATGCACCCAGGCACTCATTCAATCACACACACAAAAAGCTGCCACTCATGCACCCAGGCACCCATTTGACCTCACTCACACAAAGCTGCCATTCTCGCACCCAGGCACCCATTCGACCACACACACACAAAGCTGCCACTCACATACCCACACAAGCAAGTTTCCTCTCTCATGTGGAGCCTCTTCTCATTTTTGGCCCAATAAGCCTGGCCTTCACTCTTCAGCTGCTGCTGGCCTGGCCTCTGGCGGCAGCACACAGCATCTCTCTACTCTTCAGCTGCTGCCGGCCTGGCCTCTGGCGGCAGCACACAGCATCTCTCTACTCTTCAGCTGCTGCCGGCCTGGCCTCCGGTGGCGGCTTGCAGCATTACTCTGCTATTAACTTCATTGGCCCACCAGGGGATAATCGATCTCCTGATAGGCCATTCCACCTCTGAGGAGAAGGGAAGCACACCTGGGGCAAGGGGACGTCAGGTGCCAAGACACACCTGCTGGTGCTTGGTGACCCACCGGTTGAGAATCGCTGATTTAGACAATGCTAAAATGGGGTGACATTGGGTACATTTTCAGGAAGACCTATCTTACCTCTTCACAGGCACAAAGAAAAGAATGCAGCTTAGTCACAAACACAGGTCTGCTATGTAGAGTTAAAATTCTTGTATGCTTCCCCATTACTAAAAGCATAGCACAGGGAGACGAGCTCACATGAAGAGGTCCTTGTGCCTATAAGTAAAGAATCACCTGAGCTAAAGGATTCAAAATTATCCCTATCAACCGAAAAGCAGGTTGTCAACACAAACAAAAAATGCACTTTAAAATGTCTGTATGCCAATGCCAGAAGTCTAAGAAGTAAGATGGGAGAATTAGAGCATATAGCAGTGAATGATGAGATAGACATAATTGGCATCTCAGAGACCTGGTGGAAGGAGGATAAACAATGGGACAGTGCTATATCAGGGTACAAATTATTAGAGATGTGAATCGTGTGATCGATCACCTTAACGATCGATTTCGGCTGGGGGGGGGGGAGGGAATCTTATCGTCGCGGTTTTGTTATTTAAAATATCGTGTAAATCGTAAATCGGGGGAGGGCGGGAAAACCGGCACACTAAAACATCCCTAAAACCCACCCCGACCATTTAAAATAAATCCCCCACCCTCCCGAACCCCCCCAAAATGCCTTAAATTACCTGGGGTCCAGAGGGAGGGTCCCGGTGTGATCTTTTACTCTCGGGCCTCCGCTGCGTTGTAGAAATGGCACCGGCGCTATCTTTGCCCTGTCATATGACAGCAGGGCAAAGGTAGCGCCGGTGCCATTTTGTTTTTTTGTCCCCCGATGTCAGGAGCGTAGGAGATCGCTCCCGGACCCCTGCTGGACCCCCAGGGACTTTTGGCCAGCTTGGGGGGGGGCCTCCTGACCCCCACAAGACTTGCCAAAAGTCCAGCGGGGGTCCGGGAACGACCTCCTAAACTCGAATTGTTTTGCCGTACAGCAAAATGGCGCCGGCCATACACGTATGGCCGGCGCCATGACGTCGGGGGACAAAAAACAAAATGGCACCGGCGCTACCTTTGCCCTGTCATATGACAGGGCAAAGGTAGCGCCGGCGCCATTTCTACAACGCACCGCAGGCCCGAGAGTAAAAGATCACACTGGGACCCCCGCTCTGGACCCCAGGTAATTTAAGGCATTTTGGGGGGGTTCGGGAGGGTGGGGGATTTATTTTAAAGGGTCAGGGTGGGTTTTAGGGTTGTTTTAGTGTGCCGGTTTTTCCGCCCTCCCCCTTCCCCCGATTTACGATTTTTGACGATAAATCGGGGGAATTCCTATTGTATCGCGCTTCTAACGATTTTTGACGATTTAAAATATATCGGACGATATTTTAAATCGTCAAAAAACGATTCACATCCCTACAAATTATATCACAATGATAGGGAGGATCAACTTGGTGGGGGTGTGGCACTTTATATCCGGAAGGGCATAGAGTTAAACAGCATAAAAATCATACAAGGGACTAAATGCTCAGTAGAATCTAAAAGGGTAGAAATTGTAAGAGTATAGTGATAGGTGTATACTACTGTTATGGTTTTGTAAGAATGTGAACTCTGTTCTGAGATGAGAGATGTCTCCTCCCACAGGGAGAAGCCCTGTGAGTCTCACCGTTGGTGGGCGTGGCCTCAGCGACGTGGGACACAGCTGTGAAAGAGACTTTATTAAGAAGAAAGACAAGGCGTAACCCGCGGAGCGGGAAATGGAAATAAACAGTTCTTGAGCAATAGGGTATACCCAGGTGATACCGCTGATGAAAAGATCCGGTAGTGCCCACAGCACGGGGTACACCAGGAGATTCCTTCAGATGCGTGGAGATTACCTCAGAAGTGCAGATCCGGTAGTGGCCCGCATCACGGGGTATGCCGAGGATGACTGTACTGAAGATGAAGATGTTGATATAGTCTGAGGTGCAGGAACCCGGAAGTGGATCTTGTAGCAGATGCGGCAATACCCTGCAGCTCAGGATATGCTTGAACAATATCTATTGAAGAGGAACGGTAGTGGCCCGAGGCATGGGGTACACCGTAGGGAACTTCAGTAAGGCTAGTATCGTAGAAGACTTGAAGAAGGTACTCACTAGAGGAAATTCCAGGAGAGAGTCCCAAGAAGCGGGTCAGGAGCAATCCAAGGCAGGAAGGCCTTCTGAGGAGCGGATAGCCAGGAACACAGAAGGGCCCCCGTGGAGCAGGTACCCAGAGTGTACGAACACCAGGAGAGGACACTTGAACTGGAGATCCAAGAATGGAGCAGATTCAGCAATTAGAGAACTCCTTGCTAACTCGTAGGAGCACAGGGCCGGTCAGCTTAAGTACAGCAGTGAGTCGACATCATTCGGAGGGGACACCCCCGAGGTTCCCACGATGACATGTACAAAGGAGGCCCTTGCACATGTGCCTTAGGTGATTCCGGAAACAAGGTGGTGGTCGGCAGCACCCACGCCGTACCGGGAAAGCCGGGGAGGTTGGCGGTGGTTGGCAGAGGCCGCCATTCGTCCTAGGATTGATGGTGCGGGGAAAAAAGAGGTGAGCATGAGAGGTCGCAGCCGTCTGTGACTGACGGGCGTAACAACTACCGTCCACCTGGCCAAAATGATCAGACAGATGAAGGAATGCTAAGATAAATCAGGGAAGCTAACCAATTTGGCAGTGCAGTAATAATGGGAGATTTCAACTACCCCAACTTTGACTGGGTAAATTTAACATCAGGACATGCTAGAGACATAAATTTCCTGGATGGAATAAATTACTGTTTCATGGAGCAATTGGTTCAGGAACCAACGAGAGAGGGAGCTATTTTAGATTTATTTCTTACTGGAATGCAGGATTTGGTGAGAGAGGTAACAGGGTGGGCTACTTGGCAATAGTGATTATAACATTATCAAATTTGAACTAATGACGGGAAGGGGGGACAATATGTAAATCTATAGCTCTAATACTAAATTTTCAGAAGGGAAACTTTGATAAAATAAAAATAGTTAGAAAAAAACTGAAAGGTGCAGCTGCAACGGTTAAAAGTGTACATCAGGTGTGGACATTGTTTAAAAATACAGTCTTAGAAGTGCAGTCCAGATGTATTCCATGCATTAAGAAGGTGGAAGGAAGGCAAAATCATTAAAAGGTGAGAAGAAAGAGGCTATTTTAGCCAAAAAAAAAAAACGTTCAAAAATTTGAAGAAGGATCTATCTGAAGAAAATAGGAAAAGGTATAAGCATTGTCAAGTTAAGCGTAAAACACTGATAAGGTAGGCTAAGAGAGAGTTTGAAATGAAGTTGGCCTTAGAGGCAAAAACTCATAATAAAAACTTTTAAAATATATCTGAAGCAAGAAACCTGTGAGGGAGTCAGTTGGACCGTTAGATGATTGAGGGGTTATAGGGGCTGATTGCAGAAAGACTAAATTAATTCTTTGCTTCGGTGTTTACTAATGAGGATTTTGAGGAGATACTAGTTCAGAGGATGGTTTTTAAGGGTGATGAGTCAGATGAACGGAACAAAATCACTGTGAACCTGGAAGATGTAGTAGGCCAGATTGACAAACTAAAGAGTAGCAAATCACCTGGACCATATGGTATGCACCCCAGGTTCTGAAGGAACTAAAAAATGAAATTTCAGATCTATTTGTTAAAATTTGTAACCTATCATTAAAACCATCCATTGTCCTGGAAGGTGGCCAATGTAACCCCAAAATTTAAAAAGGGCTCCAGACGCGATCCGGGAAACTATAGACCAGTGAGCCTGACTTCAGTGCTGAGAAAAATAGTGGAAACTATTAGAGATGTGAATCGTGTGCCCGATCGTCTTAACGATCGGGTTCGGCTAGAGGGGGAAAAAATCTGATCGTGGGTGATGTGGATGATGTGAATCGGAATTGGTTCTGATTCACATCGTTATTTATTTTGTAGTGAGGCCCGACCCTTTAAAATTAACCCCTTACCTTCCCCCACCCTCTCGAACCCCCCCCCAAAACTTTTTACGATTACCTGGTGGTCCAGTGGGGGCGCGGGGACTGATCTCCCGCTCTCGGGCCATCGGCGCTATTTTGGCTGCCACTCAAAAATGGCGCCGATGGGCCGATAAAAAAAAACCCCACCCGACCCTTTAAAAACAACCCCTTAGCTTCCCCCACCCTCCCGAGCCCCCCAAAACATACCTGGTGGTCTAGTGGTGGTCCCGGGAGCGATCTCCCATTCTCAGGCCGTCGGCTGCCACTCATAAAGATGGCGCCGATGGCCCTTTGCCCTTACCATATGACAGGGTATCCGTGCCATTGGCCGGCTCCTGTCACATGGTAGGAGCACTGGATGGCCGGCTCCATCTTTAAAGATGGTGGCGGCCATCTTTAAATACGGCGGCCACCAAAGGCGTAACTTACGCGCGTCACCAGCTCCCGGCACAGGCTGCTGTGCCGGAGCACTCGGCCCCGCCCCCGGACCGCCGTCACACCTCCGGCCCCGCCCCCAGACCGCTGCCATGCCCCGGGCATGCCCCCGAACGCCGCACCGCCCCCAACACGCCCCCCCGACACACACCCCAAGCAAAGCCCTGGGACTTACGCGCGTCCCGGGCTTTGCACGCGCCGGCGGCCTATGCAAAATAGGTGCGCCGGCGCAAATGCCCTGCACACGTAAGTCCGGCAGGATTTACGCGCACAGGGCTTTTAAAATCTACCCCATAAAGCCCAGTTTTAAGCATGCAAATCCTTTTGAAAAGTTCCCCCTTGTGCAGACAACACAAAATTATTGAGTTGTTCAATCACAAACTGATTGTGAAAAATTGCTAGAGGAGCTTTCAAGACTGGAAGACTGGGCATTTAAATGGCAAATGAAAGTTAATGTGGACAAGTGCAAAGTGATACACATGAGGAAAAGCAACCCACATTGATGTAAGTTTCCATACTAGGAGTTACTGCTCAGGAAAAGGACCTGGGCTTCATTGTGGACAATATTTTGAAATCCTCATTTCAGTGTGTGGCGGCAGTCAAAGAAGCAAACAGAATGTTAAGAGTTATTAGAAAAGGAATGGAGACTAAAACGACGAATTTCATAATGGCTCTATTTCACTTCATGGGAAGGCCACACCTGGAGTACTGTGTGCACTTTCTCCAGTGTAACTATATCTTTTTTGAGATGTGGTGACCAGAATTACACAAAGTATTTAAGATGTGGTCACACCATGGAGCAATACAGAGGCAATATGACATCCATCATTTTATTTGCCATTCCCTTCCTAATAATTCCTAATATTGTGTTGCTTTTTTGATCGCCACAGCACACTTTGCTGATGATTGTCCACATTAAATTGCATCTGTGATTTGGATGCCCAATCTTCCAGTCTTGCAAGGTCATCCTATAATTTATCAAAATCTGCATGTGATGTAACTATTCTGAATAATTTTGTGTCATCTGCAAATTTGATCACCTCACGTGTTGTATCCCTTTCCAGATCATTTATAAATATATTGAAAAACACCGGTTCAAGTCCAGATCCCTAAGGCACTTCACTGTTTACCTTTTTCCAATGATAAAATTGCCATTTAATCCTACTTTATGTTTCCTCTCGTTTAACCAGTTTGTAATCCACGAAAGAACATCTCCTCCTATCCCATGTCTTTTTAGTTTACTTAGAAGCCTCTCATGAGGGACTTTGTCAAACACCTTCTGAAAATCCAAATACACTACATCTACCGGCTCACCTTTATCCACATGTTTATTAACCTCTTCAAAAAAATGAAGCGAGGGAAGACTTCCCTTGGATAAATCCATGCTGACTGTGTTCCATTAAACCATATTTTTCTATATGCTGTGTGATTTTGATCTTTAGAATAGTTTCCACTATTTTTCCCAGCACTGAAGTCAGGCTCACCAGTCTATAGTTTCCTAAATCACCCCTGGAGCTCTTTTGAAATATCAGGGTTACTACATTGGCCACCCTCCAGTCTTCAGGTACAATGGACAATTTTAATGATAGGTTACAAATTTTTATTAGAGGAGAAATCCATAAACTGTTATTAACCAAGTAGATTTAAGGAATAGCCACTACTTATCACTGTGCAATAACAGCATGGGATCTATTTATTGTTTAGGCTCTTGCCAGGTACCTGTGACCTGAATTGGTCACTATTGGGAACAGGATACTGGACCGGATGGACCCTCGGTGTGACCTAGTATGGCAAATTCTTACAGTATGTTATTAAACATAATTCATAATATTCAAATCAATGAATCAGTTTTTATTATTGAATGGTACTATAAACAACTTTCCTTGCAAAAATGGCTTTATATACATTAAAACACTCATTATCCTATGCTAGATAGTGTAATAGCTGAAGCTTAATGGTCTTGGATGACAGACCCGTCTGGAATGAATCAAAAAGTTGTGTTCTTCTTCTATGCAATCTTTCACAAAATGAAATTAGATCTGTAAGCACTCTCTTCAATTTTGGCTGGGACTTAGTTTTTGGTCCAGATTATCTAACAATGTAAAATTGCCTCCGTTTATTAGAGTCACTAGACTGCAGGTTTGGGAAATGGGGGCAGGCAGGTTTTAGTATGCTTTTCTTAACAGTTAACACACTTCTTCATTTAGTCCTGGAATCTTTCCTGATGGTTTGATGAACCCCCTATCCAACATGACCTTAAACTTCTATCGTAACTTAAGTGGCTGCTTGTATTTTGCCTCCTATAAAAATCATATTACAGTAGATCTTCGAACCAATGTAAATAAATTAGCAGAATAAATACACAATTTTACCTCAATGTCTGAAATTCTGCTTGAAGAAATTGTTTTTGTCTTTCTTTCATTCTTATTTTCTTTTAACTGGGCAAAGGTAGCCAGACAGTAGCTATGTCTTTTGGCACTGGGAATAATCTAATATTTCATAACCTTTCCTAGGAAAAAAAAAAAACTTGGATACCAATAGCGTCATCTCGGCAAGAAATATATTCCAAACTTGGTTTGTATTTCTTGGACTAGTGTGGCTTAGGATGGTTATTATCCCAAGACCATGCCACCGGGGTTGGAATTAATAATATAAACGGTGGGCCTAGGCTGTGATTGACAGCTTTGATTCTCTTAATACCCTTCACTGGGTCTTCTATCACGGTCATAAGTTAAAATTTATTTTGACAAGCATTCTGGTTGGGTATGTAGCCTCTGTGCTCTGTACTGGGGAATCACATGATTAAATATCTGGCATCGATTATCAGGTCTCATGATGG
Source organism: Rhinatrema bivittatum (assembly GCF_901001135.1). Lineage (NCBI taxonomy): Eukaryota > Metazoa > Chordata > Amphibia > Gymnophiona > Rhinatrematidae > Rhinatrema > Rhinatrema bivittatum. Next base: position 177,540,597 of record NC_042618.1, read on the forward strand.
CAAACTCGATTCTGCAGGGTTTACAACTTGTTTTTAATTAAGTTATTATCATGCTTAATAAGAAGTAGCAGGGCTCTGTTCTTCTGTTGTTACCAGATAGTCGCTGAGCGTGGAATGCAAACATCTGAATTAAGAAAGCTATTTGGATGACAGATGTGAGGCAGAGAGACCTCCTGAAATATATGTTGGATTCCATTTCAGTTAATAGCAGATGGTTCCCAAGTAAAAGATTTTTGGGGAGATTTCGGAAGCTAAATAAATCCAGCCTCATAATTTCAACCCTGAGAAGGAAAAAGCATTATGTACGAGTCATGGGTACAAAAATATTGGTTTGGTGTTAACATGGATGTACTCTAGGTTCTATTTTCTAAAGAATGTTGTAACAGAGGTAGAATGGAAAATATTATTGCAAACAGAACCACTAAATTGTATATGATCAGCGCCTCATTCAAAAAAGACACCGAACCCTACCCATGTAACTGCTATAGTTATCTGCTTTAAAGAAGGTTGAGAATAACTTTCAAATAAATGTGTTCGATGGCATATATGTGCATATATGCCACGCGTAGTTATACCATAATATTTTATAACCCACACGTATGATATATGCACATTTTATAAAACATGTGCATATTATCTACCCCACATCATACTTGCTATATGAAGGCTTAAGAACAAATAAATGCAATGCAATGAAATCATGAATATTAATGCATTGAACGTGAATTCTTTTCCTACCAAAATATAAACACGTATATATTTTATGCAAGGTAGTAAAGTAGGACTTACTCGCTTAAGTCCCAATTTACATGCATAAGTCAGCCAATTTTAAAACATCTGCTCATAAATGAAATTAACCAATTTGCCAATTAGTCCACCAGTTCTTCCAGTCCTAATTCAGGTCATTAAGACCTTCCTGGTTCTTCAGCCTGAACTCCCCCCAATCCAACTAGGCCTCACACCCAGTCATTGCTACACTTACTTACATATTTTAACACCTGGTAATTATCTGGCATAAGTGATAAACACATTTATTATGATTTATGCCAGATAATTACCAGGTGTTAAAATATGCAAATAAGACGGAATATGTGCACGCGTGTCTTTTAAAATAGCAACATACATGCATAAGTGTTGACCTTGCCCTGGAATGCCTCTAGATCGATCATCCCTTTTATATACGAGTTTGTATATGCACAATAGTGAAAATATGCACATATTTTTTACTTTTATAAAATAGGAGTGGAGGCTACTTTCGCGCATATATGCCATTTTTACAAGCATAAGGTTTTGAAAATTCTACCTTAAATTCTTTTAACACTGACTTTATTCAGAACGTTCTCATACTTTAATGATGCCTCTACATGGCCTTCTTTGTTCCAATTTTCCTGGTCACAATCTACCCAAAACATTTGTTCTTTCTGCTGTCTTTCAACGCCAGGCATCATAGTTAAATCTTTTCTTTTTTGACTTATATGAGACTTCATTCCTTTTCAAGTTCTATATGAAAATTAATTCCTGGTTTTCAAAGATCCTCATGAGCTGCATGGATAAATGTTCACTGAGAATCTTCTGTGTGGATACTTGCAGGAATTCATTGATATGAGACCATTAACTAGTAAATTGGTGTGCAAACTTGGGAGGGAGAGGGGTGTGGAGGAAGGGAGGGGCATGCACAGCATCACAAATTGAGAAAAAAAACTAGGAGTGTACACACTTTTTCATTTTGTTTAGTTTTTCGTTTAGTTTTTTTTTTCTTTTTGTTTTTTTTTCTTTTCATTTTTTTAAAAACAAACAAAATTAAAGTAAAAAAAATGTTGACTGTATAGCCAAAAACAAAACCCCACTCCCAAGCTCTTTCCTGTTCCTCCCACTGACCCCCTCCCTACCCCCCATCACCAGACCCCTCTCCCTGTTATTGAAAATTTCTCCACTGTGAAGGAGCAATCCCTTGTCACTCCTGTCACTACTGGAAATGATGCTGGCAGCCTGAGGCCTGTACCTTTATTAATTTTTGCTGAAAAAATAGTGCCAGCCAGTCTCAGGCTGGTCTTCCAGTGCCATTTCCAAAAGCAGCAAAGGTGGGACAGGAGCAACTGGGGAATGGACATTGCATCTGCCCCATGAAGACATTTTCCTCCACAGAGTAAAGGGAGCTAGGAGTGTGATTTGTTGTTGTTGTTGTTAGTTTTGTTTTGTTTTTTTTGTGGTGGTGATGGTGTCAATTAAAAAAAAATGAAGTGAATGAAAATAAATGAAATTTTGTTCTCTTTTTTTCATTTTGTTTTAAAAATTGAATTGTAATGAAAGAGGAAATTTCGTTAAAATATTCCCTTTCATTTCAAATGAATGTACAGTCCTAATAAAAACATAGTATTGGTGGCAATGGTATATCATTAAGAGGATGATATGTTTATGCAGTTTTCTTCAAGGTAAGGCTTGTGGGGCAGTAGTGGCTCCTGTGAGCACCTCGTATGACCCTCGTCAATTGGTCAATAGCCACGTGTCAAAAGATAATATCAGTTTTGCCCAAGTAGGCAACTTTCTTCACTGTGCTGCCACTGACAAGGAGCCATGACTCTCTCCCTCCTTCTTTGCTTCCATATTCAGCTCCCATGGATTTGAAGTAGGCCTTTGGGCATTTGCACCCATGTAGATACGTTCAGAGGCTGCCCCTAGGCCAGAGCCTTCTGCGATTAAACTGTTGCATCCGGTCCTGTGGTGACTAATGCTGTGCATGCTTTCTGCTGGCTGCCCTTGCTCAGATAAAAAAAAAACAACTTGAGGGTGGTAAGAAATATTTACCATCTTTATTGCAGATGGTAGTTTTTTTTTAATTTCATGACTATTCCATGCTGTGGTGTGACTGTGGGCACTGCACTGCCAGAACACTGTTGGGGGAGCAAGAGGTGGGGGGTGGGGCAGCTGACTGAGGCCAGTCGGGGATTTATTTATTTATTTATTCATTCATTCATTCAAAGTTTATGTACCAAAATTACCAACATTTCTGAGGTGTTGGCAAAGGACTGGAGGCACAGAAGATGCTGTGAGAGCAGCAGGATCGGGAGCCACTTTGAGCGGTGAGTCTGGAGATTACAGGGAGAAGAAGAGTGTGTGAGAGAAATTGGAATGACAGAGTATGTGTGACATATTTGGGTGTGGGAGGGATAAACACCACAGACGTTGGGGACAAGTGATGGCTTCTGGGCAGCAAAGGGGAACAGAAGAAAAAGAGATATTGGGGATTCTGAGGGGAAGGGGAGTCACATTATTGTAAGAGGGAATGACTAGCTATGATATCAGAGAGGAACCTCCTGGTTGGCACTTCTTCTATGAGAAGGATGAAGTTTAAGAGGCTATCTCCATATGTGTGTGTCTGTGGAGGGGGAATTCCCACCCCCAGTCAAAAATAATCTTGGACAGTGGTATCCTCCCACCCCCCAGTTGGCCCCTTCCCCACCCAGCTCTGATGCAGGCCCTTTAGATCCAAAGTGGCTCCTGTTTAAAAATTAATGAAGACCACTGGATTAAAGTTTGCACAAGCATTGATTCACTGTAAATGTGTTGGTAAGGTGTGGAATCAGCAATGCAAGTTAACAGCATATTTATTAGCTTTCACAAACATCAATTCCAAATCTATGCAAAATAGATGTTCCGGGGGTGGACCTTTAGACCGAGGTAGGATTGACACAACCTGCAAGGAGGAACCCCACAGGTCCCTACCATTGTCAGGTGGACTTGGACAAGGCAGAGGCATAGCTGGAGCTTTGCTTTTACCAGCACTCTTTTCCCTTGGGGTGAGCCTTCTGGTGCAGGGGCCAGAAGGTCTTAAAAGGGGCCCTCTGTGGACGATGAGGATTCTTTGATGTAGCTGGGTCAGAGTAGACTGGAACTAGGTGTATGTTGAGATGGACGAGAGTCGATGGCAGGCGACTTTCAAGGAGAGCCCAGAGTCAGGCAGAGGTCAATTATCGAGTATCTGTCCATGAGAAAAGTGGGATGGAGAAGCAGGGTAGGAGGACAAGGAGCAAGACAGGAGGCAAGAAACACTGAAGAACTGAAGTCTGACCACAGGGACAGAAGATAAAGACAGTAACTGGAACTGAAAATCAAAACTGGAACTGGAGACAAAGACAAGATGGAACTGGAGGCAAAGACAGAGGCAATTTGCACCACCAAACAAAGTAGGTTGACCTGTTGCTGAGGCAAAGACTGAAGAGAAGAAAGAGCCTTTTATAGGCCAACCACTGTGATGCCATATTCAGGGGCCATGGAGATTTTCCCACCGCAGTCCCTTTAAGTTACAGTGTGACGAGCGCGTGACTAAGCAGCAGCATGGGGAGGTGCAGGAGAGGTGGCACACTGAATGCTGGTGGCATCCCGCCGTGAAGAGGTGCAGCCAGTCCAGAAGCAGAGGAGGTGCAGGAACGAGACATTCATCTGAGAAATGTAGCTACACCTAAAAGATGTCTAATTAAGTTTTTGTGCATTAATACAGTAACTCGAGATATTTACCGCCAAAGAGATTTGCATGTCATTAACATGGGCCTTTAAAGCAAGAAAATGAATGCACGTTAACAGCCCATGTTAATGCGCTTTAGTACATTGGCCTCAATGTCTTGCATAGGGTCAGCCACCCATGTTGTAATCACTTGGCATGCTGTAGCAAGCTTGTGGTTTGAATCATGTAGAGCTGTCACGTTCCTATTAAAATAGTAGGGGGTGGGGTGGGAGGGACCAGTCTATTGCATGGATAAAAGGGAGGACGACATGACCCAAAAGATTTCCTCACTGCTGGACTAGTAGGAAATATCTAGAACTCCATAGTAATCAGGACCAGTGCAAACATATTTGGCACGCTAGGCAAACCTTTGGTCATTCACCCTTTTCCCCAACTTAACTACTGGTAGCAGTGGCTTCTGTACAGCACTCCCTTCTTTGACAGTATTGGCTGTGGTACAGCACACCTCTAGGTATCACACTGGCAGGGTTTTGCCCCCTCCAAAATCTTGCCACTCTAGGCGACTACCTAGTTTGTGTAATGGAAGCAACAACCTTGATAGTAACCTAAACTTTCCTACAAACAAAAATTTGATTGGGAGCTAGTTTATCTTGTCCATTTATTTCCAAAAACAGATTTTTTTTCATATCACATTATTTCCTGGTAGATTAAATAGTAATAGAATTTTCACATTTTTCTGCTGCATAACAGATCTGAAAAACTGATGCTATTGTATTTATATTCCCAACAGACCTTAAAAATGTAAATGTTCTGCTCAGTAAAGATTCAACTGACATATGAAATGAAACCAAAAGATGAGTATTCCTGTTTAGACTGAAAGATATCTAACTTTAGATCAGAAAATTCCTGGTCAGAGTTGACCAATTTGCATGCAACCAACATTAACACACCATGGAAGCCACCTACTGGAATGTTCCATTTGCTTTCTTGAATTGTACTTTCACTTCTCTATAGCTCAGAATGGTATGTTCAATTTTACCGCAACATAAATTGAAAATCATTCATACTCATGGTTCTGAAGCACTTAAAGTAATATACCTTAGTTTCCAATTGTCAGCAGTTGAGCACTTGGCCATTTAAAATGAACAGTGAGTGTCTAAGACAGTGGTATAGATGTCTAGTCATAGAGGCCTTTAAATGGTGAGTTTTCAGAATGTTCATAATGAATATGCATGAGATAGATTTGCATACATGCTGCCTCAATTGTATGCAAATCTATCTCATGCCTATTCATTGAGAGCATCCTGAAAACCTGACCCGTTTGCAGCCCTCAAGGATTGGAAGTGAATACCATTGGTCTAAGATCTTTAGTTTAGGACTTGCCAAGTTTTATTTTAGCTGTGTTGCTATTGAGCAAACAGTATTCCTTGCAGGTTATGATACCTTTTATTAGACCATCCTAAAACTTACCCAAAGTTGATGTTGATCCTAAAATTTCAGCATTATGTAGGTCTCTTCTTCAAGTCATACCTAATGTTGGCATCGCATGGTTGAGATTATCATTAGGGGTATTCCCAGGGACAGTTTAGGCAGAAGCAACATAGGCACGTTCCTAGGGTACATATTCTGAAGGTGCCTAAAAACTAGGAGACCCTTGCTGCTCTCTGATTTCTGAGGGCAAATGCCCTATCCCTGATCCTCTGCGTATTGGAGTCATAATCTTAAATCTGGGTGTACATGGGAAAAACTTTCATTTCATTTTGTTTTTAGGGGCTTTTTTACCCCTATTTTATTTTAAGTTTTTTGGTTTTTTTTTTCATTTTGTCTCTGCATTTTAGGTCATACTAAATCTATCTTGCATGAACTAAAATGCAATTTTGTTTTTTTGTGTCAACATTTTAGAAGGGAAAGAACACAAAACCAAACCATAAATGTTGTGATTTCCTTGTTGTTTAACAATAACAATACATCCCTAATTATACTGTTCTCCTTGATGGCATTTTAAGGAAGATTTTATTTTATTTATTTATTTATTTATTTATTTATTTATTTGTTTTTCTATACCGATGTTCAACTAGTGTTATCACATAGGCAGAAGATCATAGTGTAGTCAAGCACAGGGTTTTAGCTATAACCTGAAGACAGTCCCATCTTGGCTTTTTAACTGTGATTGAAAACTGTTTAATATGGGTGTGTGTGGATGGGGAGGGGGGTAGCTTAATGCCCTGTCACCTGACCCCATTAGGGACATAATGATGTAATGACCATTGCAGGGATGGAGGATTAAACTACCTACCATAAGATTTATCCAAAGATGACCCTCTAAATTCACTTTTAGGATTTTTTTTGTACTTCTCTTCTTCACTCACATCTGACGTAGAAACTAATAGGGTCATTTATCAAAATGCGATGTGGCCTTATCACGTGGGTTAGGGCCTTATCGCATGTCTTAACGCCCTACCGCACGTGATAATGGCCGCATTGTGGTGGTATTATTTAAATGAGGGGAAGGAGAGGAGTGTGGGCGGGGTTTGGGCGGGGTTATGGCCCGGCAGCGCTCTGGGCGATAATGTTTTCCACATTATCACTGGCAGCACCACTGGAAATAACTGCACCTTAGGTGGCGCTATGGATGCGAAAGTGTGCGGCCCGCCCACAGCTGCGGCGGGCGAAAACGCACCTCCTCGATGCGGCCGGCTGCACAGTTTCGCCCCACCCCCCTCCCCTACCCCCTTTTTTTTTTTAGCACTGCTCATCATTCTGCTATAAAGATAGTAGAATGATGAATCTAGCTGTCAGTTCTTTAAGGAAATATGCCATTACATTTTAGGAAATATGTAGGATCATCCAGGCATTCAAGTCTCAAACCATCTCCCTAGAAAACATTTTTTTGTGTGCTGAAATGCATTTCCCTCTGGGAAAAAAAACAGAATAGAAGAAAAAATGGGTAGAATCAGTAAATTTAGTTTTCATTGACTCTTAAGCCATACATGCAGATTCTGAAAGGATAAATGGTTTTCTGATTCCCCAGATTCAAACAATGGACCGTATTCAATAAAGATTTTTTTTTTTCCATAGGCCCAGAATGAGAGAAAGTCCTGTTTGAACAAAGCCCAATGTGCCTTTCTGCCAGTGTGCCCTCACGCCTTGCTTTCCTGATTTATTACAAAGCATGCCTTTTGCCCGTTGGACCTGCCCAGCTGTGAAACAATAACCGCTGCTCTTGAATTTATCCTGCAACCATTTATCATGGTGACTTTTTATCAGGGTGCCCAATTAAATTTCACTTTATCCTCCCCCACAACTAAATATCTATTTTAATCCTCAATTCATTTGTTTACCCCCTTATAGCATGTGTGGCATTTGCATGCTGATTTCTTTGACGCCCTAATGGTTGGATTTCAAAGCACATCTTCCTTTTTATCTGGGCTTGAATGAGACATCTCAATGAAAGTCAGATAAGGACGGAAGTGCTTTGTCTGAAGTCATACAGGGTTGGCCCAGCTGCGCTGAAAGCTGTCTGAAATTTCACAGGCGACTTGTCTGGCCCCCTGAGCTGCTGCATTTATCCCCTTTTACTTGGAGGATATAAAAAAAAAAAGTAAGGAAATTACATATCTAGGTGCTCATTTCTACAAAGACATTTCAGATGTCTATTTTCCATCAAGTTAAGTCTTTTCCAGTGGGCTGGGGAAATTTGTGATAGTAATTGGATTCATTAGGGATGTGCAGAGCAAAATTTTATGTTCATATTTTTTATGTCCGAAAGGGGGTCCCACTTGCGGCCAATATGGACATAAAAAAAATCCAATGAGTTGGGTATATGTACATATGTGCAAAAAAAAAATTTAAACCCCCTCACCCTCCTTAATCCCCCCCCCAGACTTACCACAACTCCCTGGTGATCGAGCGAGGAGTGAGGACGTCATTTCTGCAATCCTTGGCGAGAAGCATGTGACGTCGGTGGCACGTCGAGTGACGCGGCGTCACGTGATTCCCGGCTCGTTCACGCCGGACGGCTCGTTCGGCCCAAAAAGAACTTTTGGCCAGCTTGGGGGGGCCTCCTGACCCCCCCAAGCTGGCCAAAAGTTATTTTTGGGCCGAACGAGCCGTCCGGCGCGAACTCGCCGGGAATCACGTGGCGCCGCGTCACTCAGACGCGACGTCACGTGATTCCCGGCTCGTTCGCGCTGGACGGCTCGTTCGGCCCAAAAAGAACTTTTGGCCAGCTTGGGGGGGCCTCCTGACCCCCCCAAGCTGGCCAAAAGTTATTTTTGGGCCGAACGAGCCGTCCGGCGCGAACTCGCCGGGAATCACGTGACGCCGGCGTCACTCGACGTGCCGCCGACGTCACATGCTTCTCGCCAAGGATTGCAGAAATGGCGTCCTCACTCCTCGCTCCATCACCAGGGAGTTGTGGTAAGTCGGGGGGGGGATTAAGGAGGGTGAGGGGGTTTATATTTTTATTTTGGCTCAACAATCGCGATTTCCCACATATCGAACATATCTATGTTCGATATGTGGGAAATCCGATCGTTTATGTCGAATCAATTTTTTAAGTAAAAAAAAAATATGAGTTGCGTTTTACTAATGCGGTCAATCCGAATGCACACCCCTAGGATTCATGACTTGGGTCCAGTTGTTTATTAGGAGTAATCCCGTCATTATATTAGCTTTACATATTTTCATTCACTTTTTAGCCCTTTGGTTTCGAAGGCTGGACATTCCCCAGCTGTTAATGACAGTGTGATCCTGGGGCTCAGAGATTCCTCCCTTTGTATTTCTTCATCAGATCCTCTACTGAGATGGGTGGCATAAACCAAAAGACCATTGGTCATTAAGCATTTACAGATGATAAAATCATTTATTGCATCCATTTGGCTTCCTGCGTTCACCATTGACAAACCAGAGCACTCTCAGAGTCAGTAACATGACTGGCCGCTCAGAAAAAATAGTTTAGTTTAGTTTATTGTTTTTTTCTATACCGTCACATCGGCAAGTCCTTCACAACGGTTTTACAATGGGTTAAAAAAACGGAAAATACATTAATTTGATAAAAGTAATAACAGCTAAAATTAATAAAAGGCAAAGTACAGAAAAATATATAAATTAGCTGTTAAGATGAAGTCTTAAAACTAAAAACATAAAACATAAAAGCATAATACATTATTTACTAAAAGCAGATATTAAGAACATCTAAAACATTAGAGTTCAATTATTATTTCCTAAAATGTAGCTTAAAAGGTTAAAAGAAGGTTAAAATAATTTGCTCCCTTCCCAAAACGCATTTATATCCTTCCTTTTTTCATTCTTTTCCTCTTTTACACTCCCAGGTCAGAGTGACTATAACTTCTCACCTCACCACAAATGTTTTCAAATCATTTAGCCAGGGCTTAATGTGTAGACAAATAGGAAGTGGAATTGTGGAAGGGGTGAAGGAGGAGCGGTGTCAGGGCAGGCTGTGACCTGCATGTGTGTGTGAAGGAAGGGTCAGGACCATGGCTGGGTATGATCTTTCTCAGAAACACAAACACTCTCTCACACACATGTATGTGAACACACTCTTCACCCTCTTCCTCCTCCTTTTCCCAGTGAGCTTTCTTCCCCAGCTCACACCAGTGCTCTACCCCCAGCCAGTATTTGCCAACCAGTGCTCAGTAAGCAGTAGTGGGTTAAGGGCAAAGGATTTTGAACAATTTTGGGAGCTGCAGATGGAGAGTCGCTGAGGTAAAGAGGAGGAGGGTACAGATAATGGGGCCCTTTCTCACTACCTTCCTCAACCTGTTCTTCTCTGCCTTGGTCATTCTGGTTCTTCATACAGAGCCCCATCCCCACCCCCACCCCCATGATTCCTCCATTGGTCATCATCTACCCCCTGTGGCCGAAATCTCATCCCCAGTCCCCAGTGGTTTTCAAGCCCTTATTCCCTTGATGGTCACTAATTCCCATTTTCCAGAAAATTATCTTCTCCGCAACTCTTCCCCTCTCTCTCCTTGGCTATTAAGGGAAAGGCATCCTGTTTGAACTGGACTCTGATGGCTATTCTCTGTCTTGTGGTGCATACCAGACTGTGGGGGCAGTCTGGTATGCACCACTCGCTCTCCTCAACCTCCTCAGACAGGGTGGAGGATCTGGAACTCAAAAGGGCATCCTGCTGTTTGCTTCCTTAGGGAGGAGTAAGGGAGCAGGACCATGTTATCTCCTCATTCACTCTCTCTTCCCTGCACCACATACCTTCCAATCCCCTTCCCCTCCTCTCATTCTGTGTTCCCTATCACCTCACTGCCAGATTACTTCCCACTCTTATGTCACTCATCCCTCACAGTCCCTCTGAACCCCTCACTCATACCCCATAACTTCGTTCTCCTCACTCATACCTCATTACTTTCTTCCCTTCATTCATTCCCATACAACCCACAGCCCCACCAATCCCTTCAACTCATTTGCTCTCCTCTCCCTCCAATCCCCTCTTTCACTCACTCTTGCCCACCCCCACCTCCTCACTCATTCTCTTGACCTTCCTCCATTCTCACTCTTTCCTCCCAATTCCTTTGTTCACTCTCTCTCCTGCACTCCCTACCACCATCCCCTCACTCTCTGTCTTGCCCCTTCCCCTAAATAATCTCTTAGAGGTGTTATCCCTTTTTCATTGGGCCAAACCATACAGAATTTGGTGGCTGGGATCTCATGCCTATGTGTGTGTTGGTCTGTGTACTATTTTCAATATGATATTGAGCTATTATCATTACTGTAGGAAAAAAGTTTATTTTCAAAACAGAGGTATTTTTGAGTCATTCCATTTATAAATTTGAAAACCTAATGTTGGAGCTGTTCATTTCCAGACGGACTGAGTTTACTATCAATGGATGAATGAAGTAGCCTGAAATCGAATTCTCTTGCCAGGTCTAGCAAGGGCTTAGTTCTATCCAAGGCCGACGCATCCCAATAGGCGAACAAGGCAGTTGCTAAGGTGCCAGCCATTAGGGGAGCGGCAAAGAGCAGTCATATGGGGCCGTGAGAGGAGCCTATCCCACTCACGGCTGAGAGGAGTAGAGACACAGTGGGTTGGTGAGCGGAGCCTATCCTGTTCGCGGCCAAGAGAAGCAGAATCTCAGTGGGCCACGAGCGATTCCTCTGTTTGTGTGTGAGAGCGAGAGGGATTGTGTGTGTATATGAGAGAGCAAAGGTGTTAGTACGAGAGAGGGAGGGAGCCTGTGTAAGAGTGCATGTGTGAATGAGACAAGGAACCTAAGTGTGTGCAAGAGAGGGGGCCTGTCTGAGTGAATGAGGTCGGGGCCAGAGCCAAGGCCTGGACTGGGGAGGGAGGGGGTCGGGCGCAAAGCAGAAGGTTTGCCTAGGGTGCTTAATACCCTTGCACCGGCTCTGGTTCTATCATCTTATCCTAGGGATGTGTGTTGTCATTTTAAAATGTGTATCATTTCCCATCTGACACAACACAAAAATTTAAGACAAATTTTGGTTTGTGTCTTTTGGTCATTTTAGCATTTGCTAAAATGTTTTAATGTATGCTAATAGTAAAGTATGCACATTGCAAAAACATTCATGCAATGTAAAAATATAGCACATGCTAAAATGAAATTAAAATGTCTTCATGGGACAGGAATGATCCTCATTCTCTTATGCCTCACTCCTACCTCTACTGGAAATCTTGCTGAGAGACCGAGGCTAGCACCACTGCTTATTTTTACCATACAAAATGGTGCTGGTCTGAGTCTGAGAGGTGCCATTTTATACAGCAAAAATTGACAATGATGCTAGTCTTCATCTTATGGCGCCATTTTCAGCAGCAGCAGTGGTGTGGCAGAAGCAACTGGGGTTTACTCCTTCCCCATGAAGCAATGAAACCCCAGGGTAAGAGAGTCTGGGGATTGGGGAGAGAACTGGGGGAGGGCCTGGGAGTGAGGTTTTTTTGGTTACACACACAGGGGCGGATTTTAAAAGCCCTGCTCACGTAAATCCGGGCGGATTTACGCGAGCAGGGCCTTGCGCGCCGGTGCGCCTATTTTCCATAGGCCTGCCGGCGTGCGCAGAGCCCCGGGACTCGCATAAGTCCCAGGGTTTTTTCTCAGGGGCGGGGCGGGGCCGATCGACGCGGCGTTTTGGGGGCGGGACGCAGCGTTTCGGGGGCGGGCCCGGGGGTGTAGTTTCGGCCCGGGGCGGTCCGGGGGCATGGCCGCACCCTCCGGAACTGCCCCCGGGTTGCATCTCGGCGCGCCAGCAGCCCGCTGGCGCGCGTGGATTTACTTCTCCCTCCGGGAGGCGTAAATCCGTGGACAAAGGTAGGGGGGGTTTAGATAGGGCCGGGGGGGTGGGTTAGGTAGAGGTAGGGAGGGGAAGGTGAGGGGAGGGCGAAAGAGAGTTCCCTCCGAGGCCGCTCTGATTTCGGAGCGGCCTCGGAGGGAACGGAGGAAGGCTGCGCGGCTCGGCGCGTGCCGGCTGCCCAAAATCGGCAGCCTTGCGCGCGCCGATCCTGGATTTTAGAAGATACGCGCGGCTACGCGCGTATCTACTAAAATCCAGCGGACTTTTGTTTGCGACTGGTGCGCCAACAAAAGTACGCGAACGCGCATTTTTTAAAAATCTACCCCACATTTTTTGTTTCATTTTATTCTTTTGAATTACATTTGTTTTAATTTTAATGAAAAACAAAAAAAGAAAAGAAAAATAAAACAAAATGGAAAAAAATCAAAATTTCAAAAATGTCAGTTCTCACTCCTACAAATGACCTGTCAAAAACTTGGAGGTATGCACTCTAGTATACTGAATATAGTTCCTTCTTTATGGTTTAACATAACTAAGCCTTCTAAATAATGTAATTTCAAAGGTTTTTGGCTTTTGAGAGCTGTAAGTTCTTCTATTCAAGCCTTCATGTTATATGAAGTGGTGTAGCCTAGTGGTTAGAGTTAGGGATGTGCATTTAGGTGAAATGAAATAGGAAATTACAGTGAAATTTCTTATTCCATTTTGGGTCATTTTCAAAATGAAACATTTCATTTCATGTCATTTATTACAAATTATTAATCGCCTATCACAAAATAGATCTAAGCGATTTACAATAAAACATACACAAATAATTTGGTAACATTAAATACAACAGACTGACATACCTTCTATATGATATATATAGTTAGTTATGTATATTATCTCTGCTCTTTCTGTTCTGCATCTTTACTATTTACAATTTTTAGTAATTATTCTACTATTTTTTGTTTTTATTAGTTTTTTTTGTGAAGCTTTGTATTTAATTCTTTTCATTTTAATTTTGGAAATGCAAATATTTTTAAATGAATATTTGTTAACTTTTATATACCAATGTTTCATGATATGTTCTCATGAAGCATTGGTATATAAAAATCAATCAATAAATAAATAATAAATACCATTAACATTCAAAAATAAATAACAAAAACAAAAGACATTCACCGGAGGAAGTTCATATTAATAGTTTTCACCAACAATATTTAAACATCATCAGTTATTTAGAACACGCCATAAGCATATTGAAGAAGAAAGCTTTTTAATTGACGCCTGAATTTTTTTAAGTTATCTTGAGTACGCACCCCATATGGAAGAGAATTCCATGAAGCTGGAGCAGCTACAGAGAATGATGTTTTATGGGTTGAGGAAAGATGTGCAAGGCAAACAGAGTTTATGTTTAGTAAACCAAGTTGTGATGATCTCAACCCATGAGTAGGTTTGTAAATTCTTAGTAGAGCATTAGTCCAGGGAGGAGAATCAGGACTAAGCAATTTGAATACTATCATGCCAACAAAATTTCATTGAAACTTGTTACATTTTGAAAATAAAAAAAAAAAATTCACCCATCTGGCCTAAGCCAAGGCCTTGCCTGGGGAATGGGCCAATACCCAAAACAGGGGCTTTGACCTTTGCTGAAGAATGACGCCAGCACCTTGGCCTAGGCCTTGGCCCATAATTGAACTGCCATACACCAAAATGGTGTCCTCCACTGAGGAGGATGCGCCAGAGTTGATTTACTCCGGCACATCCCCTATGTATGCCATCATTTGAAGAAAGAAGACAGAAGAGAAAAGAGGATCTATGAGGCCTGGGCTCTGGCCTTTGGGCCTAGGCCTGACCCTTGGTCAAAGCACAGGCAACTGGACGCAGCCTCCATACCAGGCCTCATAGTTGAGTCTGGGCCCAGGCCTTGGCTTTGGCTGAGGCTCTGGTGTTGGGCCTGGGCCAGGGCTGAAGCCCTGGTATCAGGCCTAGGCCAAGGTGTCAGGACCATGCCTCAAAGTCTGGGCCTTACGTAGGGCCTAGACTGAGGTCACAGTGAACTACCATGGCTTAGGCCTACGTATCACCAAGGCTTCAGCCTAGGACTAGGCCTTGTCCATGGATCCTTCCTGGACTGGGCAAATGGAAGCCAGGGAAGATCCTGGCCCTAGAATTTTTCTAGGTGGAAGGGATGAGTGGTGGAGATGGGAGGTCTTGCGAGGTGCTATTTCTTTTTCTTTTCTGTTTTGTTTTTTAATGTTTATCTCATTTTTTAAACTAAAGGAATGAAATAAACATTAAATGAAACTAAATTCATTGTACTCCCCTCTACAAAAAAAATGAAATGAAAACCAGAATTAAATATTTACCTCTGTACACCCCTAGCTAAAGTAGTGGGTTGCAAACCAGGGAAACCAAAGTTCATATGCTGTATTTTCTGTTGATATTCTTTGTAGAGATGTGAATCGTGTCCTCGATCGTCTTAACGATCGATTTCGGCTGGGAGGGGGAGGGAATCGTATTGTTGCCGTTTGTGTATGTAAAGTATCGTCATAATCGTTAAAATTGTGAGCCGGCACACTAAAACCCCCTAAAACCCACCCCCGACCCTTTAAATTAAATCCCCCCCCTCCCGAACCCCCCCCAAATGCCTTAAATTACCTGGTGGTCCAGCGGCACACTAAAACCCCCTAAAACCCACCACCGACCCTTTAAATTAAATCCCCCACCCAAATGCATTAAATTACCTGGGAGTCCTCCGTAGCGGCGGTCCGTGGCTAAATCGGGGGAAGGGGGAGAGCACGAAAACCGGCACACTAGATCGTGAGGTCTTCAGCCGGCGCCATTTTTCAAAATGGCCGCCGCAAAATGACGGCGGCCATAGACGAAAACGATTCGACGCAAGAGGTCGTTCCGGACCCACGCTGGACTTTTGGCAAGTCTTGTGGGGGTCAGGAGGCCCCCCCAAGCTGGCCAAAAGTTCCTGGGGGTCCAGCGGGGGTCAAGGAGTGATTTCCTGCCGCGAATCGTTTTCCGTACGGAAAATGGCGCCGGCAGGAGATCGACTGCAGGAGGTCGTTCAGCGAGGTCCGGAACCCTCGCGAGATTTCCGGACCTCGCTGAACGACCTCCTGCAGTCGATCACCTGCCGGCGCCATTTTCCGTACGGACAATGGCGCCGGCCATACGCGTATAGCCGGCGCCATTTTCCGTACGGAAAAAGATTTGCGGCAGGAAATCGCTCCTTGACCCCCGCTGGACCCCCAGGAACTTTTGGCCAGCTTGGGGGGGCCTCCTGACCCCCACAAGACTTGCCAAAAGTCCAGCGGGGGTCCGGAACGACCTCTTGTGTCGAATCGTTTTCGTCTATGGCCGCCGCCATTTTGCGGCGGCCATTTTGAAAAATGGCGCCGGCTGAAGACCTCACGATCTAGTGTGCCGGTTTTCGTGCTCTCCCCCTTCCCCCGATTTAGCCACGGACCGCCGCTACGGAGGACTCCCAGGTAATTTAATGCATTTGGGGGGGGGGGTTCGGGAGGGTGGGGGATTTAATTTAAAGGGTCGGGGTGGGTTTTATGGGGTTTTAGTGTGCCGGTTTTCCTGCCCTCCCCCTTCCCCCGATTTACGATTTTTTGACGATAAATCGGGGGAATTGGTATTGTATCGTGGCCCTAACGATTTTTGACGATTTAAAATATATCGAACGATATTTTAAATCGTCAAAAAAACGATTCACATCCCTAATTCTTTGTGAGCTTGGGCAAATCATTTCACTCTCCATTGTCTCAGATGCAAGCTGTGGGGTTAATTTTCACAAAGTTATACACATATACATGCACAAGTAGCATTGACTCACACATATGTCAATTTATAAACATGCATGCATGTTTTTGCTTTTCTGCACACATATACATGTGTTAAAAGGGGGTGGCCTGTGGCATTCCAGGGCAGAGCCAACAGTTATATGTGTAAGTTGTTATTTTAACGGACACACATGTAGATTTGCCAACATACAAAATTTTACAACTGCTAAGGTGTAAGTGATATTTAATGCATTTAATGACTACTATTGGTCGGGTGAAAGGTCTGGGTGAACTGTGGGGAGTTCAGTCTGAAGAACCAGAAAGGTATCAATGATATGGAGGACTGGGTGAAATGGTGAAATAATTGATAAAACTGTTAATTTCAATTATACACACATTTTAAAATATACAGATTTACGCTCTGTATCACTCCATGGTGAAGGACTGAAGAAACAGCAAGGAAGGCTGTCTAACAAAGCCGTGAGGGCGACAAAACAGGATTAGCAGCCAGATGTCCAAATGATTTCCTTTATTGGGTGGTAACACGAATATATGAACAATGCCCTTATAAAGGAATAAAGGAAATCATTTGGACATCTGGCTGCTAATCCTGTTTTGTCGCCCTCACTCCATGGTGAGACAGCACCTTGAATACTGTGTACAATTCTGATCACCACATCTCAAAAAAGATATAATTGCGATGGAGAAGGTACAGAGAAGGACTACCAAAATGATAAGGGGAATGGAACAGCTCCCCTATGAGGAAAGACTAAAGAGTTTAGGACTTTTGAGCTTGGAGAAGAGACGGCTGATGGGGGATATTATAGAGGTGTTTAAAATCATGAGAGGTCTAGAACGGGTAGATGTGAATCGGTTATTTACTCTTTCGGATAATAGAAAGACTAGGGGGTACTCCATGAAGTTAGCATGTGGCATATTTAAAACTAATCGGAGAAAGTTCTTTTTACTCGATGCACAATTAAACTCTGGAATTTGTTGCCAGAGAATGTGGTTAACGTAGTTAGTATAGCTGTGTTTAAAAAAGGATTGGATAAGTTCTTGGAGGAGAAGTCCATTACCTATTAATTAAGTTGACTTAGAAAATAGCCACTGCTATTACTAGCAACGGTAACATGGAATAGACTTAGTTTTTGGGTACTTGCCAGGTTCTTATGGCCTGGATTGGCCACTGTTGGAAACAGGATGCTGGGCTTGATGGACCCTTGGTCTGACCCAGTATGGCATGTTCTTATGTTCTTAACTCTTACTTTGTGCATAAAATACACACTGGTATATTTTTTAAATAAGTAGGAAAAGTATTCACATACGATACATTGAAATACTTTCAAAACATTGAATGTATTTGCGCGTAAGCATATATATATATATACGCGTATATAGCAGGGTAAAGATACATATATTTTATAATACTCGCATATCTGTTATGTACGGGTTATAAAACGCTACTATAAATCTGCACAAGGCCATATACATACATATATGCCTTTGCATGCAGTTGTTTGAAAGTTATCCATTTAGTCAATATTGAACAGGTCTTTAAAATCATGAGAGGTCTAGAATGGGTAAATGTGAATCAGTTATTTACTCTTTCGGATAATAGAAGGACTAGGGGGCACTCCATGAAGTTAGCAAGGAGCACATTTAAAAGTAATCGGAGAAAATTCTTTTTCACTCAATGCACAATTAAGCTCTGGAATTTTTTTGCTAGGGGATGTGGTTAGTACAGTTAGTGTAGCTGGGTTTAAAAAAGGTTTGGATAAGTTTTTGGAGGAGAAGTCCATTCACTGCTATTAATCGAGTTGACTTAGAGAATAGCCACTGCTATTACTGGCATCAGTAGCATGGGTTCTACTTAGTCTTTGGGTACTTGCCAGGTACTTGTAGCCTGGATTGGCCACTGTTGGAAACAGGATGCTGGGCTTGATGGACCCTTGGTCTAACCTAGTATGGTAATTTCTTAAGCTCTTATGATCTTAAGCCTTAGCAGTGCTCTACCGCGTGTTAAACAGCATATATCACACAATTGAGCACTGTCGTGGCAATATTGCATGATATACAAGATATTTTGCATGTCCTTACTCTGGTACCTTCCCCTAAGACCTTTATTTTTTGTAATGCACTTTGGGAGGGTGGGGGGGGGGGGGGGGCAGAAGACCTTTATTTTATTTTGAACACTTTGTGGGGATGGGAGGGGGCTTCCCGGAACACCTTATATTTTATTTTAAAGCACTTTTGGATGGGAGGTTAGGGCGGCCGTCACCACGCAGGAACCTATTTCTAAACGTTTAGGCAGTCAGGACCACCTCGAGTGGTGACCCCAGATTGAGCTGGGGATCAGCCCTGACCCACGCTCAACCTTTTCTCCAGCTGCAGGTTTTTATTTTGCAGGCCCATTAAGGTGATGGTGGTCCCTTGAGGTTGGGCCTGCCATTGCGTAAACGGGCCACTCGATGCGTTCTTTTGTTCCGCAGTGTTGGAGGTTGTAGTATGCAGTTTTGAATCTCTTTTAGAGCAGAAATTTCAAAGCCTTTGCATACATAAAACATGATTATATGTGCTTCATCTATACACCACGATAGTATCATAGCAAATGAAATAGTTTTAAGTTCTTGTTTTTCCAGGAAAGATTTTAACCTGCGAATAATATGCAGAGCAAAAATGATGGATTTAGTTAAATTTGAGATCTGATTTGACATAGTTAAAAAAACAGTCCAGCTTTGTCTCTAGGACTTTAGTAACTTAGTAGTAGAATGTTAATACCCCTCATTGGTCAAAAAACAAATGTCTGCAGAAACTCATGGTCTCTGATTTCTGGGGAATAACCTTCAATTTGAGGTTCAACAGTCAAGTAGCTATGTCAAACCAGTCTTCGAGATGAACCTTGCCAATCCGGATTTCAGGAGATCCATAATGAATATGTATGAGATAGATTTGCATGCAATAGATATCCTGAAAACTGGATTGACAAGGTAAGTGCCGAAGTCTAGGTTGGATACTACTATCTTAGATGGCAATTCAGAAGAAAAGGCAAGGATTCAAGAGAGCAGAGCATGAGCTAGCCATAGAAAACATTTGGGTTGGCCTTATCTTCTGTTGGCGAGTTAGTGTTTGAGGCAGTTCACACTTAGCACTTTCAGAATTTGGGTGGTGCAAACAGGCTAGAAAAATACTAGGAACCATCTTTGAAAACCCTGACTAATGTTTTCACTAACACTGAATCTGTGGGAGGCCACCATAGATCCCAGAGTGGCATGTAGAACAAGGAAGCACACAAAAAGGCAGAATGAAGAAGGGGCATTACGTAAGTGGTAACTGAGTCACCCACTACAGAGATGATTCCTCTGGAACAGTGATTATAGTGTAGTACAGGAAGCACTACTGCTTGTTAAATGAAAAGGTATGAACACTGTATCACTCATCTGGCACCTTGCAGAATTGCTAAGCACAATGTTTAATTTAAAGAAAAAAGCATAGCTAATTAGTTTATGATATGTACATGCAAAAGTACATACAGTATATATATATGACATTTCTAAACTTTAGTAGGGGCGTAAATCACAGAACATAACTGTCTATAAAAAGACAAATGAGAAAAAGAGTATTTTGGACATATGTAATTTCCCGATTCTAAGCGTGTTCCTGTTCAGAAATGTCTTATTAGAAGAGTTTGCCAGGGATAATATAAAAGAGAATTTCCCTGAGATTCAGTTCCACAAATGTCATTTGACAGACTCCTCCCATGGAATGTTTAATATGTTGCTGTTCTTATCACACTGCTCGGTGTGAGTCAGCGTCTTGGAATCTTACAGCACGTTTATTATAAAGCATTCCTGAGGTTGCCTATGGGGAAAAAAAAAAAAAAGAAAGAAATCGGATGCCGAGTTTTGTGTTTGGTTTAATCATTACATGCTCCTACCTGCCAAAGGTCTTAATCTGCTGCTGATGACCTCCCTTCGCTGTCAATCATGCCCTTTCCTGATTAAAACCTGCAAAGTGCATATAACTAGTGAGGGCAGAGTGTTAAAAGAACAGGTGTTCCATGGTGCCCAAAGACAGAAACATCACCATCCCACGTGCAGGATAAAGCAAAATAAACTGCTGCATCAAGGCAAGAAAATATAAAAGTGATGGTCAAAGGAAACCAGTACACCCCTCTGTGCTATTGTATTGATAATCCAGCAGCTTTCAATATGAGATCAGGGATTTCATTTAAGAAGCAGGTAGTAAAGGCATCTGACTCCCTAGTCATCTATTGGGCATTAAGATTTTTGCAAATCATGTGACCAATTATATATGCAAACATTTTATCATAGGCTCTGTAAAACAAAAATCCCAGTATATCTTTACATGAGCAAAAACATTTACCTTATACAGAGCAAATGCAATCTTTTGGATATTCAAACATTTTGGAGATAAGCAAACACTTTCCCTGAAATGAGAGGACCAGATCTAAAAAAAAAAAAATCAAACTTGGGTGTTTCCAAGATAGTTTAAGCTTAAGTGCTTCTCTTGGGTAATAGGGATATGCATTTGTTTAAAACAAATGTTCAGTCCAAACTGAAAAAGCCTATTTTGGGTTTGATTCATTTCAAATAAAACAAATCCTGAATGCCACCAAAAAAGTTGAAGATTCTGGGATTTTTCATTTTGGCAGATAGTGTGTGCTATTAGCAAATAATATGCAATATTTTCTAAAAAATGTCACTCATCCCCCAAACAAAACCTCATGTGCCCCTTATAACCCACAGCAACCTGCTTACCCCTTCAGTAACTACCCAAGGGTGAAAGGGGAACCTTTTTATAATACATTCTTGGAAAACCAAGAACTTCCTCAGAATCCCTAGCGGCTAGAGAATGGAAATGAAGAACTGAGATAACCTGTGGTAATGTCTGGTGTAATATTTCTGCCTGGGGATAACTTGCATGGAGTGGCAGTTACCAACATAAATATGTGCTGGGCAGACCGGATGGACCATTTTGATCTTTCTCTGCCGTCATTTACTATGTTACTATGGTACTATAATGTCAAGGATGCTATCATAATTAATTACCATATGGAAAGGTGAAAGGGCTGCCTGCAATAATCACTGTGGTATAGCTCTATTATTATCAGTTGCTGGAAAGATCTTGGCTAAAATTCTTCTATCTGGGGAGAGTAGTAAAGGGACATCCAATACACCACTCTGATCTAATTCACTTGACACCTGATCAAAGAAAGAATCAAGGGGACATATCCAAGATATTTAAAACAAATTGTTGCTAGAGGACATGGTCAAGATGACTAGCATAGCAGGATTTAAAATAAGATGGGAACAGTTCCTAGAGGAAAAGTCCATAAAACCAGTATTAATCATGTAGACTGGAGAAGACTATTGTTATCCCTAGAAGTAATAAATAAAAAATAAATAAATAAAAAATAAAAAATCTACTTGTGACCCACTCTAGCCAGATGCTGGGCTTGATGGACCTTGGTCTGACCCAGCAAGGCATTTCTTATGTTTACACTTGTCTGATTATAATTACCCTTGGGGAAATCCATCCACGCTGCCTCAGATCCTGTAGCTCACTGTGTTCGAGATGGGGATAGGGATTCCTGAGTTTCTGTCAGTGAGGAATGGGGATACCCTGGAATGGGCTCTCATACAAGAGGGAGGGAGACTGGGAGGGACGGGGATGCTCCAGAAGGGGGCTTGAAGTTTCTCTGGCAGAGGGAGGAGTGGAAGGAATGCCCCCAAGGAGGTTTTTCTTTACAGACTGAGGGCGAGGCAGCAGGAGGGAAGGAGGAAGGCAATCCTTCCTGGAATCCCTCAGCTCTGCAATGAAACAATATCAACAAATGAGGCAAACAGCGTAGTAAACTGAGGTTTCTCTTTCATTCCCAGTATATTATATTGAGAGATAGGTAGCTGAAGTGGAAGGACTCGAAAAGCTGGGCACTGTGCTTGCTTCTTTCTTCTTCCTGCCTAGATCCCCTTTTACAATCTGTGGACATTTAGCTCCTTTTCATGTTGGAAATGATTGATTTGTTTTTTTGTTTTGTTTGTTTTTTTTTTTTTAATCTTTTTCTGCTTTAGGGATTTGTTCATTTCACTTTATCTGAATAACTAATAAAAAGAAAAATGTGAAAATTATATAAAAATGAATGGAACCAACTTCTATAAAGTTTTATTTTGCCAACACCCTCCCCCCAAACCCCCCCCTTTAGAAATTAGAATATTATTTATTTCTGGAAACATGAGAAAACGTGAATCTTTTGGACGCCCAAACATTTTAATTCAACTTAAACCTGATTGCCTGCAAAGTGATTTTATTAACTGAATTGTGGCTACTTTGCTTGCTGTAAGTAGAGTGCTACACAGCGGTAAATACAAGTATTCAGGGCTTTTGGCTGACTTCTGTATATTCTGTGTCGCGCCCTGTTAAAGTGCAGCGTGTGAATGCATTGCATTAGCAGTGTTTTTCTTGCTCCCTTTTAGTGCTAGTTTCTTAAAAATGTGTAACAAGGCCTGCACTGTCCAAGCGGGAAGGCAAACGTTCACTGAACACAGGGTGGCTCTTTTTTCCCATAAGTGCATCCAGAAATTGGATCTTGGTGGCTGAGAACCGACAATGTATGGATTTATACTGCGTCTGTTGACATGAGGTTCGCCAGCCAGCAGAGAGCTACCACGCTCAGTGATGAGTGAGTAGGTGCTAAGGGGAATGTCAAAATTGAAAAGGGACCGTGAGTAGGAGCAATACCCCAGGCGTGCTGACAGCTCTAATGAATACCTCCAGTGTTATGACAGTAAGACACCTTGCAGCTCCCAAAGCAAATATGTTGAATCATGTGGAATGGGGGGAAAAGTGATTATAAAGTATATGTTTGTGTGTGTATAAATTTATCTATATCCTTCCTTAAATATATGTATCTAAAAGTATATATATCCATATCTACATATTTCTATCTATCTAAATATATATATGGATATTTATATATATATATAGTAGAGTACTCTTTATCCAAAGATCCATTTGTTGGAACTTTTCATCAGCTGGCAAAAATCATGATGCTTGTGCCCTGATCCATTATCTATAAAAACTTCGTGGAATCCGAAAATTGTTTGGCTTCATTTGATCTGTTATCGGAAAAAACTCCAATTATCCTAAATTCTTTTAGCAGAAAACTCCCATTATCTGGAGCTTCCATTATCCAGAAAATTCTCTTATCTGGAATGACCTCAGTCCTGACCATTCCAAATAAATGGGGTTCTAATTAATGTGTGTGTGTGTGTGTGTTTGTGTATGTGTTATGTGTATACACACACAGATAAATATATATATATATATATATATATATATCTATAGATAGATAGATAGATAGATAGATGGATTCAGATAAATAGCATGCACTGAAACAAAATGAAAACAAAACAAAACAACCCCCCCAATAATTAAATAAAATGAAAATGATGCAAAAAAATCCTCCCCTCCTATTCAATACACATTTCTTGACAAATTTTAAGTTCATCCAATTAAAAGGTGTAGATTTTTAGGGATTTGCATTTGTTTTAGATGAATACTGTAAATGGGATGAATGAGGCCATTTTCATCTCATTCTAAATGGCATGAACTGAATATGGCCTCTCATGAAAATACCTGATAATTTTCAGATATTTCTGTTTAGGGGAGAAAGTGTCTTCCTGAGGGCTTCCAACCTCCTCTCCCACCCTGTGAAAACTCCAAGGACCGGACCTACCCAACTGGACCTCACTCAGCCCCTCAGACTCCCCCCCCCCTCCCAATGTAAAAATTAAGGCTGTAGCCCGGGCCTACCCTGCTGAGCTGACATGGGCCCAGCCAGGGCCTTCCTAGTCTCCTTAAACCACAATTCCTCCAAGGCTGAGACCCTTCAGGGCCCTTACTTAGCCCACACAATGTATCCCCCTAGTCCGCAGGGCCAAAGGGCAAGGGTGAAGCCAAGTCACTCCTGCCGTTCCTTCTGTACCTTTAAAAATGACACCAGTGGCCCGGACATCAGCACCTGTCTGAGATGCAGTCAGTGCCATTACATTGCAGAGCCGTACCTTGGGAGGGGGTTCAGGGAGGCACAGCTGGGTAGTTCCAGGCCCTGTGGATGTCTTAGAGGGTGGGATGGGATTTGGAGGGGCTCACTTTGGGGTGGGTTATTTTTTTTGTTTGTTTTGGAGGCAGTTATGTTTTTTAATGTTTTTATTTTGATTTGAGAAACAAACCAAATTGAAGAAAAAAAATTAAAGATGAAGAAAAAAATGAACCCTCCCAAATGAAAAAAACAAACTGAATTGAACATTTTTGGGGCTGTACATCCTCAATTTTTTGGTTCACATTTCTTTCTGTGCATTCAAGTGGACTAACATGGCAACCACACTCCTTTATCCAAACCATTAGAAATGTAGTATTCAGGATTTTTAGTTCTCTTTACACCTCTGCTTTGGTGCCTGCCAAACTGTCCAACTTTTATGGCATTTCCACAGCTCTCTTTAAAGATATGCTGCACAAGCAAGTCTGCCTTCTGAGATATTGAGTTATTGATTTTTAAGCATTTGATATTCTGCCTGTTCCTATTAGGCATCTGGCTAGTGTATGGGTCCCTAAACCTTTCAAGACAGGGGCTACATAGGACATTTGAAATCACTGGGAGGGCTGGGGGTCCCCCAAAGACTTTGACAACTGGCAGGGGAGAGGGAAGACATGTTTGACCCTTTCGATGATTTGAAAGTGCTGGGGAAGGCGGGGGCTAGGGTTTCCAGGGGTATGGCCTGCCCTCTGCCTTCCCTTCCACAGCATAAATTCCCTGGGAGACTGGGGAGGGAAGAAATAGGTGAAAGGATGGGAGCGTGTGTGTCTGGTGCCCTTCCATCCCCCTCCCGTTCTCCTTCTCCCTCCCCTATTCTCTCCTATATCCCTCCTCTCCACTTTCCCTTCTCTTTCCCCCATTCCCCTTCCATCCCTTATTCCCCCCTCACTTACCCCCTCCCCCTTTCCCTAGTCACTTATCTACCCCACTTTTCCTGCAGCAGGAGCACCAATAGGGAGCTGTTTTTGATGCGCAGGTGCACCGTGGGTGCCAATGTGCTCTTCCCCTCAGACGTCACAGGCAAAAGTGCTCCCCACCTCTTATCTCCAGGTCCCTTCTTTGATCTGGCCTCCTCTGGTACGCAGCCGCTTCAGCAGCAGCACCGCACACCCGGGGCTCACATCCGGGGTCGTGGAGGCAAACTGCTTCCCACCCTCTTGTGTACCGTCCCGTAGGCTCGGACAGCAGTGGGGAGCCGAGCGGAACTGCTGCTTCTTGCTGGTATCATCCACCGCATGCTGACAGGTCCTGGGGAAACCCCACCAGCCTTGGTATCTTAGCACCACTGCTCATGGGGAAAAAAAAAAAAAAAAGCTTCCCTTGCGGGTCACACCTGGCAAGGGGAAGCATGGAAAGGGAAGGGGAACAAATGAGCTGTGGACGACAATTTGGGGGGTTTCAGTGCAAGCTGAAAAATGTGTGTTTGAGCACCGGATCGGCCAAGAGACTGGAACTCAGGGCTCGTATGCTTTCCTCTTTCCTCTGCCAGTAGCTCTAATTCTAAATGGGTCACATCAGCTTCCATCCCCACAGGTCGCCCAGCTATAACCTGATAAAAACAGTCTCAGTTCTCTCTCCCTTCCTATAACATGCAGCATTCAGGCACTGAACGTTCCCGACAAGCCTGGAGTTGCCTGTGCATTTTTCTTCTGAAAATGCTTCAATTCTAAAGCATTTCAAGTTCCCGTTTGGGGTTTGATACTCTATGTGCATTAATGCAAATCGTTATTATTTTAACTTTAAAACAAAAAAAAAGAGAACATATGTTTTCAGGTGACTGGTCCTTACAACATGGCACCAAATCCCAGCACTTGGACAAATATTTCCAGAGGAAATAACAGCAATCGCTGAGATGCTTTCCACCACCACTGGGCTCCAAGGAGGTCTGAATTTATCTTTCTCTTCCTAATTAAATGAGACCTTGCTGTCCACCCCTTCAGCAGCTTGTCTCCTCCTGGATGTTATTTTCAGAAATCAGGACCAGATGTTGGGAGGAAAATGACAGGAGATGGATTGCTCCAGCACACGGGCTACCAAAGCCCTGAAACCAAAGACAGAAGGAATTGCTGCAAATAAGAACTCGGGGAGGTGTGCACTGCTCCCTTTTTTTTTTTTTTTTTTAAATTAACACAATTTTAGACAAAAGAAAGGCAAACAACATGGCAAATAGCCTGCAACTCAGTTTTGCTCATCCAATTTTTTTTTAAAACCGCTGCATCTCTTGCTCTGGAATTTAATTTCCTGAGACTCCTGGCAGGCAAAACTCTCCAAAAAAACAAAAATTGTGGAGGGAAAAAGATTGTGCAGAAAGTATAGTGGAACTTTTGCCTGAGAGTAGCAACATTTAAGACTTGGGCCAAAAAGGTTCCCTGGTGCACTTTTGGAGAGGTTTTATGGTTTGCGTGATGTAGAGCACAATGCAATGGCCAACCTAAACAGCAGGCCCGCAGAGGACAGGAAGCAGATAGATGATGGGCGTGGCCCTGGCGGGAAACTGAAACAAAGACGAGGAGAGCAGGAGGATGGCAGAGATCAGAATATTTTTCAAAGTGGAACCCTGTCAGTCATCAATGAAATTCCAGTGTTGGAATGTGTGAAAAGGAGACTAAATGCTGAATGACGGCCCTCGCTCTCCTCCATTTTAAGGTACCACTCGGCTGGGGTAAATTAAGTGGCTGGAGTAGGGAAATCAGGAAGGGGTGTGCTGGAGAATGCTTTCAGAGCCCACAAGAGTGCTCCTCCCCAATTTGTCGAATTCAGTAAGCAGAGTCAAGTACATTTTCAAAGGGCTATGCGCGTAAATTTCGGGCTTTACGCGAGTGGCCGGGCCTTGCGCGCCACGCGCTTAAGGCCCGGCCACATGCATAAACCCTGCCGTTTGCCGCTGTCCAGGGGAAGCGCGTGCCGGCAGCCGGCTGGCGTGCTGCTCCTTTGGAGCAGCAAAATAAAAAAACAACAAAAATTATTATAACCAGGAAAGGGTTAGGGGTGGGGAGGAGAGGACAGGAGAGGAGAGGGGAAAGGGTCGGAAGGTTAGGTAGGGGTATTGGGAAGTTCCCTCCCAGTCTGGAGCGGACTGGGAGGGAACTGGAGATTCGGG
Organism: Rhinatrema bivittatum; assembly: GCF_901001135.1. Taxonomy (NCBI): domain Eukaryota; kingdom Metazoa; phylum Chordata; class Amphibia; order Gymnophiona; family Rhinatrematidae; genus Rhinatrema; species Rhinatrema bivittatum. Next base: position 177,568,343 of record NC_042618.1, read on the forward strand.
AAGCCCTACTCGTGTCGCCATGCGTTGTCATGTATTCCCCGCCCCCTGCGTGCGGACGCCACCCACCTGCACATGTGCGCGTGCATATTGTATTTTATAACACGCGCGTGCCAACGCACACGTGTTATAAAATAGCCGCGTCCATATGCACGCGCTGGGAAGCGCGTGCATATGGACATGTGTGTGTTTTTTTAAAAGTTTACCCCAGTTTTTGTAAACAAAATTTAAAAACAATTCTTTTGTTTTTCTTTACTTTTGTTTCCAATGAAAGCATCTCCCTAGTACATGTTACCTTTCCTTAACTACTTTACAGCATTCTCTTTAACTTCCTTCTGCTTTTACAACAGAAATGAAAGTTTTCTACTTTTCTGTATTCTTTTCCCTATTGATTCCATTGGAGCGAAGCGCTTTTGAGTACATTTAAATGAGGTGGCATGCTAACAAGTTTGGGCAAGCAGTTTTGGCTTTGTGCCCTTGGCTCACAATTTTTAGGACAACAGTTTAAGGAAAATACATTTGGATCCTTACATATTCAAGATTGTAAAGTTTGAGGAATAAAAGTGTATTTTTTGCACGGACCCTGGCTAAGGGGCCAATGTACCGACCCCGTGGACTTTCCCACGGATTAACAGACTCATTTGTGCATTTGTTTGCTACACATGCAAATTATCTGTGTAGAAAACTTTCTTGCAAAACTGAGCTCCAGGGCCAGCCGAAAAAAGATAACTTCGCCTTATGGAGGGGCAAAATCAGCATGCGAAGATGCCTTTTTATGCCAGTTTTATGATAATATATGATATTGCAATGCATCAGCTCATTATCTCAGAACTGTGGTAAACTCTTGCACGTAGCAGACTACATACAAATGTTTACTGTGCGTGAGGAGACCATTTTGTAATTGTTTTGCAAATGGGTCTGTCATGCATGAATGCAGGCAAAAGCCTGAAATGCTGGTGTTTTTCTTCATTTTGGCCTGTTTTGCGCATTTTAGTATGCATAGGACCTCTTCTTAGAATCAAATTGCACTTTAGTACTGCTGCCTAGGGATGTGCAGAGCAAAATTTTATGTTCATATTTTTTATGTCCGAAAGGGGGTCCCACTTGCGGCCAATATGGACATAAAAAAAATCCAATGAGTTGGGTATATGTACATATGTGCAAAAAAAAAATTTAAACCCCCTCACCCTCCTTAATCCCCCCCCCAGACTTACCACAACTCCCTGGTGATCGAGCGAGGAGTGAGGACGTCATTTCTGCAATCCTTGGCGAGAAGCATGTGACGTCGGTGGCACGTCGAGTGACGCGGCGTCACGTGATTCCCGGCTCGTTCGCGCCGGACGGCTCGTTTGGCCCAAAAAGAACTTTTGGCCAGCTTGGGGGGGCCTCCTGACCCCCCCAAGCAGGCCAAAAGTTCTTTTTGGGCCGAACGAGCCGTCCGGCGCGAACGAGCCGGGAATCACGTGACGCCGGCGTCACTCAACGTGCCGCCGACGTCACATGCTTCTCGCCAAGGATTGCAGAAATGGCGTCCTCACTCCTCGCTCCATCACCAGGGAGTTGTGGTAAGTCGGGGGGGGGGGGGGATTAAGGAGGGTGAGGGGGTTTATATTTTTATTTTGGCTCAACAATCGCGATTTCCCACATATCGAACATATCTATGTTCGATATGTGGGAAATCCGATCGTTTATGTCGAATCAATTTTTTAAGTAAAAAAAAAATATGAGTTGCGTTTTACTAATGCGGTCAATCCGAATGCACACCCCTACTGCTGCCTCTTAGTCTTACTGGCTTCTGAGCACCTAGGTTTTTTAAATGCTGTTTTACCCGGCTGCTACCCATGTCACCCTTGGCTTCAGCCCTCCATGACAAGTCCTTGGTATGGAGAAAACCCAGACCTCCCCAGCAGAACATTTTTAGCAGACTTCAGCTCTGTGATACTTTACAGGTCATGCCACCCAAGCAAACTTTCCTGCCCGAAAGACTGTCTTTCAAAGTAATCTGCATAAGTAGGCATGTTTTTAAAAATGCAACAAATATAAGTGAACCCTAAATCAAAAGAAAAAAGTTAAAAGATTTCCAAATATTTTGGTCTATATTTTGCAAATCAGTTCATCCAAAAATCACTGCCAAATGGACCGAAACACAATTAGCAAGGACATTAATGTAGGTTTACTGGTTATTATATTATTATTCTATTAGATCCATAATAGAGTAACAATAGTAATTCATACTCTAATATCTTACCCATACACTATGTGCAATGCACAATGGGGCGGATTTTAAAACAATACGCGCGCCGGTACTTTTGTTCGCGCCACCGGCGCGAACAAAAGTACACCAGATTTTATAAGATACGCGCATAGCCGCGCGTATCTTATAAAATCCGGGGTCGGCGCGCACAAGGGGGTGCACATTTGTGCAACCTGCGCACGCCGAGCCCAGCGCGGCCTGCCTGTTCCCTCCTCGGAGGGAACTTTTATTCACCCTCCCCCCACCTTCCCCTCCCTTCCCCTACCTAACCCACCCCCCCGGCCCTATCTAAACCCCCCCCCCTTACATTTGTCGGCAAAGTTACGCCTGCTGAAAGCAGGCGTAACTTTGCACGCGTCGCCGGCAGCCCCGCTCCGTCCTCCGGTCCCGGGGGCGTGGTCCGGAGGCCTCGACCACGCCCCCGGGCCGGCCAAAACGCCGCGGCACGCCCCAGAAACGCCGTGTCGTTTCGGGAAAGCCCCCGGACACGCCCCCTCTCTCCCCGTTTCGAAAGCCCCGGGACTTACGCACGTCCCGGGGCTTTACGCGCGCCAGCGGCCTATGCAAAATAGGCACGCCGGCGCGCAGGGGTTTTAAAATCCGCCCCTATGTTTTCAGTTACACTGTTGACACATATTTAGGGCTCGATATTCTAAGTGTAAATATTGCTTTGAAAGTCAATCAGGGGGTTCTGCCTGCAGAAATGCATGTGAAACCTGATTTCGCATATAGTTTTATTGCAGTTCAAGTAAGCATTTCAAGGGGTGGAGATGGGTGCAGGGAAAGGATTTGCATGCATACTTTTCACATCAGAAAACATGCTTGTAAATCGACACGCAAAAAGTAACACCAGCTAAGGTACAGGTGTATCTTCATACGCGTGTGTCCGCGTGGGTCCACCCAGCAAACCTGGACTGATGCGCGTAAGGCTGCTTTGAAAATTCGGACTAAAGTTTACAGGTAAAAAGTATCCACAGACTTTAGTTCTAAGCAGACTCTCTTAGTTTTCCAATCACTGCAAAGTTTCATTGACAGTTTGTCACTTGCTCCTGTTTAGCTTATTTGGTGATGGTTCAATCATTAAGGCGGGGATGCGCCAAAATCGGAGATATGCACGTATCTAGCACATGCATAAATCCACCAGATTCTAGAAGGCGCTCAGATGCACGCACAAGTGCAGATGCGCAAATATCTTGCATCAGAGGGAAAAGGGGCGTGGTGTGGGTGGGGCCTGGGCATTCCGGGGGAGGGCCAAGAAATGTGGATGCAAGTACCTCTGCGCCTGGATGCATGCCCAGGGCTATGGAACTTTCCTTCTGCTATGGAGAAGGTGTAAGCTATAGGCATCTGTGATGGGCTTCAAGGATATGGGGTAACTCGGGGGAGTGCAGGCTAAAGAACCAGGGGGGCTGGGGGACCTAGGAGAACACTGGGTGAACTGGTGGACAAACTGGTGAAACTGGCTTTCGGCTAGACGTGCATCTGTTGTAAAATAAAGTCACTTGTGCATCCATATGCCAACTTACTCTGCTGGATGTGAACAAGTTTAAAATCAGGGGCATATATAGGTGTGCCCAGGCTATTTTATAACATGTGCGTGTATGTGCACTAGGGATGTGATTCGGCCCAACCTTTCGGTTCGGCCTTCATTATCGGCCCGTTGCGGGAAATTTCGTTTTCCCGCGGTTCGGGCCGATTTTTTTTCGGCTGCCCTGAAACGAATTTTCCTGAAATTTCGGGAAAATCCGCTTCACACATCCCTATAATCCCCCCCCTCCCGACCCCCTCCCCAAGGCTTACCAAAAGTCCCTGGTGGTCCAGCAGTGGTCCCGGGAGCGATCTCCCCCTCTCAGGCCGTCGACTGCCAGTATTCAAAATGGTGCTGGTGGCCCTTTGCCCCTACCATGTGACAGGGGCTACCGGTGTCATTGGTCGGCCCCTGTCATATGGTAGGAGCAATGGATGGCCCACAGCATTAAGATGGCGCAGGCCATCGTCTTTATTTCCTATTTCATTGCAACGAATGCACATCCCTAATGTGCGCACATGTTATAAAATGGTTACGTATCTGGGCGTGCACCAACACACATGCATATATGTGTGCCTGAGCACTCATTTGAAAGTTACCATCATAGGGAACAGAGAAAAAAGGCTGTGCGATGCATGCTTGGGAGATTTTGAACTAAGAACAAGCTTGAACCAATGACATGTTAAGAGAAATATGGTACACTAATTACTCCTATCAATCTCCGCTAAAGATGAGACCAAAAATTAATTCAATCTGTGTATCCCAAAAATTATAACAATCTAACCTTGTTTTTTTGTTCTTGTGAACTAACAACGAGATTACAAATAATTGAAAAATAATTGAAAAATAATTGAAGGCGGGATGTGGCAAGTTTCATATACTTAGACGCATGTGAAAAATAATTGAAGGCGGGAAATAAGAGGCAAGGCCATGGAGGCATGCGTCTAAGTATATGAAACTTGCCACATCCCGCCTTCAATTATTTTTCAATTATTTGTAATCACGTTGTTAGTTCACAAGAACAAAAAAACAAGGTGAGATTGTTATAATTTTTGGGATACACAAAGAGAAATATGTGAACATAGCAGAGTGCTTCCCAATCAAGTCCTGGAGGCACATCTTAACTGGTTAGATGTTCAGGATAGCCACAACGAATATACATAAATTGGATTTGCATCCACTGGATCTCCAATGCATACAAATATATTTCATGCCTATTCATTACCAATATCCTGAAAGCCAGGCTGGTTAGGTGTGCCTCCAGGGAAACACTTATATAGGGATCCTGGTGCTGGGTGGATGAGGAAGAGATTGGTAGCAAAATTCCAACCACTGCAAGTAAGTGATTTGAGAGCTGAAAAAAGATGATAATGAAGAAGCACATGGCTTGAATTTTGGGGCGATAGAGGCATCTGATTTTCGTTAAGTTGACGAGCAGCAAGTTGCAGCTGAAAACAGACTATACCATAGTTGGAAAAATGTATATATTTATTCACATTTGTGACTTAGCCCTTCCAAAGGTCCCGTGCAAGAATATATAACATAAAATATACACAATGCATTAGGGATGTGTACTAATTTTTTATTGTGTGGTTTTCGTTTCAGGTTTTTTTGTGCTTAATTTTGTTTTTTAAATGGTTCGGGGGTATTTTTTTCATGTTTCCCTAATTTCAGACTGAAGCCCGGATTTTAAAAGGGCTACGAGCATGCATTTTGGGGTTTATGCGGGTGGTCGGGCCTTGTGCGTGCCGTGCGAATTTTATAATGGGCCCGGTTACGTGTGTAAACCCCAGTACAGTACTACACGCAGAAGTGCCAGCCAAGGGAAAAAGGGCGGCCCGGGGTGCGTAGTCTGAGTGGGCTGGGGGGAAGGTCGGGACAGTGACATTAGCTGCTGTCCTGGGGAAGAGCATGCCGGCAGCCAGCCAGCGCGGGCAGATTACTTCTGCTCCGGGGGAGTAGTTAGTATTAAATTAAAAATATTTGGGTATACTTAGGGTAGGTTTAGGGGGCGGGGAGGAGAGGGGAAGAGGGAGGAAGGATAGAGTTAGGTGTAGGAATGTTCCCTCCCATTCCGCTCCTTAAGGAACTGGGGGAGGCCCGATTGCATCGCCATGCGTTGCTTTGTAAAATTCGCCCCTCCCCCACACACACATGTGTGAGTCGTGGGCCACCACATGCAGATTTTAAAATCTGGTGCACATGTGCCCGAGGCCATCAGATTTTATAACATGCGCATGCCGGCACGTGCCTATTATAAAATCGGCATGTGCCAGGAACTGCATGCACATGGACACACGCGCGCTCCTTTTAAAATCGACCCCTTAATCCCATTAGTGTGCACTAACTCAAAATACTAATTATACAAAATATTGTCTTTTTTAAATTTGGTTCAGGGTGCTCCCAAAACAACACGAAATAGACAATTTTGTTGCCATTGTCTATTTTGTCTCAAACGAATACACATCCCTAGAATGCACTGCAATAGAAAAACAATAAAAGAATTAAGCCAGCTATCTCTGCGTAACTTGGCCGGCCAGAACTGAAATTTCAGCGCTCCCCCAGCTCCCTTAACCCAATGATGTCTCCCAGAATGCCCATTTTTGGAACTTCTAAACAATAGCTGCCAAGTTAAACTAGAAGGCAACATTAGCTGTTTTATGGGAGAAAATTATTACCCACCAACCGAAGAAGGTGCAAGAATACACTTAGGCAATCCACCGTATTTTGAATTCAAGTACTCTTTAATGAAATGTCTTTCACTCAATATAATCGGCAACTCCACAAAGCTTGTGGGAAATGTTTATATAGGTCCCCCCTACAACGTAAAAAAAGTAAAATTGGTGGATCGCAACAGAATTAAAGGCTACACAACTTATAATGCTGTGACATAATTAAATACAGTACATACCTTTCAAACCAATCCGGGAGCGCAAAGAGCCCCCAGTGGAATACACTTTTAAAGAGCAGAAGTTGGCGCCAAAATGCAGTGACATCACGAGACTATCTAGCCAATCAGGACGAAGCATATATTAACTAAATAAATGCCACTCAATTTCCCTGTTTAATCCTTTAGGAGTAATAGTGTCCAAATTAAAAATCCATCTTTGTTCCTTTCTTCCAAGCATTCCTGGGTAGTCACCCCCTCTTGGATGTCGGGGGACCACCTCCAGGACCAAGAAAAAAAGATCAGAGATGGCATGATTACATTGTGCCCAATGATTTACCAGTGGTTCATCTATTCGTGACAAGCGAATATTGGAACATGTTCAATAATTCTAGTTTTTACCATGCGGGTAGTTTTACCCACATATACCAAGGGGCACGGGCATTGCACAGCATATATGACCCCTTTTGTAGTGCAGTCAGATTTTGCACGTAATTGATAAACTTGGCCGGAATTTGGATGAACATACTCCGATATCACAGAGGTATGAATACACATAGAACAATGTCCACATGGGCCATGTCCCCTAGCCGTCCCAAAGTCGGTATCAAAACCAGTGAAAGATGCATGTACCAGCTGATCCCGCAGGTTTTTTGCCCTCCGAAAAGTAAAGCGCAGTGAGCCATGCAATAAATTGGACAGTGAGAGGGCTTGCCAATGTCTCCGGATTACCGATTGTACAGTTTTACAGTTTGTAGGGGGGACCTATATAAACATTTCCCGCAAGCTTTGTGGAGTTGCCGATTATATTGAGTGAAAGACTTTTCATTAAAGAGTACTTGAATTCAAAATACGGTGGATTGCCTAAGTGTATTCTTGCACCTTCTTCGGTGGATACTTGCTTGTGTGCAAGGTTTGCTTCTGTTTTGGATGAGAAAATTATTACCCCCAATATATAAACTTAGTATCGTGGCAGATGATGGTGTGAAGAGATTAATCAGCCCATCCAGTCTTCCCAGTTATTCCTGTCCACACTGCATGGATATATCCTAGCTCCCAGCCATAGAAGCTTGACTCTCTCCCTATCCAGGACAGTTTGTCACCTTCCTCATTAGTACTCTGCCAGCTCAGGCAGATGAGCATGCAAAAGCTCCCACTTAGTTTGTCCCCAGCACCCCTCTCTTTCCATGTCATTCCACAAAGATTCATAATCATCCAAGTAACTACCAATACAAATGTGACTGTTGCCCGAACAATCAGCCTGCACTGCTAAGTCTCCGCTCGGACCTTTAGTACTTAAGTTAATACTGTGCTTGCAGCCTGCCAGACTGACTCAGTGGCTAGTTAATTCCGTCATTACAGCCTGCCATGCAGATTCGGGCATGTGGTTGCCTGTTTCCATTACAAATGCTAACATTTCATATTACCCACTTTGCCATTCACTCTGGCAACTCCAGCACTCTTTGTTCACTCTTTCGAATATAGCGCTTTAAGCTCCTTGGTAAGCCGGCTGGATACATTTGATTATCAATGCTAGATCAAATAATATGAGGACATTGAAGTATTTTGTAGGTATCGGTGAGAGGAAGTTTAAGGAAACAGAAGAACTAAAACCACATCTGGTACTGGGTATAGATCCACATGAAACATGCAGCATGGGAAATGTTCTCTAAGCAAAAAGCTGTTAACTCTGACCTCACAAAGCCCACTGGAATTGCTTTTTTTCTTCCCAACAGAAAGCAAAATACCTGGTGCAATTAAAAGCAAATTCAGCTGGTTTGCTTTCAGGTTGTGAAATGCTTCCAGGGCCTTTTGTCAGTAAATTACACATTCTTGTTCGTATAAGGCCAAATATAAGTTTTGGGCATAAAAAATGCAAACAGCCTGCAAGTCAGTTTGTTTGTAACATTGCAGACGTGCGCATCGCATTGCCCAAGGACTGTATTTCCGGTAAGTTCAGGGAGAGAGGAAAGAAATTCTGCAAAAAACACATCCGTGGGAATTTTCGACGATACTTTAATTTAGCTTTTTCAAGCAAAGTTACCAAAAATTAGATCACTGGAGAAAAGATGGACTGTCTCAGAAACATACAGCCTGACCTGCAGGCTTGTTACAAAATCTTCTTGCCTGAAACTGAAATGTGGCCCAAATTATGGGCAAATTTTAAAACGCCGGCGTGCACAAAAAAAAAAGATACGCATTTGGCCAGGCTATGTGCGCCATGGGCTTTTTCAAAGGTCTGCGGCCATGCACGTATCTCCCGGTATATGTGGAAGAGCAGGCATTGAAAAAAGGGGCAGGGCCTGTGCGGGCCGTGGGCAGGCCGGGACAGCGCCATTAGGTACTGTCCCGGTGAAGCACGCGCCAGCAGCCAGCTGGTCCGCGCAACCTACTACTGCTCTGGAGCAAGGGAGGATAGGGGAAAAGGCAGGCAGGGTAGGTAGGAGGTTTAGGAAGTTCCCTCCCAAGCTGCTCCTTTATTGGAGAGGACTGGGAGGGAACTGGGAAAAGGCCCGATCGCTTTGCTGCGCACATGTAATAAAATATCCCCCCCCTTGTGCGCTCACTGATATAAAATCAGGCGCACATGTGCATGCGGGTAGCCGATTTTATAATGTGCACGCATCGCCATGTACATTTTATAAAATTGGTGCGTCCATGTGCGTGTGCTGGGAACCGCAAGCACATGGATGCCCATGTGCAGGAATTAAAATTTACCTTTTATTGTGTATAATAACAATTAAATATATGCTGGCTGCCTGCTTATAATTTGCAGGCCTGGTTAAGACAGTGGCAGATTTTCAAAAGGTTTAGGGAAGTAATTGTACAACTGCTTGCATTGGTGTAAAATCTGTGGGAACAATTTACCCTCATACTTTACCCCAGTTTACAAAGAGAAAACACACGTATTCTTTCCCTTTGAAAATTATCTCACCAAAACTACCCACACACATTTACTCCTTCTAATCACGCTGATATAATACCATGCACTGGCTACAGCGCACAGTTCAACCCACGATTGGATGCACATTTTGGACATGCATCCATAACCCCCGATGCAAAACAGGGGTTAGAAATTCCAAAACACGTGTCTAGTCACGCGCACATTTTTACTCGCCAAAATTAATGCCTGCCCTGAGTAGGCGTTAATTTTGGAGGAGCCCAAAAATTGTACAGAAAAGCAGAAAATACTGCTTTTCTGTACTTCCTCCGACTTAATATCGTGGAGATACTAAGTCGGAGGAACTAAAAAATTAGAAATGTCCCAAACCAAAAAAAAGGGGACTGGTGGCAAACAGGTTAGGAAAAGGAAAATGGATGCTCAGTTAATGAGCATCCATTTTCCTAACCTGTGGCTGTGCACGCTCTACCATTTAAAATCTTAATCCTGAAAAATATACCCAGAGGGAAAATTCTAACCAGCCAGGGAGTGGATTGGATAAGGAAAACTCTCTTAAGCCTAGTCAGTATCCCTAGGCAAGGTTTGCCTGGATCCTCTGACTGTGCCTGAAAAATAACTCAAGCGAAAGCTCCTCTCTACCACCTAACTCTCAGCAAACCATAAGGGACTGCCTGCCGAGCTCTCTGTAGAGAGCTGCTCTATCAACTCTCAGGAGGCTGGCCAGTCCAAACCCCTCAAAGGGAGGAGCTTTCTTCTGAATGGATCCTCCCCCATTCACTAACGTGATCTTCACTAACTGAACTAAGGATTCGCCCAGGCCGTAATGGTAACTGACTGGATGTCGATTATATGCGTAAAAAAATGGGAGATACACATGTGCCAGGCTATGTGCGCCATGGGCTTTTTCAAAGGTCTGCGGCCATGCACATATCTCCCGGTACATGCGGAAGAGCAGGCATTGAAAAAAGGGGCAGGGCCTGGGCGGACCGTGGGCAGGCTGGGACAGCGCCATTAGGTACTGTCCCGGTGAAGCACGCGCCAGCAGCCAGCTGGTCCACGCAACCTACTACCTACCCAAAAATTGCAGATAACAGACAAACCTGATTTCAACTGTGCTAGTCAATTAACAGGTGTAACATTCCATGAACAAGTTAGATTATTTATATGCAAATAGTATCCTACGGAACCTTCACTGGCTGCCAATAAAATATAGAATACTGCACAAGGCCCTCACCACAATTCATAAAACCATACACAATCAGCAACAACTAGACCTCCAGATTCCACTCAAAATATACTCATCCTCAAGACCTATAAGAGAAGCGTACAAAGGTACTCTGCAAGTTCCCCCAATGAAATCCATGCGCCTATCATCCACCAAAGAACGAACATTGTCTACAGCGGGTCCAACCATTTGGAACAATATGCCCACAGACCTCAGACTAGATCCCTGCCCTCGAACCTTCCGAAAAAAACGTAAGACCTGGCTCTTCCTCCAGGACTTTCCCTAACTTTCTAAGCCATTAATTATCAACCAGACAGGACTCTGCTCTCCTGGCTAACACCCCGCCATGTTTAGACGTTATATTTAAGCCACTGTTTCTTTTGTCTCATTGCCTTATCTAGGTTTTTTCAGTTACACTGTCCTTTACCTCTGACTAGCCTAGCCCCCAAGTTATTTACCCTTGTTATATGTAACTTCTGGTTAAATGATTATGTTTAAGTTATACCCTTTGTTACATGTAAACCGATCTGATATGAAATTCTTTCATGAAGGTCGGTATAGAAAAGTATTAAATAAATAAATAAATATCTCTTATAAAACAGCAACTTCTGCACGTACCCCTTGACCCCGCCCTGTTAACACCCCAGACTGCCCCTTTTTTGCACCGGTAACTGTATCCGCAAAATGAAAAATATGCATAGACTTTTAATGTATATAAAATAGCTTAAACGTGAATACAGTCTACTTACATGCATATAATCCTAATTTTCTCTGCATAATCCTTTGAAACTGTACTCATATATGTGCAACACTCACATATATATATATTATTGTTAATGAAAAAGATCACTTTGAGTTGAATTTTCAAAAGATGTGTGCATAAAACAGCACGTGCACGCACAGAATTGCACACATGCGAGTATATGGTATTTTAAAAACTGCAAAATTTGCGCATACATCAGGGACCATGAGTAAATTTGCACTTGTAAAAAAGGATTGGGCCAGGGGTGTTCTGGGGAGGGGCCAACGTTTCTTCACATGGGGTAGATTTTAAAAGGTGCGCACGGGCGTACATGTGCCTGTGAGAGAACTTCCCTTCCCCCTAGCCTGACCTTCCCACCCCTTCCCCTAACTTTTCCCCCCCTAGCCCCACTCTAACCCCCCCTGACCTTTGTCTTACCTTTTGCACCTGCCTCTTGGCAGGCGCAAGTTGCGCGCGCCGGCAGTCTGCTGGCACGCGATCCTTCGACACAGCGGAAATGGCAGCTGTGTCGGAGGCCTCTGGCCCCACCCCTTCCCTGGACTGCCCCGCCCCCGGACCGCCCCTTTTTGCAATCCCCGGGACTTACACACATCCTGGGGTTTTACGTGCATCGCCCCTCCCCCTATGCGTGTAACTCTTCTGGATTTACGCATGTAGGGCTTTTAAAATCCGGCCCATAAGTTGCTATTTTACAATATTTCAAAGTGACGTGGGCAAGTCATTTACTTGCATATATTTACTTTTGCTCAGTATCTGGTGTAAGGGATCGTAAATATCTCAAAAGTGAAAAAATGACTGAGTGGGGTGGTCTGAGTGAAGTGGAGGGACTGCAGGCTGAAGAGCCAGGAGTTCTTCATGAGCTGCAGGTGGACTGTACAAACTAGTAGAATATTTGGTAAAACTGGTTATTTAATTGCCACATGCATATTATTAAATCTCCAGACATACGTGTGTAAAAGCTGACCTATGGTGGTGGTGGTCGGGGGTAAATGTGTCTAAATAATGAGAGTAAAAGACTTATTCAGATAAGTAGTGCCTTTGCTGCTACTTAGATGGACACATTTTTATTTATTCGGAAAAATAGCATTTTTTTTTCCACCTTTTCAGCTATTTTACATACCCGGATAAGTCTGAAAAGTGATATTTAGATGGACAAGTAGTGCTTTCCAGACTTATCCGGCTTAGTGATACTACTTAGTTGCATAAATCGAGCTTTTCCAGGTAAGTGCTGCTTCTTTTCCGGAGAAGTCCAAATTTGCATGGCTTGTGGTTTTTATATAGGCATGCATGCATGCACACATATGTACTCATATTTTATAACCTGAGCGTAGCATTTGCGTGCAGGTTATATGATGTAGTAGTAAATTGCTGTGCACCCATATACACACTTATATGGGCACATGCGAGCAGTTTTGAAAGTTATCCTCCCTATTTCCTGCTAGTGCTTTCAAATTTTGAGAAGACAACAGCGTAGAGCAAAGTCATTCTACTTGATAACCATTGCCTGAATGTTTTTCCCCTTTTCTCATTTTCTGCTTCAGCCTTGAAGTGCAGACAGAAATTATCAACACATGTGTCCTCTAAGATGCCCACACATATTCCCTGGTAGCCAGAGAGAAAGACAAAGAACACAACTTTGTCTGGATGTGTCTCATGCCGCACGACATCTTATCTTCCTACACCCACCACATCCCATTACATGAGGGACGGAGGCTATCGCTGCCCAGTGTACAGGGTGAACTACAATCCTGTCTTTAGGGACTTGATAAGAAAAGAGGCATGAATTGCTTCCTTTCTGTCTAGCCACAGGGTCCAGCCAGCCAGCCTGCCTTTATCTCCAGCTCAGGGAAGGAAAAACTGAAGCTTTAAAACCCATATTCCATCCCACCCTCAACATCCCACTGGGTGCAGAATAGGCAAAGCATTTCTTCATGAAAGAGTGAGCAGATAAATCAGGAAACAAAAAGATGTGTGATGGGGAAAAGAAATCTGGGATTTCTTACTTTTCCCTTAAAAACAATTTGGTATAGAATCAACCACACCGTTCTCAACTGTGGTTGTAGTATGGGGTATAACCCTTAAGGATGTGTTTCTTTTTTGTTTCATTAAAAACACCTTCTCCACTTTTCCCTACCCCTCTGACACCCTACAGATTCTCTCTCCAGAATCTTATCCCGTCCATCAGCTTTAAATAGGGCAGTAGTGATCCCCAGTTTTTCATGATCTGCTGCTGCTGCTGCTGCTATTTTATAAAATCGGGACAGCAATCTGAGATCAACACTGTTTTACTTTTCTTTCTTTTTTCATTCAATTTTTGTTTGCTTTTTTTTTGCTTATTTTAAACAAAAGAAATAAAATCAAAAGAAAAAAAGAAACAAAAAATATACCCCTACCCCCTTCCCCTGTCAACAATACTATCTTTCAAAAAACCATGGGCTCCGCTTTGCATCACCTCACCTGATCAATGCAGTCCCCTCCCCAGAATCCCACCCCATCCGTCAGCTCCAAATGGGGCAGGGAATGATCCCCAGGAGTTCTTGCTTCACCATTGCTGTTTTTCTAAATGGTGCCGGTTATCGGAGACCATCCTCATTTCGTTGTATAAACAAAGGCCTAGGTAGGGTAGAATCCTGGACTCAACACCATGTTTTATTTTGTTTTGTTTTGTGTTTCTTTTTTTCTTCTTCTTTTATTTTAAATAAAACAAATAAATGAAATTAAAAAAAGAAAAAAACCAAAACAAAATGAAAAAAATGTGTAGTTCACACCCCTAACAAGTAAATTTTCAAAGGGCCACACGCATAAAAACTGAGGTTTATGCACATGGCTGGGCCTTGCGCGCATTTTACCATGCGCCCGGCCACGCGTGTAAACCCCAGTGTGCGCAGAAGTGCTGGCAGAGGGAAAGGGGTGACCTGGGGGATGTGGTCTGGGCGGGCAGGAGCGGGGCGGGGAGGCAGGCCGGGACAGTGCCATTAGGTGCTGTCCCAGGGAAGCATGTGCCGGCAGAAGTAATCTGCGGCAGCCGGCCGGTGTGCACAGATTACTTCTGCTCCGGAGGAGCAGTAAGTAACAAAAAAAAAAAAAAATTGGGCATAGGGGTTAGGGTTAGGTTAGGGGTCAGAGAGGGAGAAGAAAAGGTAGGATAGGGATAGGAAAGTTCTCTCCCAGTCTGCTTCTTAGGGGAGGGAACTGGGGGAGGAACTGGGGGAGGCCCGATTGCGTGGCTGTGCATAGGTTATAAAATCCTCCCCCCCCCTCCCCCCCGGCATGTGCAAGTCGCAGGCTGTCCGAATATGCATGCGTGGATTTTAAAATCTGGCGCACATGTACACATGGCCATGAGATTTTATAACATGCGCGTGCTGGCGCGCATATGTTATAAAATCGGCACATCCATGTGCAACGCACTGGGAACCACGCAAGCATGAATGCGCACGCGGACTTATTAAAATCGTCCCCAAAGTGTCTAACCCTTACTTTAGGATAATTGGTAGATATTTTCATCAAAGTGGCCATCCGATGCTCAGACCTTGTTTCATGGATCTGATCAGAAGTTTTTCAATTTACTCAGTCTGTTTATTCAAGCACTCATAATTGGTGAACTATGCTAAGTAGTGCAGATTGGCTAGCGATGTACTCCAGTGTTTGGTGCTAGATCCTCTCCTAATTATCTGATTCACAAATAATCAAAAGAAGGAGAGCAAAAACATCATATTCATCGCTGGCACAAAGCTGCAGGGCTGACATTATGTCACTTTCCCCGCACTGGGTGTCAAATTGATTTCCAAAACAATTTTTAATGCATTGATAGTTAAAGACCGTCCATAATGAACTTTCAAAAGAAGACTTATTTCAGATTGCACAGCATGTTCAGGATGTAGTCCTTCCACATGGGTGATCTGCAGGAAGGACAGAGGAAAGATTGATTGGGACCTGCCTGGATGTGACCCTGGGAAGACCCAGATGTGTACAGATGTTAAAGGATAATGCCTGAGGCAGCAGAGTTGCATTTCTATATTTTCTTTTGGCTTTCCTATTAAATGGAAGACTGATGACAAATTCCAGAAATTGTTCTGAAAAGGTGCAGGGATATCCCACATCTCTGCAAGGCTAGTTCCACCTGTGAATTAAATTGGACAGAAGTTAAGTGTTTTGATTACTAGATTTGAAGGCACAAACTTTATTTTCTAATACATTATCAGCTTATAAATCGCCATTGCTCTTGATGGCTCATTGTGTAGAAGCCATATGACATAAACAAGAAAGTTCAGCAGATCTTCAAGTCAATTTGCAGGAAATTAAATCCTTGGGCAGAAGGTGTGCTTTTTCAGAATTGTGCCAGGACGCCGACTGGCTTGCTGTCTGTGCTCATTTTTCCCACTCTTTAAATCCAGCCCAGAGAGTGATGCCTGTTTTAAGGAACAAGTTCAGTTAGAGGATTTGTATCTGTTCAAAGGAATCAGGGCGACTCAGTTGCAGATGGAGCTGGGGGTTCTACCATGTCTTAACAAACCTGCATAAATCTCTGAATCCACTCTGCCTGCTCTCTGCTAATGTTTTGCGTCTGTCTTTACTCTGGTGTTTATTTCTCTAAACAGACTTAGCATTAAAAACAATACAATAATGACATCCTTCCTAGGCAGAGGGAAAAAGGGGTTTCCTTAAATTACTTATGAGGGCTTCCGCAACTGTTGCATGCTAAGTAATCCTAGAGGCAAGCAGTCACTTTTGAACCTTAACCTCTGCCCTTTGAATTTTCTAGCCTGGCCAAAGATCAAGCCTGGGGTCAAAGTGCCAGCAAAAAAAATGGATCTGATCGGTGTATGTTTTTATTTATGCAGCTCCTTCTGATTTTGTTTACAAAATGCAAAATCAAAATTCTGGGCTCAGATTAAAAGCAAATGTTTGCGTGTCCTCTGGGGAGCTGAGGGTCCTGGAGATGGCAGCTTTTCCGGGCAATCTGAAAAGGCCATACCGCGAAGGGCAAGAGTCAATGAGGGAAGCCAGCAACATCAAGGGAAAATGAGGCCTAGTCATCTGGCACAGTGTGGGTATCAGCTCAGGTCAACCAGAAGTTGACAGCAATACAGCGGGGAAGGAAAGGAAAAGAAAAAGAAAATGTAAGATCTGTGGCATGCTATGGGTTCTAAAATAAATGTTCCACTGAAAACTAAGGGATCTATGCAATAAACTCATGCAAAATCATTTTAGTGTGAGCTCAGAAAACCATGGGCTTATTAGAAAGTCACTTAATAAGCTAGGCAAAAGGATTTAGTGTGCGTGCAGTAATAAATGTCAGAAATAGCATGGTCACACTATTCTGGTGCATGGCAACCTGACAATACATTGGCTAAATAAAATGATCATTCTCTTTTCCTCTTCATTCTTCCTGTTGGCTTCCAGTGGGCATATAGCTAATCCTGGGTTGCATGTCAGTGAGGAGGTAAGAAGTGGGAGCGCTAGTATAATGTGGATGTCAAAAGAGAAAGGATAGTCGCTAGAGAACAGAAAACAGACATGGCTGCCTTTTTACAACCCCCTGTCTTATCTGCCAGTAAGGTTCTTCATTGTTGTATCAGAAGATATGGTTGGGAACAGGAGGGAGCATGCAAGGGGGTGACCCAGGAAGGAATATGGCAGCCTTGGCTCAAAAGGATAACATCATCTGACCATTCATTCCCTCTTCTAGGATTTTCCTGTAGTGTAAGCACAAAAAAAGATTGCACCACACAGGCTATTGCTGTCTCCAAGATCACAGCCATGAACTCTGTACTCAAAACAAAACAATTGGTCAACTTGAAGAATGTTGTTCAGCCTCAAGCCTCGGAACGGCTTCATTGATACTTGGCTATATTAATAATATCAAGGAAAGCAAAAACTTTTGTCTTCTGGGAACCTATTCCTTGAAAATGCATAAATTTCAGGAAGACCTTGTGAAACTGGAAAATTGGGCATCCAAATGGCAGATGAAATTTAATGTGGATAAGTGCAAGGTGATGCATATAGGGAAAAATAACCCATGCTATAATTACACAATGTTGGGTTGCATATTAGGTGCTACAACCCAAGAAAGAGATCTAGGCGTCATAGTGGATAACACATTGAAATCGTCGGTGCAGTGTGCTGCGGCAGTCAAAAAAGCAAACAGAATGTTGGGAATTATTAGAAAGGGAATGGTGAATAAAATGGAAAATGTCATAATGCCTCTGTATCGCTCCATGGTGAGACCGCACCTTGAATACTGTGTACAATTCTGGTCACCGCATCTCAAAAAAGATATAATTGCGATGGAGAAGGTACAGAGAAGGGCTACCAAAATAATAAAGGGGATGGAACAGCTCCCCTATGAGGAAAGACTAAAGAGGTTAGGACTTTTTAGCTTGGAGAAGAGACGGCTAAGGGGGGATATGATAGAGATGTTTAAAATCATGAGAGGTCTAGAACGGGTAGATGTGAATCGGTTATTTACTCTTTTGGATAGTGGAAAGACTAGGGGGCACTCCATGAAGTTAGCATGGGGCACATTTAAAACTAATCGGAGGAAGTTCTTTTTTACTCAACAAACAATTAAACTCTGGAATTTGTTGCCAGAGGATGTGGTTAGTGCAGTTAATATAGCTGTGTTTAAAAAAGGATTGGATAGGTTCTTGGAGGAGAAGTCCATTACCTGCTATTAAGTTCACTTAGAGAATAGCCACTGCCATTAGCAATGGTAACATGGAATAGACTTATTTTTTGGGTACTTGCCAGGTTCTTATGGCCTGGATTGGCCACTGTTGGAAACAGGATGCTGGGCTTGATGGACCCTTGGTCTGTCCCAGTATGGCATTTTCTTATGTTCTTATGTTCCATTGTGTAAAAAAAGTGGATTTACATTTTAAGTGCTCAAGGGTGTCTCCTCCATTACCTCCTTCTGTCTGTGATTCACTTCCTCTCCTCAAAGTCCTCCCTGTCTTGCTGGAACCCTGTGAAAACATTCTTTTCACATTCAGGGTTGGTGATAGCACTATACTTAGGCACTTGTAAATTGTTTTGGGGGTAGTATTTTTTGGGTGTAAATTGTTTTCTGACACACCAGCCCTGAAAAACTCTCCAAATTCACACATAATCTCTTGAAGTAGAAGCCTTTCTAGCTCTTAAAAGAGTATTCACTACACCTTGGGAACAGCCCTTCTTAACTAAATGAGCCCTCTCAAAGGCCAGACCATAACACAAAACAGACCCAGATCCTCATGCAGAATTGGGTCCTGCGAGAGCAGCTACTGTGAGAAGGAAGTCTCAATGGCATTCTGCGCAACAACCTTACGAGATCTGCATACCATGAGTGCCTCAGCCAATCTAGAGCTGCTAGAATCACCAGTCCTCGATACTCTGAAATCCTCTGAAGCACTCTCCCTATCATAGGCCATGGAGGAAAGCCATACAGGAGTGCTTCTGTCCGCCAACTCTGGACCACAGCACTGAGTCCCAATGAGTGATTCTGTCTTTTCTGGCTGAAATATCTGTCTCAGTCACAATGTTGTCCCTGGGGTTGACAACATTGCAAGTGAGAAAATCCATTTGAATATTTTTCACACCTGCTATGTGCAAGGCCGCAATAATCATCTTCAGATTCCCTTATGCCCAAACAAAAAGTAAGTCCACTTTCAAGGACACTTCAGGACTTTTGGTTCCTTCTTCATGATTTACATTTGCCGTGGCATTAGAAAATAAGAACATAAGACTTTCCATATTGGGCCAGACCAAGCGTCTATCAAGCCCAGTATCCTGTTTCCAACAGTGGCCAAACCAGGTCACAAGTACCTGGCAGGATTCCAAGCTGCTTATTCCAAGAATGAACAGCGGATATATGTAACTTCACCTTAATAATGGTTTATGGACTTTTCCACCAGGAACTTGTCCAAGCCATTTTTAAACACAGCTACACTATTATCTTTCACCACATCCTCTGACAACTAATTCCAGAGCTTAGTTATACATTAAGTAAAATATTTTCTCTTTTTAGTTTTAAATGTATTACCTAGTAGCTTCATTGTGTGTCCCCTTTTCTTTGAACTTTTTGATAAACAGCTGACTAATGTTTACTCATACCCTTCCACTCATCTATATAAATAAAAATGTTAAATAGTTTGTACCAAATCGCTAATCTCAGCAACCACTTAACCGATTGCGTTCAAATTTGGACACAAGTTTCACCTCACATATGGCAAGGATCTTCTACACTTACATTACATATATGTCACACCGGGGGCTGGTAAAAAAGTTTTAAAATTTGGCTCCACAAAACAGTGACATCTGGTGGACGTAAGCGGAAGCTCTTACACCTTGCACAAATGCTCACACCCCACAAACACGTGACCAATGTTTGCGATTCACACACCCTCCGAGCAGACACAAATCCACCCTCCTCACACACCCCCGCACACATGCCAATTGTACTTATTTCACACACCCTCAAAAAACACACAAAAAACCCACTAAATACCAGCATGCTACACCGGGAGGCCACTCACATGCCACATGTTTTCAATTCCCACACCCTACGAACTCACACACAAACACACTCCTCACATCCCTCACGCACATGACTTTTCTACTTACTGCCCTCAACCTCCGAACACACGGAAAACTGCAGAATAATTTAGGCTGCTCCAGCGGGGGGGGGGGGGGAGGGCAACACCGCTCCAGGACACATCGCATACACTAGGCTGTCGGCTGCCAGCAATGAAAATGGCGCCGACGGCTCTTTCCCTTACTAGGACACTCGGGAACGCCAATAGCGGCAGTAGCCCATGTGACATAGTAAGGGCGAGGGCCCGTCGACGCCATTTTCTGAACTGGCAACCGGCGCACCTTCGCCCTTACTATCTGAGTGAGACGACCGCTCCCATTGCTCCACCTCGAGGGCCCGGCGCCAATACTTCCATGCCGGAACGAACACCCACTCCACCGACTACCATTTTTGAAAGGTATCGTCGGGCCTGCGGGGGGGGGGGGGGGGGGGGCGTGGGGATGTTCTTGCGTCCATGTTCGGGGGGGGAGCCAGGGGGCAGTTCAGAGATTCTGCAACTCTTGTGGGTTAGTCTATTTCGCCGGCCTGGTGGGGGGGGGGGCTTATATAAACACAACGTTTCTGTGGGGATTACTTTGGGGTGCAAAGGGGGAGGGCACACACAAACACATACACAAAATGTGCACCATCTCTGAAAGGTTACAAAACAGCCCTCACCAGGTGGGGACTCACTGAGGTGACAGTGAGGGGAGGGAGAATGAGGAGGGAGGTAACTGTCAGGGCAGGAAGAATGAGGGGAGAGGTGAGTGAAATCCACAAAAGGACATCGCCTCCTATCCCATGACTTTTTAGTTTTCTTAGAAGACTCTCATGCCTCTTTGTTCAATGCTTTCTGAAAATCCAAAATACACTACATCTACAGGTTCATCTTTATCCACATGTTAGCCGTATATACAAACTTTTAAATAAATAAAGAAATTCACCCCCTTCAAAAAAATGAAGCAGATTTGTGAGGCAAGACTTCCCTTGGGTACATCCATGTTGACTGTGTTCCATCAAACCATGCGCCGGCACACACATGTTATAAAATTTGAGGGCTGAGTGCACATGCGCACCAGATTTTATAATCCACACACATATATGCAGGCGGCGTGCACAAAGGGGGGGGAGAATTTCTGCAAACTCTATGCGGCAACGCATTCAGGCCTTTCCCAGTTCCCTCCCAGTTCACTCCAATTAAGGAGCGGCCTGGGAGGGAAATTCCCTACCCCCTACCTAAACTCCCTCCCTCTTTCCCTCTCCTCCCCACCCCCTAAACCCTACCTTTTTTTTTCTCTTTGTTTTACAGCTTACTTCAGGTTCCCAGGCTGAAGTAAGTTGTGCGTACCGGCCGGCTGCCGGTAGGTGAGTCTTTTGGACAGCAATCAATGGCGCTGTCCTGGCCTGGCTTTTGCCCTGCCCTTTCCCGCTCTTCCCCACACAGACCCCTCCCCCTGGCCTACCACTTTGAAGAGGTCCGGCAGTTATGCGTGTACCAGGGTTTACGTGTATGGCCGGACATCTTTGAAAATTTGCCCGCCATGTGCAAGGCCCAGCCACATGCGTAAACCCCGGGATTTACTCACGCCGGGCATTTAAAATCTACATGTTAGTCTCATGCAGGATCTTTATCTTGAGGGACTCTATGCCATCCCGGAAATAAAGCACCACTCTGCCACCAAGATGCTCCTCTCTGTCATTGCGATATAATTTGTACCCTGGTATAGCACTGTCCCATTGGTTGTCCTCCTTCCACCATGTCTCTGAGATGCCAATTAAATCTATATCATCATTCACTGCTGTACACTCTAATTCTCCCATCTTACTTCTTCAACTTCTGGCATTGGCATACAAACATTTCAAAGTGTGTTTTTTGTTTGTAGTGACATTCTGCTTTTCAAATGTCAGGGCTAAATTGGAATCTTTTAACTCAGGTGAGTTTTTAATTACAGGCACTTACAGGACACCCCCGTTGGATCTCCAATCCTAAAGGGATCAGGACACAGGCTGTGGGCTTCAGACTGAACTTTGGACTCTGGTAGGATCTTGCTCATGGTGAGGGGCCTCCCACTAGGATTCACCTCTAATGGGCTGCTGTACAGGTGAGTAGGTAGTGGCAAGCTCCCTCCCAGGAGCTCAAGAGAGGGGCACCAGCACCCCAGCAGAGACACCGTGTAAATAGTTCAACTGTACGGTTTCACTTGATGGATGTTTGTGGGACAGTGATTGACCGTTTGGAAATAATCAGTAAATATGATTTGAACACCCGGTCTGAGTCCAGCCTGTTTGTCCATGAAGAGAACATCTCACCAGAAAGATGTTCTCAGGAGGGACACTCCATCACCTGGGCCACAGAGGATTTCCTCTTACCCCACAGAAAGAGTTCACTCCCTGGATGTACAGGAAGAAGGGGAAGGATGGCAAGAGTAGCCCTTACTAACAAATACTTTTATTGCCCTAGGGGAACCAGCACCCCCGACAAAGGGTTACATAAAGTTAAATGATAGAAAGTATGGCTAAATGATAAATTTTCCCAATGGAGAAAGGGGAATAACAGGGATGTGTTCTGGGACCACTGCTTTTTAATATATTATAAATCACCTGAAAATAGGAATAACAAGTGAAGTGATCAGATTTGCCAATGACACAAAATTATATGAAATCGATAAATCACAAGAGGATTGTGAGAAGATGCAAGAGGACTTTGCAAAACTGGGAGACTGGGCATGCAAATGACAAATGAAATTTAATGTGGACAAGTACAAAGTGATGCACTTAGGGATGAGGAACCAAATTTTAGCTACACAAAGCAAGGTTATTATTATTATTATTATTATTTATTTCTTTTATATACCGACATTCAATCGAGATATCACATCGGTTTCCAGATAACCAAGAGGTTCCACATTAGGAGTTACAATTCAGGAAAAGGATCTAAACATCATCGTTGAAATATTCTGCTCAGTATGCAGAAGCAGCAGCAGCAGCGAAGAAAGCAATTAGAATTCTTGGAATTATTAGGAAAGGAATGGAGAATAAAACAGAGAATATGGTGTGATCTCATCTTGAGTATTGTGTGCAGTTCTGGTCACCTTATCTCAAAAAAGATATAGCAGAATTAGAAATGGTACAGAATAGGAAAACCAAAATAAAGGGAATATGATGAAAGGCTAAAGAGGTTAGGACTCTTCAAACTGAAGAAGAGATGCCTGAGGGGAGATATGATAGAGGTCTATAAAATAACTAGCGGACCCCTGCCAAGCGTTGCAGTGGCTGAGTCAGATTCTTTGCCCTCCCTGCCTCTTCCCCTTGCTCATTTAGCTCATCCTCTTCCCCCTTGGCCGGCCCCTGTCACATGGTAGGAGCACTGGCTGGCCGGCGCCATCTTTAAATATGGCCGCCGCCTTCGTAAAGATGGTCGCCGCTGTATTTAAAGATGGCCGCCGGCCATCCAGTGCTCCTACCATGTGACAGGAGCCGGCCAATGGCACAGATACCCTGTCATATGGTAAGGGCAAAGGTCCATTGGCGCCATCTTTATGAGTGGCAGCCGACGACCTGAGAACGGGAGATCACTCCCGGGACCACCACTAGACCACCAGGTATGTTTTGGAGGGCTCAGGAGGGTGGGGGAAGCTAAGGGGTCGTTTTTAAAGGGTCGGGTGGGTTTTTTTTTTATCGGGCCATCGGCGCCATTTTTGAGTGGCAGCCAAAATAGCGCTGATGGCCCGAGAGCGGGAGATTGGTCCCCGCGCCCCCACTGGACCACCAGGTAATCGTAAAAAGTTTTGGGGGGGTTCGGGAGGGTGGGGGAAGGTAAGGGGTTAATTTTAAAGGGTCGGGCCTCACTACAAAAAGAATAACGATGTGAATCGGAACCAATTCCGATTCACATCACCCACATCACCCACGATCAGATTTTTTCCCCTCTCTAGCCGAACCTGATCGTTAAGACGATCGGGCACACGATTCACATCTCTACTTGCCAGTGCTTATGCTGTTTCCTGTTTTCTTCATTTGTATCCCTTTTCCATTTATTGAAAGATGCTCTTTTAGCTATTATAGCCTCTCTCACCGTATCTTTTAACCATGCCGGTAGTTGTTTAGACTTCCTTCCACCTTTTCTAATGCATAGAGTACATATGGTCTGGACTTCCAATGCACATGCCTGATCTAACTCTTAACCCTTGCAATTGCTCCTTTTAGTTTTTTCCTAACCATTTTCCTCATTTTATCATAGTTAACTTTTTGAAAGTTAAATGCTGTCGCAGTAGATTTCTTTAGTGCCCTCCCTTCAGTTATTGTCAGATTTGATTATGTTGTGATCACTGTTGCCAAGTGGCTCCAATACTGTTACCTCTCGCATCTAAACCTGTGTTCCAGTACAACTAGGTCTAAAATAGTTTCCCTCTGTTTGATTCTTGTACCAGCTTCTCCATGAAACAGTCATTTATTTCATCTAGGAACTTTTCCTGTCTAGAATGTCCCGATCTGACATTCACCCAGTCAATACTGGGGTAATTGAAATCACCCATTATTACTTGCTACTGATTTTGCTAGCTTCTGTAATTTATTTTAGCATTTAATTGGCTGTTTGTTCATTCTGGCCAAGTGGATGGTAAAACACCCCCATTGCTATTTTTTTCCCCCTTTTACCTGGAATTTCAATCCATAAAGATTCAACATTTCATTTTGTTTCCTGCAGAATTTTGACCCTGTTTGACTCAATCCCTCTTTCACATATAGCTCCACCCCTCCACCAATTTGATCCATCCTATCATTTTGATATAATTTGTACTCTAGTATCACAGAGTCCCATTGATTTTGATTATCCTCATTCCACTGGGCCTCTGAGATGCCAATTATATCTACCTCTTCATCTAGTGCTATATACTCTAACTCTCCCATCTTATTTTTTAGACGTCTAGCATTTATATACAGATATTTTGAAATATGTATTTTGTTTGTATTAACAACCTACTTATCAAATAACAAGGGAAATTCGGAATCTTTCTGTTCTTTACTTAAAGACACCTGGTCCAGTTTGGCATTTATTGTAATCTCTCTACTCTAATTTCCCTGTTCTCTTAGTTTCCTTCAAAGATACATCATTCTGAACCATGTGCTTCTGAGCAACTGTTGACTTTCCCCCATCATCTAGTTTAAAAGCTGTGCTATCTCCTTTTTTAAAGTTATTGCCAGCAGCCTGGCTCCAGTCTGGTTACAGTGGAGCCAATCCTTCTGGAAAAGGCTCTCCTTCCACAAAATTATGCCCAGTTCCTAACAAACTGAAAACTGTCTTCCCTGCACCATCATCTCATCCATGCATTGAGACTCTGACTTCTGCCTACCTCTGGGGTCCTGCACCTGAAACAAGAACATTTCTGAGAAAGGTACCCTGGAGGTTCTGGATTTCAACTTTCTACCTAAACCCTAAATTTGGCTTCCAGAACCTCCCTCCTATACTTTTCTATGTCATTGGCACCAAATATACCAAGACGCTTTAAGAAAGGTGGAAGGGAGATCAAACGATTTCTAGCATGCCTAAAAAGGGAGGTGAAAGAGGCTATTTTAGCCAAAAGATCTTCATTCAAAAATTGGAAGAAGGATCCATCAGAAGAAAATAGGATAAAGTGTAAGCATTGGCAAGACAAGCTAAGAGAGAAAAAGAAAGTTGGCCGTAGAGGCAAAAAGCCTGCGAGGGAGTTGGTTGGACCGTTAGATGACCAATGGGTTAAAGGGGCACTTAGGGAAGATAAGGCCATCGCAGAAATTCTTTGATTCGTTATTTACTGAAGAGGATGTTGGGGAGATACCCATTCCAGAGAAGGTTTGCAAGAGTGATAATTCAGATGAATTGAACCAAATCACAGTGAACCTTGAAGATCTGGTAGGCCAGATTGACAAACTGAACAGTAGTAAATCACCTGGACCAGATAGTATACACCCCAGGGTTTGGAAAGAACTATAAAATGAAATTTCAGACCTATTTCAATTAATTTGTGACTTATCATTAAAATCATCCATTATACCTGAAGACTGGAAGATGGCCAATGTAACCTTGATATTTAAAAATGGCTCCGGGGTGATCCGGTTAACTATACTCCGGTAAGCCTGACTTCAGTGCTGGGAAAAATCATGGAACTGTTATAACCACAAAACATTTAGATAGACATGGTTTAATGAAACACAGCCCGCATGGATTTACCCAAGGGAAGTCTTGCCTCACAAATCTCCTACATTTTTTTGAAGGGGTGAATAAACGTAGACAAATGTGAATCGGTAGATATGGTGTATTTGGATTCTCAGAAGGCGTTTGACAAAGTCCCTCATGAGAGGCTTCTAAGAAAACTAAAAAGTTGTGGGATGGAAGGCGATGTCCATTTGTGGATTGCAAACTGGTTAAAAGACAGGAAACAGAGAGTAGAATTAAATGATCTGTTTTTACCGTGGAAAAAGGTAAACATTGGAGTGCCTCAGGGATCTATACTTGGACCAGTGCTTTTTTTTAAAATTTATATTTATTGAATTTTTCTTACAAGTAGAAAAAAAGGATTACAATGCAACTTACAACAGTAAGGAACTTATAAGACCATACCCATCCCTGCCCCCCCCCTCCAAACTTCCCTCCCTCTATCCCATTTGAGGTTTCTTTCTTCTTCAGAAATACAAAGTCAAGTAGAGTAAACCAAAGTGTCTAGAAGTATTGTTACTAGAATATTCTTAAGATGTCAGAGCCGGTGTGGCTTTGTCCAGGTGTCCATTAGAAAAGCTTTGACGATCTCCCTCCAGATTGGTCTGTTGGAACTTGGTCCAAGGATCTCTATAGGAGCCTGTACGAGGAGTAAGATAAGCCATAAGGGCTGCCCATGTTAACAAGGTCTGCCCCGATTTCTTTGGCATAGTTGGAGTGAGAATAGCATGTTCCATGGAACATAACCGTACCAGATTTTGGACCAGTGCTTTTTAATATATTTATAAATGATCTTGAAAGGGGTATGACAAGTGAGGTGATCAAATTTGCAGAAGATACAAAATTATGCTGAGTAGTTAAATCTCAAGTGGATTGTGATAAATTGCAAGAGGAATTTGCGACACTGGAAGATTGGGCTTCCAAATGGCAGATTAAATTTAATGTGGACAAGTGCAAGGTGATGCATATAGGGAAAAATAACCCTTGCTGTAGTTACACAATGTTAGGTTCTATCTTAGGAGTTACCACCCAGGAAAGAGATCTAGGTGACATAGTGGATAATACATTGAAATCATCGGCTCAGTATGCTGTGGTCGTCAAAAAAGCAAACAGGAATTGTTAGGAAGGGAATGACAAATAAAATGGTGGATGCCATAATGCCTCTGTATTGCTCCATGGTGAGACTGAACCTTGAATATTGTGTGCAGTTCTAGTCACTACATTTCAAAAAACAAATAGTTGCATTGGAGAAAGTGAAGAGAAGGGCAATCAAAATGATAAGGGGCATGGACCATCTCCCCTATGATGAAAGGCTAAAAAGTTAGGACTGTTCAGTTTGAAGAAGAGACAACTGAGGGGGAATATGATAGAGGTCTACAAAATCAATAAAGGACTTGAACAGGTTAATATAAATTGGTTATTTACTCACTCAGATATTAGAAGGACTAGGGGGAACTCCATGAAGTTAGCAAATAGCTCATTTAAAACAAATTGAAAGAAATTCTTTTTCACTCAGTGCATAGTTAAGCTTGGAATTCATTGCCAGAGGATGTGGTTATGGAAGTTAGTGTAACTGGGTTCAACAAAGTTTTGGATAATTTCCTAGAGGAAAAATCCATAAACTTCTATTAATTAATAAGCAATAGTAGCTTGAAATCTATTTAATGTTTGGGTGCTTGCCAGGTAGTTGTGACTTGGATTGGCCACTGCTGGAAACAAGATGCTGGGCTTGATGGACCCTTTGTCTAACCCAGTATGGCATATCTTATATTCTTATGTTCTTATGACAGCTGGCTCCTCCCCAGCACTATCTAAAATCCTATCTATGTGATGCGTGAGGTCCATCACCTTCGCACCAGGCAGGCAATTTACCAAGCGATCCTCATGTCCGCGAGCTACCCACTATCAATCTTCCTAATAATTGAATCATCAACTACAATTGACATCTTAATCTTTCCCTCCTGGGCACATGCCCCTGGAGATCTATCCTCGGTGAGAGAATACTACATTCCCTTGAGAGCAGGTCCTAGCTACAGGATTGCTTCCTGCTTCATCAATGTGATTCTGTCCTGCCAAGTGACCTTTCTCCTCCAAGGCAGCGCACGAACTGCCAGATTGAATGTGGGACGTCTTTCCTATGTCCCTGAAGGTCTCCTCTATATACCTCTCTGTCTCCCTTAGTTCCTCCAGTTTTGCCACTCTAGCCTCCAGAGATTAGATTCATTCCCTGAGGGCTAGGAGCTCTTTGCACCTAGTGCACACAGCATGCAACATTTTGTCAGCTCAGTGCAAAAGACTGGAAAGCCTCCCTTTGCTGCTGGACTACTTTCTTCATCTTAATTTAGTTGATTTGTATCAAGGTAAAATTTCTATGGGAGTAGGGATTTAAAGCTAATTTAAAGTACTTTTTGTCTATTGATTTATTTAATATTTGTCTGACAGTGACCCTCAAAACATTACAGTTAATCAAGATATTAATTGGACATTATTCTGACTGCTTGATCTTTTAACAGAGGTGCAAAATTCTGGATAAGTAAAAGAATGGCTCTGGCCTCCAACTGATTGTTGGACCATCTTGCCTCTTCCTAGACAATGTGCCCATCGGACTGGCATCCATCATCACTGTCACTCATCTGGTGGCTCAAGATCCATTCTTAACTCCAGGCTTTTTGCAATTTAAACACCACTGCAAACTTATCCTGAAGGTCTCCAGGACCGGTAGCCTTATGGAATAGTTCTGAGACTGGAGATTCCACCTTCATAGCAAAGCTTTTTGAAAGGGCCTCATGTGTGCTCTTGCCAAATCACCAGATTTAATGTTGCCACCATGGACCCAAGAAGCTATAGATAACACCATACAGTTGGATTCCTGATGTGTAACAACGCACGGATCTGTCGACCCATCCTCTGAATTCTTTGTTCCATCAGCTGAACTCAGCCCATCTGCATGTCATACAGAGCTCCAAGATACTTCAGAGTTTGAGACAGTTGTAAACTGCTCTTGAAGAAACTGACTATCCAATGCAATTCTTGCAAAAACAGAACCACCTTCTGGGTAGCCAATATACTTTCCTGGACTTAACTTTACTCTTATTCACCAGTCATTCAGAGAAGGGTGTACAAATATTCCTTCCTTGCACTGCTCTAAAGCCACAACCACCATCACTTTTCAAAAGGTCCTTGGTGCAATGGCTAGCCCAAAGGCAGGGTTTAGAACTGAAAATGCCACCCTAGCACCACAAAATGAAGGAAATGCTGATGATCCATCCTTACCAGAATGTGAAGGTAAGCTTTTGTAAAATCCAAGGAGGTCATGAATTCTCCCTTTTGCACCACCATAATCACAGACTTCAGTTTTTCCTTCCGAAATAAGTTACCTTCATAAATTTGTCGACCCGCTTCAGATCCAGAATGGGATAATAGGATCCCTCTTTCTTGGGAACTACAGAATATCAACCCCTGCTCCACTGGTCTTTTGGGACTTGTACTACTGCCTTTGTCTAGGAGTGTTCCTAGAGTCACTTCCTGGCAGAGTGACAGGAGGAAACTATAAAAACATCTGAAATGGGTCAGGAGAATTCCAGAGCATTATTGTCTCATATGATTTCTAAAACCCACTGATTGGATATAATTTGGGCCTATCTCCAATAGAATTATGTAGATATCCTCCTTTCTCTGGAACCAGAGATGAGGTCCTCAAATACTCATTGGGTGCCTCGAGAGGGTCTTTCATTATTTTCCTCTTTAATCCCATCCAAAGATTTGGATTGCCACCCAATGAGGTCATAAAAGTATTTGTATAAGTCTTTGGGGTTGGTACCTTCCCAAGCTAGCTTGAACAATGACTCTTCTTTTCAGGACCTGAATTCTTTGTCGAGTTGGGGGAAATTACTCCCAAGGCCCTGAGTGCTAAGGGTGGCCCATCGTGTCCTTTGTTATTGTCCCTGGGAAAGGGTAGTTGTATGTACCAGTGTGTTTTGGAGGTGCTAAATAAAGTCACCTGAGTCACTGTGTTAGTGTCCAGATAAACCTTTACTGTTACAAATGAGTGAAAAATGGCACAACACTGATCCACAGCACCACAGAATTTATTCTTTACAGTCTCTTCCTCAATATGTGCAGGAAGGTCTAATGCAGGAGCCAGAGAACTTCCACTCTTCAGGGCTTAGAAAAACAGAGTCCCAGGTGGGCAGGGCATCCTTTAGATGAGCACATCACCCCTTCCAACTGGCAGAGATACTCTGTTACTGTGTCTGCACAGAGAGATAAACTCTCTCTCTCTCTCTCCCCAGGGGCTTAGAAGCACCGGATGGGTGTCTTCACAGATGTTAGACTTGGCCTTTTACTCACAGTTAGTTGGTTTCAACATTTCTCTGTTTCTAATACAGTCCTTGTTCTTTTCTATTGTAATCCCTGATGGGAGGGTTCCCCTGAAGCAGGCCTCTCTGTGCTCCAGAAAGGAAGGGCGGGCAAAACTTCCTCCTGGATCTTGAAAACCAAATCTTTAACTAAATC
The DNA here is from genome assembly GCF_901001135.1 of Rhinatrema bivittatum. Taxonomy (NCBI): domain Eukaryota; kingdom Metazoa; phylum Chordata; class Amphibia; order Gymnophiona; family Rhinatrematidae; genus Rhinatrema; species Rhinatrema bivittatum. The sequence continues at coordinate 177,599,161 of NC_042618.1, forward strand.
TGAAGATAACACCGGCGTGTATCCTAACAGCAGGTCACTGGCACCTCCTTCCTTGTTGAAGATATGGAGGGCAGGTCTTCCCTAACCTGTCCAGGCCCAGACTTAGGGTTTCCTGTTCCCTGGGACAAGGAGCTGAACAGACTTCAGTAAGGTTCCTATCACTTAAAAGGTAAAGTCCAAAACATGTACCCAGAGGGGAAAATCTATACCAGCCAGTGAATGGACTGGAAAGGAAAGACCCCTCCCGATCCTAGTCAGGACCACTAAACAGGGCTTGCTTGGTTCCTCTGACTGGGCCTGCAAAAATAACAATAGATAAACTCCTAACTACCTCTGAACTCTTGGTCAACCTAAAAGGACTGCTTCCCAAGCTGTAGCAAGGGAGCAATTATATATCCTACCTAGGGGGTCAGTCATTCCAGTCCCCATAGAAAAGGGGCTGCATTTGAATGGAACCTCCCCATGAACCATCCTAAGCTAACTAGCTGACCTCTAGCACCTAGGATTTACTGGTAGTGTGACCATCGGGTCCGCTACAGCTCTTTTGCTTGAACTAAAGAATAGATTCTTGCCAAAGGTTTCTGGATCTCTGATTACTAGCATTTTTCCCCTGCTTAAATCTCCTGGAGCCCCGATACCTATTCTGGGCTGGAATAGAATGTGAGGAACCTCTTGATCTGTCCTCTGAAAGCCTTGGCTCTTTGAACTCACCCCATGCCTTTGTCATTTCTCTAGATCTTCTCTGATCAAGAGCTGTCCCTTTAAAAGGAATTTAATCAAGTTGGTCTTAGCTTTAGAGTTTGCCAATCAATTATGCAGCCAAAGCAGTGTTCTAGCTACCAAAATGGATGCTACACCCCTAGCAGATGTCCACACCAAATCAAAGCAGGTATCTGCCAAATATGATTCATCCATTGAATCTTCTTGGATATACTGTACCAGTCGCAAACCAGATTTTGCCACTGCACAGGTTCAAAGGCTTTAAAGGACATACTACCTTTCTAACCTGAAAGTCTTAAAGCACAGCACCTCTCTCCATGGGAAACATTCTTTTTAGTTATTAAACAGACCACTGCATCCACCTTTGGAAAGCAGAATTTGTCCCTTTCATGCTGGAACCAAGGGATACAATTTGGCCAGGGAGCATGCTCTTTTAAATTTTTCTTCAGGAGATACCCACTCCAGATCAATCACTGATTTATGAAGTGGGAAGGCCTTGGAAGGCTTACTAGTATGAACCATAATGTGATAATGGGATTATCTGTTGAGTTGGAAGACTAATCCTTCTTAACCTGCGCAATATTCAATGTACGCAGAGACTATGAAATTAAAGATGTGAACTCTTCCTTATGAAAGAGATGCAGCATAGCAGTATCATCTTCTCCTTTGGGGGGATATTCCCTTTCTTCCAGCTCTTCCGTACTAGCCCTCTGTGGAACTCTATTAAATTCATTAAGAGAATCCTCTGTGCCAGAAATGTTGCCTTCTGATAATTTTCTTTCTTAATCTGGTCTGCTTCCTGCCCTGCACTTCCTCCCCTCTGAACCACTTCCTGCCCTGGCCTCCTGCTAAATCCGAAAGAGGTGGTAAGGCTGAAGTGGGTTCAGGGACTTCCCCTGACCCATAGTAAATGTTTGCTGCAGACATTTAAAAAAAATTCTTTAAAAAACGAGGTCCAGATCTTGGAGGAAGCCTCTAACGAAGGAGGAGCAGAAACTGCTTTTTTAGAAGCTGCTGCTGAGAGGGGGTCTACTGCTGTCCCCATCTGTGAATGGACCGCAGGGCCGAGAGCAGGATGCCTCAACTCTACTTCACTGCCCCACGATTCGTGTTTCTATAACCGGCACTCCAAAAGAGAGAGACTCCCTGGCCAACTGCAATAGCATCCTCCCTCCCCACCTTCGGAGAGGGCTGTGGAACTGTTGCGGCAAATTTGAAGATTTTCCTGAGTGAACATTCCTTAAATTACAAGCAGTGCAGACCACAGTTTTCTCTCCGCACTCTGCAGTGGCCGCCATTACTCCCGTCATACTCCCAACTCTCAAAGGATACAATTGTGCTTAAACAGAACATTTCAGTGACTCATCTGAAGCCCCTTTGCTGCCAGAAAATCTCCAGTATGCCACTATTACTGACTCTCAGCCACTTGTTCTCTTTTTTTTTTAAACTTTATTTTTACTTTTCTCTCACAGAGCCGAAAGAAAAGTCTCACTTATAAAAGAGAAAAGTGTGTGTGTGTGTGTGTGTGGGGGGGGGGGGGGGGGGGGGGAAGAAATAGGAGCAGAATATCTGGGAATCTAAAACCCCTAACCAGGATCAAGAGCCCTGGAAGTCCTCTGGCCTAGATTCTGCTCAACTGAGGGATGAAGCTCAAGGCTTTCACCTCAGCTGCTGCCTCCTCTTTTTTTTTTTTATTTCCTATCAGAGAAATTTGCTCAGTTGAGGGAAGGAGAGGTGGTCTTTCACCTCAAGAGCTGCCTCCAAGGTTCCTATCTTTGTTTCCTACTCAGCCTACCAGGCCTCAGTCCACAGCATGGGATGCTTGCCTACCATCTGTAGAATACTGGAAGGCTGAGGTCAGCACGGACGCATATAAGGAGTGACATCACAAACCTGTTGATCTCTGTTTCCATCTGCCCCCAATTGTCTGGACTGGTTTGACTGGATAAAAAGGAATGGTCATTTATTAAGTCCTCACAAAATAGGGTGCAGAGTGAGCATACCACACTATTTAACATGAGCTAATTAATTCCTCATTTGCATATGATCCTTCATTTGCATGTGGCAAGCATATTCTGGCATGCTCATGCAAATGTTGTCCAGGACCCCTTTGATGTTCATGCTAAGGCTTTCCTACATACAGGCCGATTCAGTAAAAGTCGCGGGAGAGCCGGCGAGCGCCCGCTCTCCCGACGCGCGCACAGGCCACTCTCCTGTTCGTGCGATTCAGGAGGGAACAACATGCGCATCCCTAGAGCCTCCTTTTTGACAGAAGTGGCGGCTGTCAGCAGGTTTGACAGCCGATGCTCAATTTTACCGGCGTCGGTTCTCAAACTCACTGACAGCTAAGGTTCAGAAAACGGCGCCGGCAAAATTGAGCATCTGTCTTCCGACCTGCGGGCCGCGGGCAGATTTTTAATTTTTACTTTTTTTTTTACTTTTGAGGCCTCTGTCTTAATATCGCTATGATATTAAATCAGAGGGTGTACCGAAAAGCAGTTTTTACTGCTTTTCTGTACACTTTGCCGGTGCCAGCCGAAATTAACGCCAGCCTTTGGGCAAGCGTTACTTTCTGTATCGCGCGGGAATAACTAATAGGGCCATCAACATGCATTTACATGTTGCAGGCGCTATTAGTTTCGGGGGTTGGCCACGCGTTTTCGATGCGCTATTATTTACCCCTTACTGTATAAGGGGTAAAAATAGCACTGTACTGTATCGGCCTGATAGCTTGCTATTTTCAGTCCACTAGGACCTTAATATGCACACACAAAGTTTTTTGTATAGTCCCCTAAATCTTTGCTGTGTAAATCTACAAGTTTTCTAAGGAAAAATGATCCTTAAAAGTTACAAAAGCCCAATGCACAACATCTCTGTATTAATAAACTGTTAACATATTTTACATCACAAAAATCCAGCATTCAAAGCACAATTGAGCTTTGTTATACTGGAACACCATTGACATTCAAACAATTGGAAAAAATTAATAAGGAGGGATAAGTTCTTGGAGGAGAAGTCCATTAATGGCTATTAATCAATTATACTTAGGGAATAGCCACTGCTATTAATTGCATCAGTAGCATGGGTTATTCTTAGTGTTTGGGTAATTGCCAGGTTCTTGTGGCCTGGTTTTTGGCCTCTGTTGGAAACAGGATGCTGGGCTTGATGGACCCTTGGTCTGTCCCAGCATGGCAATTTCTTATGTTCTTATGACCTTTATAACACCCATTCTGGTGGAGATACTCACACCTTTCTGACGGGTCATGTATAATCATCGGTCCACTCTCTTTTTAAATTCAAATGTAAATGTTTTTGCTATTCAAATAAAAGAGCAGCACTTTCTTTAATGTGCATTGCTTATGGCCAGCTTCATAGAAAGCCGATATAGAACCCAACATAACATTATGTTTCGAGGCACAGCAGCTCTGCCTCAGGGGTTCACCGATGCCGCGAGTCTATGGTCTGGGCCTTTCCTTTTGTGGTGTACCTCTATGCATTCTGCAATTTAACTCTTATATTTTTGTATGATTAACATATTTTACATACCTGTGCACATTATTAAACGGTTTTATCAGATATAAAGAACAATAACTAGCAGGTGGGACTCTTGCTTTATCCATCATGGTACTTGTGAGCACAGTAATATAGAAAGAAAACTTGGAACAAAGGTAAATTGCTTTCTTATTGTTTGTGGAATTTGGCACAATAGTCTGTTTTCAGAGACTTTTTTTTTCAAATGAAACTAACACAGTAACAGAGGAACTATTTAATCCCTTCCACATAAGATTCTCATAGAGTAATTCAAAATTTGCAGATCGTATCAGTCATTCTGAACCGGACTCATGGAAAACCTAGCCCTATTTTGAGCCCGGAGTAAAAATATTCATGAATCAGGTGATTAATTGAATTTAAAGATAATTTTTTTAAACCCATTGCTACATTCTAGTTCTTAGAAGGAAACAGTTTTCCAGGTCTTTCTCCATGTGCCATCTTTTACTGTTAGCTCTGGAAAGGCTGTCAGACCTTGATTAATTAAGTTCATTTCTTAACGTTCTCCTTTCAAATACTGCCCTACAGCTCATTGCATTATTTTGCAGCTCCCCCATCTAGTCTGTGCTACTCCCTGTTCCTTTCAGCTGCCCCCCCCCCCCCCCCTAATTTTTCATGCTTGTTCTTCACCCCCATGTAGCAAGGAAATTGTGAGTCAGTTTCTGTAGCACTAGAATTGATTCTTTCCATTCAGTTCTTCTTAACCCTGGTTAGCATCTGTTCTAAATTTCAATATGCTATGCCAAAAGACTATGACCTGTTTTGGCTACAGTTAATGAACCAAGAAGGTCTCAACAGTGATGGATTCAGAATTTCATGCATTGGTTACAAATTTGTGACCTGTTTAAAAATAAATACATAAATAAATTAATGAATTAAAAAGACCAATGCACATACATCCTCTTAAATGTAAAGCTTGTGAATTAGGTACAATACAAGCACTAACAATCAGCAGGCAGTGTCCTATAGGTAATTAGGATTATAGTTTAGGAAACTCTTCTCTGTTAAAATTAAGCTTCTCTATAGTCATATCACATAGCTTATGTTCTATTTGATTTTGATGATAAGAAATAGTTAGCTTTGTATACCCCTGAGTAACTCTAATGGGTTGCTTAACCATCAGGTGACGCACTTGCAGGAAAAATTTGGGATAATCTTGTTTTGTGAATTTCTTCTTTTTTTGCATCCCAGCACTCACTCACTTTTCTTTAAGTCCCAGCTGGGGGTAAAAAGTCAACCATTTACCAGGAATATTTGCATACATGGTTACCCAGCTGTCAATTTGTATATTTTCCAATGTCAGGAAGATTTTTAGATTGATTTGAGAAATAAGCAATGGGGGAAAATGAGAAAATGGAGTAAGTTAAGGTAAGGCACTACTCTGGCCAGTCATACCCTATAGACCTAACATACCCCTCCTTCATCTACCCCCAAGCCTCCTCCTTGCAGATCTCCCAAAGAAATTGATGCATACCAGAATTAAGAATGACTGGAAGGCCCTGTGCTTGGAGAATTTCATGGTCACAACTTTTATTATACTCAACCATTTTTAATCGGTAAATTCTAATCCTGTGAATGAGAAAATTAGTTTTTATTTTTATTGCTTCTGCTGTCAAAAGTGGGAAGTATCATCCTGTCCATCGGACAACCTAGAGGGTCCTAAACCTCTGTGATTTTGATCCTAAAATTTTGGGTTATCACAGGTAAAGGAGACCCTGTTCAAGCAGAGGAAGCCAGGCATGGCCAGACCCCCTTCTTTCCAATTCCAACCTTTGTCAATACACTTGCCTTGGTTGAGCAGAGCAGATCCAAACCAGTAAGCCAGGAATGGCCAGACCTAACCTCCTGCACCACTTCCCCCCATCGTCTATCAGCTCCATATAAAATTCTGCGTGTTCATGTCAGCAATGCTTGGAGGGTCCACCCCCAGCTACAGGAGAATAGGGATAGGCTGCTTATGCTCTCCCGTCATCAAGAGTGAATTTGAACTGTTGCGCCGGCTGGCCGCCACGTTCCGCAGCCAGCCCTACTCACCCCCCTCTAAGGCCGTGTACCTCGCCCCGCAGACGCGGCACAAGGAGGCCGCCGCTGCCGCTCTCCTCCGCAGCAATCCGACGCCAACGCACCTTCCCCCACTAGATCCCTTAGGCACGCGTGCGGCTCGCCCTGATCTTTAAAGGGGCCGCAGCGGGAAACTCACCCATGGCCCCATCTGATGACATCAGCAGAAGGCCCTATTTAAGAGCAGCTCAGCCCTCCCAGAATCGCCTCAGCAACGGCTCAGTTCCGCGTGGGTAGTGTGTTGCTCCTGCTTCAGTTCCTGACCCGGCTCCACTTCAGTTCCTGCTTCAACTCCGCTTCAGTTCCTGTTCCAGCTCTCGCTTCAGTTTTTGATCCAGCTCCCCTTCTGCTCCTCGGACTGCTCCTCTGGCTTGACTTCAACTTGCCTCCTGGATTCTCCTGCCTGCTCCTGACCTGACTTCGGCTTGTCTCCTGGATTCCTCTGCTCGCTGCCTGCCCTGACTCTGGCCCACCTGACTCTGCTTTCCTCCAACATTCACCTGGAACCTTCGCAAGGAGACCCACGCCTAAGTCCAGCCGGCCCCGGCACCCAAGGGCTCAACCCGCGGGGAACGAGGGCTGGTAGTGGTGAAGGTCCGGTAGGGTCTCCGCATTATTCCATCCCGCCTGCCAACAGCAGGGACCTACAGTGGGCTCCACCCCCTCTAGGTAGTATCAACCCCGCCTTGGCCAAGGGTCCACATCACAAGAGAACTCAATTTTATCGAAAGACTATGAATGAGAAATAAAACCAAACCATCCTTTACAGCATAAACTTGGATAGATTCCCTAAATTCAGAAAGCCATGATATGAGCAAGACCCTGCATATATGACCTCCTCCCCCCCCCTTAACCGCATCCAGCCTTTCCCATCATTCTCTTGTTCTTATTGTGCTCATAAGGGCACCATCTGCCCCACTGTCCCGACATCATAATAGGGGCAGGACTGGATGGGTAAGCCAGTTTGTAGTGGCTGTGAAACAAGCAGAAATAAACGCCTGCTCGGCATTTTCTAAATGCTCATCACAGACCACCCTGCCCCTGCTCACCACTACAGTGATTTGTTGCATTTTGGCCTGGGGGTCAGAGAACAGGTTTACATTTTGCCATGTCAGGAGAGGGCACTGGACCATGCAATGGTGTGTGGCCTCGGCCACCTGAATCACAGCAGCTTGGACCCTATTTTTCCTGTATCTCTGCCGAGTCTTCCTGTTTTTCAGTGCTAATGTCTGGTATATACCAGGGCCAGTCATATGTGTGTGTTATTAATGAAAATACAGTTGTATATAAGCCTATAAAAGGTTGCTGTATTATTGACTTCTCATCCTGCCAGCTTGAAAAATACCTGTTTTATTCCTCCTTAAACAGCCTGTGCCAATTATGCATGATGACCTTTGAACTCCGGGAGGCCTTTATTTATGACACTGAAGTCTATCCCTGGGCAGCACCATTGTCCTGACTTATACAAGATGTTGGGGAACTTCGTGATCATGCATCTATCTGCACCAAATGTGTTTAGCATGGGGGTCAATTTCATATTCAGTTAGGTGGGTAGTAAATCAAAATAAATAAAATGCAGCAAAGATATGACTACTGTATTTCTTGTGCAGTTTTGCCAAGCTGGATTAGTGCTGCTAATAACTTTAGAGTTACAGGTCACATGCTTTCTAAAACCTAAATGCCCTTGTCCAAGGTTGCTGCTGCACTGCTTTTGTGCTGTTAACTGATGTTGCACCTTTAAGGTAAAATAGAATGCTTCTCTCACTGCTCCATCTAGTGGATTGAATTGAATTCTGTCACTATGATGTGTTTGATGTTATTGTACGTGTTTTGCTGTACACCGCTAGGGAAAACTCTGTCTAAGGATTGGGGAGGCAGTTAATAAAGAACTTATTAAATAAATAACATTATGGATATGCTGATTTTATAACATCTGCACGCCGGCATGCACATTTTATAAAATCCAGGGGCCGTGCGCACATGCATGCCGGATTTTATAATCCACGTGCGCATGTGCAGACGGCGCGCGCAAGGGGGGGGGAGACTTCCCCAATTTTCGCGCGGCAACGCATTCCAGCCTTCCCCAGTTCCCACCCAGTCCGCCCCAATTAAGGAGTGTACATAACCTCCCTTTCCCTTTCCCTTCCCCTCTCCTCCCTCTCCTCCCCACCCCCTAAACCCTTTCTCTTACCTTTGATTTTTTTTTTTTGTTGCTCACTGCTTCGTTGGAGCAGAAGCAACTTGCGTGCGCCGGCAGTCCCTTCCCCGGCATAGCGGCAAATGGCCGCTGTACTGGCCACCTCCAGCCCCGCCCCTTTCCTTCAGCCCGGCACTTCTGCGCGTAGCTCTCATTACGCGCATGGCTGGGCCCTTTGAGAATGTGCGCAGCGCGTGCGAGGCCCGGTCGCACGCATAACCCCCGTTTTTTTATGCACGTGGCCGATTAAAACTTTACCCGTATGTTTATAAGATTAATCGCAATGGAGATTCTGAGATGTTCACACTTCCCCGGGCCCTCTTAAACCATAAGAACATTAGAGTTAACATAATCTATTTTTGCTTAGATTCTGTATTTTCCAGGCGGGTATGTGTTAACCTGGCCTATATTTTATCCCACCTCTCTTTAAATTAAAACAATATACCCCTATCTGAAATTAAGGCTGTTCACTGAAAACATTATAGTTTCTTTTCCTGTTTTTTTAAATTTGTTTTTCATTTCATTTGATGTTTATTTTGTTTTGTTTTTAGAAACAGACACCATAGCAAAAGGAAAAAAAAAAGGAAAAAAGAAAAAGAATGGAACCTCTTCTTCTACCGGACCTATCCCCAACCCCCCCCCCCCCCCTGCTAGCATTCAAATGTTAACACTCCTGACTCTCAGGAGTCTATTCTCTATCTTCTCACCCTCCCCCAGATGTCACTGACCCCTATCCATGGAGTTCCAGGAGTCAGAATAGGGCAGAAGTGATTCCCAGTTGCTCCTGCCCTGCCAGGTCCCAGTTTCAAAATGGCACCTTTTGGTCCTGAAGCCGGCATTATTTTGTTGTATGACCATACGCTGGTCGGGTAGGAGTGACTGGGGATTGCTTCTCCCCATTTTGACTCCTGGAATCCCACGAATGGGGTAAGTGAAATTGGGCGGAATGTGAAGGTATAGAGGAAGGTCAGGAAGATTGGGGGGAGGGGGGCTTTCAATTTTTAATTATCAATGAGGCTGGGAGTTTTGAAATTTTAAAATAGGAAATGAAAAATCCTTAATTTTTGGTAGGATATTTTTTTGTTTCGTTTAATAACAAAACATGTTTTTTTGGTTGAATTTTCTTTTCATTTTCTTAGAAAATGAATGCACATCCTTAACTGAAACTGCTTCTTTTGATTTTAATATTGTAACCTAAGATGGGACAGTTGACTGCACAATATCATGGGGAACCGAATACCTTTGTGGTGGTCTTCTTTCATATAATGTCTTTTATATTCTGATTCTACATTTGATGTCTTTGTATATTTGCTTCAATTGTTAACTGCTAGGGAACGTGTACCTTTAGGACTAGCAGGTCAGAAATGTTCTAAATACATAAATAAATATGACTAGGGAAAGCAAAGCAATGGCAGGAAAGGTACAGGTTAATTAAACTTGTATGGTTAGATTTGATAGCCATTGATGATGTCCATGCTGGATATGTCGATTGCTTGTGTCCCTCCATGATATGCAAGTTCAGGGCAGGATGGCAGGATTTCGCAGTGTGGGTCATTGACTACACCTCTCTGCATATACGGTTCAGCATACTTGTGGTGATATAAAGCCCAGAAAAGGTTAAATCAGAGGAACATCCCATCCTCTTTCCTTTTTGAACCTTTTAAAATTTGTCAGCCGTGGAAGAAATGAACAAAAAAGGCAAGAGGTAAAGAGAGATCTTTCTTCCAAACACATTTTGGTATCACTAATATTAGTTTTAATATAGCTTTGAATTAAATGGAATGCTTTACCTGTCTTATGTCACAGACTGGGCATGCTACGGCACACGAGAATGGCTCACCATTGACTCAAGCACCCAGGAAATATAAATCTAGAAGAAGTGTGACCAGGAAGACCAAATTTTGTTATAGAAGGGTAAATGTCTATTGATTTTCTGGATTGTTATTTAATTTGGGGATAATTTTGTAAAATTAAACATGTAAAATTCCCTTGAAAATTACCTCCACTGGACTCAGCAGATAAGCCCGTATTTTACACCAGTTTTCAAAGCGGACCTACATGCATAGGAACCCTTTTATAGTCATTCTGGTAAAACTACACACACAGTGACACACACACACACACACCTGCTATTGGTACTACTGAGAGAATTTATGTGCACACATTTTGAATGTAATTTCAAAGGATCTTCTGCATGAATAGGGGAGAGGTGCTCTAGGGGGTGATATCTGGGTTTAAGGCTGGGACTTAAGCACTCACTTTTTAATTTCATAAAGTAGGCATGTAAATTCTCTTAGCAAAACTATGCACACCACATAGTAGGTGTAATTGTGTGCTTGTAGTATTGTTAGGATAATATTTAAAACAAACTTACATGTGTGAGTTTGCTTTGAAAATTGGTGCAACCAGGGCACACACAAGCCCAAAAATGTATGCAGACCTGTTATAAAATTAAAAAGAATCCACTAAGTCTGAACCCCACCTATACTCTATGGCAGTACTTCTCAACCCAGTACTCAGATCACAGCTAGGCAGTCAGGTTTTCAGGGTATCTACAATGAATATGCATGAGATAGAGTTGCATACAATGGAAGCAGTGCATGTAAATCTATCTCATGCATATTCATTATGGATATCCTGACTGGATAGGTGTGCCCCAAGGACTGGGTTGAGAAGCATTGCTCTATGGCGTTGAATGTCTCTCATCTATGCATGTACAATAATATGTACACATTTTATTTATTTTACTCTGCTTTTGAATTACTTCTGTCATGGAAAGCAAAATAGAAATCTATTAAATTAAATTGTGCAATGGCTATTATGCCGTTTGGACAAGATCAGCCAATCCCATTGTGGGTTTAATTCATTATCCTTCCAAAGTCAGATATGTTGCACTGGAGGTGAACCCTTGGCCTGATGCAGGATTGGTACAGCCCTCTGCTCGGATCCAGAGAGCGCCTGCCACCAGGAAGCGGAGCACACTAGGAGAAAGAGGCTAGCTGGAGCTTCGCCAATAGCAATCCAGGGTTTCCGCAGGTTGAGCCCTTGAGTACCCGGACCACCTGGACTTAGGTGGGCCTCAGAGGGTCTCCCGGAGAGGTAGCAGAGAGGTGTGCCCACCATTAGCAAAGGTGCATGGCTGATGAGGAATGGACACATTAGACCTGGATCTGGATCACTGGAGACCTCCAGAAGGAGACGGGAGATGAAGGTCTTCTGGGCGAGATAGGCTGCGCCTATGGGTCTAGTTGGAGGTAGGCCACTGGTAGCATCCGAGCAGGCTGGTCTGGTTGTCACAGGAGCAAATAGAGTATCCGAGTGTAGCGCAAGGGTCAAAGCCAGGGTATCAGTCTGAGAATGGTCAGCCAAATTAAGGGTCAGTTCCGAGATCAGCCTGTACGTGGTCAGTAGGCAGGCAGTGGTTGGTTCCAGGCAGCGGTCAAACATGGTCAGTGAGCAGGCAGTGGTTGGTTCCAGGCAGCAGTCAACATGGTCAGTAGGCAGGCAGTGGTCGGTACCAGGCAGTGGTCAACGTAGTCAGGTAGGCAGAGGTCAGTACCATGAATCAGTCCGAGGACGTACGACAATAGGAGGAACAAAGGCAGGAATCAGGAGAGACACTGGAGCACAAGGAGGACAACAGGAACACAGGAACACAGGAACACAGGAAAACAAGAATACTGGAACGAGACTGGATCAGGCAAAGGAACAAGGAACAGCAAAGTAGCTACACCGAAATGTCAACCCGATTGCCAAGGTGAGGTTCTGGGGACGGGGCCTCGCTTTTTATACAGAAACTACATGATGTCATCACCAGGCTCCATGGACCGGGTTCCCACACTGGGCCATTTAAAAGGGAGCACGGTCTGCGTGTGCCTAGGGGCGAGGCCTATGCTGAGGAGGATGCCGAACCCCTGCGTAAGGAGGGCTGAGAGTTAGAAGACCCCGATGGGCCTGGGGACACCTGGGAGTGCCGCGGATGGCGGGAGCTGGCCGTGACAGCCAGAGACGAGGAGCCGGAGCTGGTGGAAGGGAGTGCGAGGTGAGCAGGTCCGGTCGCAACACCAATGCGGTCGGGACGCGCAAAAAGATATAAGCAATAATAGGGCATTATGCAGATGCCATATGCCATAAGCCATTACAGGCTTCAGCCATACTGTGGGCCTTCAGTCCCCAAGAAATTTGCATATACCATTTGCCAGACATTCCAAATACTACTATTCTTATTGACTAGGTAAAAAATAAATAAAAGCAAAACACTTTTCAAAACCAACAATTAGAGATGTATGAAAGAATAAGACACAAAAGTTTTTCATTCATGCCTGCCTACTGTAGAACAAATGGACAAATGGCCTGCTGACCAATCATGCCACCTGTCTCTTAGATGGTGACTTGTTGCATAATTTGATTTATGCTACTTTATGTTACATTGCAGAGTACTAATTTTACCCAACACTAAAGATGCATGAGCTAAATATTTGTGGAAAAGAGAGGCATGGCTGACATCTTGGTGTAACAGTAATTTTCAGCAGTTAAGGATATGTATATATTTTTTTTTTTTTTGCGAGAAAAAATGTTTGCATTATCAGTCTCCTCCCCATGTAACACACTGGTAAAGGCACTCACAAGGGAGGCTGTTTATTTTCTCTCATGGCAATGCATCTGGATACCCTGTCAAAACAATCTAATCTTACTTTGTGACTTCGGTGAGGCCAGTATTTATTGCACCTGTCGCTGAGTCATGATTTATGGCCTCCTGGTGAACATTACTCTGCAGCTTTGAGTTGGTGATACAAGATAAGTGAAGCATTTGAAGTCTTCCAACCAGTTACAAATTAATTATTTTGCATCTAATTAATTTTTGGAGGAACTGACATCACTTAGAAGTTCCCTTCTGTAGCTTCTTGCCCATGGGACTCCACAAATTCATTCAAAGATGAAGGAAGAGAAATTTGGGTTGACTATTTGGGGGGAAAAATGTGTCACTTGAGTCCAATGAATGGCAGAAACTTTGAGGCTGGATGAAGGTGTCCAATGGAAAACATATGTGTACTGAAAGAGGAATAAATTGACCTTGATGTGTGTGTAATGGGCTTTAGTGGTCATTGCGCCATTTTAGCCTCAATCATCTGTCATTACAGAACACACACAATTGTTACTAAAGTAACTGAAACCATTTGAGAAATGGTGGTGTAGTTTAAATTCACACAAAAATGTGGCACTTCCTGGTATCTGCTATCATTAGGGATTTCTACATCCTTCCCTCTTTTTTTCCTAAGTGTGAAATGAGATGCTTTGTAATGGGTTGAGAGTGAAATGTGTTGCTAAACAGAAAATATTAGCCATCTGTTGTAGAACCAAAAACGATATGAAAAAGATTTCAGAGAATAGTGCAGACTAATACTAAGTAAGAAGTAGATGTTTGTATTTAATTAAATCCATTTCACTGTGGTTGAGATGTGAATTCAATACTATCAAATTAGTTTCTTTTCTAGGGCAAGTAGTTCTGCAGTACTTTTCTATATGTGCCTGTGGATGTTTTCTTGAAAAGACTTTGTTACTGCTAATTTTAATTTTATTATAAATTACATTATGGGTCCTCTTATGAAACCCTTTACTTTGCTGCCAGATTTGTGATTTCTCATCCTCCCTTCTTCCCCTACTCAAAAAAGAGTTTATTTTCTCTAATTTCAAACAGACTAAATATGTCCATAACCGCAGTAAAACATTTGAGTAAAAGGGTGAACATTTTTCTGGCATTTCTGCACTGGTGTCGCCTGGTTGCATGCTTATTTAAAATAGTCTGGTACTACGAGGAGTTGTTATATCATTGACAGAAATATAAAACTGAACCATGGCAACATCAGGAATTCTGATTAGGGAGGGCAATTTTCAAAGGCATTTCCGCAAAGTAAAAAAAAAAAAAAAGAAAGCAAGAAAAACAGAGAAAAACAAAAGAGAGGTTAGCCAGCCACACGAGAGTGAAAACAGTGATGTGAGGGGTGGCCAAAAATGGGAATGCAAGATATGTAAAGGTAAAAAAAGAATGGCCAAATGAAATGAACAAACGAATATAGCAGATTGCAAAACCATTACTTAATCAAAGATACTTTTAATATAGATAAATAACAAGTAAATAATGAATAGATAATAAACCAAGGTAAGAGATTCTAACAAACATCCAACATGGTCGTGTTTTAGAAAATTGAATTTTAAAAGAATTGCTTGCATAAAAAGGTCCATATTCGTGTACAACTTTTACTTTAAAAGTGGCAAATCCTGGGCCTGTTTTTCAAAAAACTCTTAAAACGGGGTTTTACATGGGTAAATGCACTTCACCCTTGTTAACTGGCTTTTGAAAATTACTACACTATATGCCTTTGAATTGTCCTTAGGATTTACCCGTGCACAAAGTGCGCTTTACACGCGTAAATGAGTTTTGAAAATTGCTACGATAGTATGTTACATTTACGCTTGTAACTCCTTTGAAAATTCACCTGTAAGTGCGTATATGCATGTGCGTGAGCAACAGAATGCGCAAAAGAAAGGGTATTCTGGGTGGGACTAACATTTACGTGCATAAACCCAATTTTAAAACTGGCAAATACAGCGCATGTACGGCTGTTACCTGTGCTAATTACTGCTTTTTGTTTTATCAAAGAGCATGCATATATTTTCTATGTATAATTCCAGCTCGAATCTTCACGTAATTACATTTCCATTAGGCACTTACGAGAGTATTTAAGCTGAGGTCTCATTGCTTATCTTCTATATAGTACCCTATCTGAAGGCAAAGGACCCCTGCTTAGGAAGCCAAACTTCCAACCAGGAGAGGTGGACCTCCTTGCCCATCATGATGAAGGCTCAGAACATCCTGTATGGGAAAGAGTCAAGGAAAGTGGGATCTTGTAGAAAGGAGCAGACCTGTGAGAAAATCCACTACAAATTGAATGCAGTCTTCCACATTAATAGAAATGTGCAAGACCTCAGCCACTGGTGATGAGACCTTAGATGCATGATCAAGGAGAAACAGGCCAGAATGAGGTCAAAAGGGCCCTCCAGCCAGACAATTTTTTTTCCTAGCAGAAAAGATGGTCTTCAGCACCATAGCAGAGGCAGCAGTGCAAGGGGTTGGAGAGTAAGACACCTCATGCTCAGGTATTAGACAAAGTGAGTGCTTTATGTAAGAAAGGCATTAAGGTACTTGTATATAGGACCTAATATAAAGTATCTCACTAAACATATAGATACATGTTTACATATTTACAGATAGTCTATGCTCCAAAAACAGGTAGGGCCTACATTCATGGGCAGCATGTTGTAATGCCTGTTTGTCTTTGCTGAAAACATCATGATGATAGCATAAAAACCATAGAGTATGGTGGACTTGAATGCCGTTTTTGTAGCAGGAGACTATTGAGTGCGACCCATTTGGTTGTTCTCCTCACCTGCAAGGGAGGTCCAGTGTGAGCTCAAAGAAAAGATCCAATTGAAAGAGTCAGTTATGCCAGTTTATATACTTTACCCTCTTGCAGGTAAAGAGGCACACCATGACTTGGATGGCCCTGGCCCCAGTGGTCTGGCAAGACCTAAATGCCAGCCTACTGTGCTGGTGGAAAATCCTGATGTGGCCAGCAAGTCAGATTTCAGACAGGATGAGGAAATGGATGAACAAGGAGATAAGGAGCAGAATGAGGTACTGTTGGAGGATGAACCCAACCCCACATATGGCAACCCACATTCTCCTCAACTCTTTGCACATGATGCGAGTGATGAGGAAGTACACACTGGAGGGAAGGCGTCAAGCTATTTACCAGCTGCAGATGAGTAGTTTATAGTCAACCCTGCAGAGAACTGCATGCTTGTACACAATGATAGACTGGCAGACCTCCTTGATGGATTATGTCAGGAAATGTAATGCATAATAGAAGTGCTGCATGAGGAGCTGCAGGGAGCTAAACAAGTACTGCAAGAGGAAATGAATGCCTTTAGTTCTGTTTTGAGGGGGATGCTTCAGCACATGCTTCCACGCTAGCCACAGCCAGCATGGTCCACTCCCTGGCAGCCACAGGACCATTGGATGCTGCCTCCTTCTGCAGGAACATCACTGCCGTGGTTTCAACCTCTATCAGCTGTTGCTCCACCAGTGCAGTTGGAAGCAACCCCTGCATTCCCAACACCACCACTGATGCCTCCTCCAACTATAGCTCCACCACCCATATGGATGTCTCCTCCCCCAGTGGACACAGAGATGCCTTCAAGTCCACCTATTTCTTCTGTGCATGGAATGCCAACATCTTCCACACTCTCTGATGAGTCCATCTTCCTCTAGCTTCCCAAACCTCAGCTCTCGGGATCTGAGGTTTGGGAAGCTAGAGGAAGAACAGCACTTCTGGTGCTGTTCTTCAGCTCTTACCCTTTGCTACAACCTTCTGTGTCAATGGAATCTAATAACACTCAGTAGAGGTCAAACATCCCTTCATAGAAGCACAAGACTAGATCAGTCTAAGATCCCTGAGGCACCCCCAATTCCCTTGTCATGACAAGAGGATGTCCCAGAAAAACAAATGTATACCCTATGCATATACATATATGTATATTTAATACATGCATCTTCACATTGAAAATTTCTTTGTATCTTTCTTTTTATATACAATATGGTGGTGAGCATGATGCTAATTTTCCTCCCATTTCCTCTCTCAAATGTCTTTTACCTCCTTTTCCTCTTGATCTTTGGGCACCACCCCCCCTCTGGAAGAGGCAGGCCCTGCATTTTGGCCAGTTTATGGAGTAGGCAGCATAAAATGTCACAGACCTTTGTTGGGTTGTAGAGAAGACTTTAGAGCCAACTACTCATGCATGTATATGCTGAGTTAATATGCTCACTATGGAGAATTATACTCCCCAAGTCTCACAAACATGCTTATTTGAATTAGAAGCTGGTTGCCCATTTAAAGGGTAATTTTCAACAGCCTAAGGCTTTAGCCATAATTTTCTAAGTAGACTTATGCATATAAGTCTGTTTTAACAATTCATGGATATCCCCAGTCCGCGCATACTCTTATGTATTGCTCCAGAGCAGGTGTAAATGTGTGCATGTAAATTTCTGCACATATTTTTAAAAATTGAAAATATGTGCATAAATCCTTTCCCCTCCCCAGCTCTGCTCTCTGGAATACCAACAAGAGTGCCCTGAAAAGTAGGTGCATAACTGAATTATGTGTGTACTTTTCCCTGCCTACTGAATAATTTTTCAAAAACTATTTGAAAATGATCCCCTTAACGTATCCCTTAGGGATGGGGGTTGGACTTAAATGTATACTTATGCATTTTCAAAAGCATGCATGTAAATTTCACTGAACACTTTCCACACATGAACTTACTACCTAATTTAGGAAAGCTGTTATAAAATTATCCCTAAAATGTCTTACTCCCAAACTTTAATATTTATAGACCTGGGCACTAAAGCTTAGCTTGCAACTATGAAGTGAATTTTAAAAGCCCAGCACGGATATCAATTGGGGGATGCATGCACAAGTCAGGCTGGCGTGTGTCAACCAAATTTTAGAAGCCGCCCAGATAACCGCGTATCTCTTATTGCGCACATATCTCAAAGGTTGTCCAAAAGGAGCAGGGTGTGGGTATGGTCTGCATGGGTATGGGCGTTTCAGGGCGTGGCTAAGAAATGTGCGCATTAATATTCAGGCGCCTGGGCATGTGCCCAGACCCAGTTGTGCAAAGTTTATTTCTGCTAGGATTGAGATGTAAGTTAAAAACTAAACAGAAAGAGCAATTTCTCAGGGATTTCAAGGGTCTGGGGTAACTGGGGGGAGTGCAGACTATCAAACCAGGGGGGTTTGGAGGACTTATCTGTTTACTGGGTGAACTGGTGGATGAACTGAACTGGTGAAATTGGCAATGGTATGGGCGTGCACCCCTTTTAAAATTCCCCAACTTACGCGGTAGAAGCAGGATTTAAGCGCATAGGTGTGCACCTACTTAAAACTGGGCACATATATGCGCGTGGTCAGGCTATTTTATAACATGAGCACATATATGCGTCCGAGTTATAAAATGGCTGCGTGTGGGACTGCGTACCAGTGCACACGCACCAAAGAGTGTCCGCACACTGATTTGAAAGAGGATAACTTTCACAACTGCTTGCATGCACTCATTTACTCGGGTGTACGGGCAAATGAAAATTTACTGTATTATATAACCTGAGCAGATATGTAATGTGCAGTTTATAAATACAAGTACATAGTCTTACAGAGAAGCTCACATATGTAAAAACCATGAACTGCACAAGATCAGACTTATCCAGAAAAGTATCGGAACAGTTTCAAGTAAGTTCCAATGTACCCAGCTAAGTATCAACACTTAGGGCCTTATTTTCTAGAAATGGGGGTGGAGTCGGCCCCGGAAGAGGAGGAGTCGGGGCATCACCGGGGCCGACTCCACGAAGATGCCATGGACGACGAAAAGGTAAGGCCCTTTTCGCGTCCGAGTTCGCGTCCAATAGCTACACCTTCTATGGTGGTGCTATTGGGTGCGAAACCAGCAGCGATCACACTGCGATGGTGCGATCGCTGCCGGCTAGCGCAGGCCCGCCCCCCGTTTCGGCCCCCCCCCCATTCCCTAAAGTATTGCTGGCCTGCAATACTTTAGAAAATGAGGCCCTTAGTCAGATAAGTCTGACAAGCACTACTTGTCAATCTAAGTGGCGCTGTTTGGACTTATCCGGATATGTAAGATAGACAGATAAGTCTAAAAAAAAGCACTACTTATCCAGATAAGTTCAAATTTGTCCAAGTAGTGGCAAAGGTGCTACTTAGCCGGATAAGTCAGAATTTAGCTGGATAAGTGTGCACAAATGATATAACCGTGTATTAGTACTTCAAATTTTAAAGGGATATACAAGTAGATTTTATTTGCATTATTTAGATGCATTTACCCCCGTAAGTCGACTTTACATGCGCAAGTCTGGGGATTTTCTAATATGCACGCGGCAAGGAAATTACCAGTTTTACCAATCAGCCTACCAATTTGTCCAATTCATCTTGAGCTCATCGAGACCCTCCTGTTTCTTCAGCCTGAACTCCCTCCAGTTTATCCAGACCCCTCATCCAATCAGTATTTGGCAATAAAGAATTATTACACCAGATGTACACATGCCATTGATATATATAAATATTGACCCCCAACCCAGAATGCCCCAGCCCACCCCTTTCATACTGTCAAATTTATTCGCATACCATTACTTACACGTGATTGAGGTTTATAAAATAGCATATATGTGAATATATCCTATTTACATGCATATGTGCTGATTTTTATTCATGCAACTGTTTGAAAATTCACATTTAAGAGGATAACTTTTAAATCGAGTTGCGTTACTGGATTTGCACACATAAGTGAACATGTGGAAATCTATCTTAGTATATTACAAAATGAACAATGGGTTGCTGCACAGTCTCTAAAATACAGGGTGATTCAACTCGGAAAGTGCGCACAAGTTTCAGTATGCACAAATATTTGCAATGCATTGAAAACACATACTTTACCTATTTTCTAAACATACGCACATGGGGTAGATTTTTAAACTCCTGGTGCATACACATGGATGTGCTGATTTTATAACATCTGCGTGCCAGAGCGCGCATGTTAGAAAATCCAGGGGCCATGCCCACATGCACGCAGCGTGCGCAAGGGGGGGAATTATGCAATTTTCACATAGCGATGCATCCCGATCTTCCCCACTTCCCTCCCAGTTCGCGCCTTAATTGGGAACTTCCCTACCTCCTACCTAACCACCCTTCCTCTTCCCCTCTCCTCTCTCCCCACCTCCTATCCCTATCCTATCTAACCTCCGATTTTTTTTTTTTACCTTTTGCTCCTCAACAGGAGCAGTAGCAAGTTGCATGCGCTGGCACTCTGCCCTCGCATGCTTCCCTGGCACAGCGGCAAATGGCCGCTGTATAGGCCGCCTCCAGCCTCGCCCAACCCCACCCCCCGGACTGCGCCTCCTCACCCCTGGACCTCCTCTTTATCTGGGCCTGGCACTTCGTCAAGTAATGGGGGTTATGTGTGTGGCTGGGCCCCTTTGAAAATGCGCACGATGCGCGCAAGGCCCGGCCACACACATAACCCCTGTTTTTCATACGCGCAACTTTTTGAAAATCCATATTTTAAAATATGCTCACATGCTTGAAATCACTATTTTGCCAAATCCTCCACCAGTTCACCCAGTCCATCTCCAGGTCACCCAAATCCTCCTAGTGCTTCACCCTGAACTCCCCCTAGTTCAACCAAACCTCCCACCCAAAAATAGCAGACAACAGATAAGTGATAGTTAATTAGCAGGTGTAAAATAGCATAAATAAGTTGCTTATGTATTCACATAAATCTCTTCTAAAATAGCAACTTCTGTGTATAATTCTTGGGCCCGTCCCAGAATGTTCCTAGACTGCCCCTTTTTTGCATAGGTAAATGCGCTCACATAACCAAAAATACGTACAAACATTTGATGTTTTTAGAATAGCAGATACACAAATATAAGCTACTTATGCACATATATGCTAATTTTCCGTGCATAAACCACTTTGAAAATTTACTCAGAAGATAAATTAGCATGTATCCAGTGTAGCATACTGTGCACTTCACATACTGTGAAAGCTAAACTGATCTGAAAAGACATTAGGATGTACAGTATGTACTAAAATAAGCATATAAACTGTATGTAAATAAAGGAACATCAGATACAAATGAGGCTTTAGCAGGTGCATACTCAATAGTGTGGTATACTTTTGTCCACATGCTAATATGCACATGATCGCTGAGGCCTAAGATTTTATATCTGTGCTGGACCTGGCGTTTACATTTTAGCATGCACGCTATTTAAAAAGCTCAGCTAACATGACGCATCGGAGGTTACTGATGGAGGAGATAGGGCAAGCTGATAGAGCAGGAGATATTGTAGAAGGTGTGGCATAGAGGACATAGGGAGAGATGGAGGAGAGGGAGAGAGTGAAAGCGAGAAGGAGACCAGAAAGGAGCTGCGCCAACATACTCTTGAACACTTTGAAAAAAAATTCACCTTTAGGCAAGCAAATGTATTTTCAAACCACAGGTTCACAGATAACTGTTTTTCAAATATTGTTGTACATTGCACAAGGCACAATGCTGTTAACTGTTGCAAATAAAGGGTCATCCCTTGTATTCCCACCAAATCATGATTGTGCAGGAATACTGCACTGCAAGTTCTCTGCACTCTGCATAGTCTCAGATAGTTTGAACAATCTCAGGACAGGTATTGCAGAGAGAGCTGTAAATCCCTCACTGAGGGCATTAATTGAGAACCTGGAGGAATGCTCATGAGGCAGTGCATTCCTACACAAGATTGGATTCCCTACCTCTGATCGTGGCCTTCCAGGACAGCTGCTACTGCATCCTGTGGTTGGAATGAATGCTACAGACGTGGGGGAGAGCAGCTTCCGGGGACACACGATGGTGTTGTAAGATGTCTGAATATTCTTTACTGGTTATGGAGATGGCCATTGCTGCATTGCTGTACTTTAATTGTCCAAAGAGAACTTCAGGCTTTCTGAGATGTAAGCAAAAACCATTGCTCATTGTCATTGTGCCATTGCTGCTTCAGCACTACAAAGTGCTTTTTGGTGGTGATGGCAGATGGCAATGCCCTTCTGATTCTGGGCTGGCAGATTTCCCTCCCTGGCATCAATGGGATGGATGTGCTGCTGGAGCAGGCTGAGGTATCTTCTGATGTTGGCCCTCCTCTTCCTTGGCAGGAAGGGCATGCTTTATGATCTTTGGCTCCTCTCTCCTGGGGTCCAGACTCTCTCCTGCTTCTGCCCTCAGAATTAACAACCAGGTCCCCTTGCCAGGCTTATTTTTGTACAGGTTTGTAGCAAGAGGGTTGAGCCATGAGGAAAAGAGGGCTATATATGCTGAAATTAGCATGTGCATCCCATTTTTATGTTTCATGTTGTTTCATGGTTTCATGTTGTTTAGTTCACAGATGGTATTAGCGCATAGAAGCTATGGATTAATGTGCCTGCTAACAGTGTTCACATGCTATGGAGGCTAAATTTTAGCTTCTGCACTGAAATATTTAGTGCATCGCAGGTTACATGAAGTTTTAGCTTACTTGTTAAAAATGTTAGTGTGAGTTTTAATGCATAAACTCTTCTAAGGATGATGCTAAAGTCCGTGTTTTCAGCATTCTTTTGGGAATTAGTATGGATACATTCTAACCATCATCTTTGGCAATGTGTAAATTCTCCCAAAAAATTCTCCGAAGTGAATTTTAAAAGGGTTGCTTTTGTAAAATGGTCCATATATACAAGTGTATGGGCTGAGCGCGCCCAACTCTTATTTTAAAAGGGGAAAATTATGCGCAAATATGCCTGTGTATGAGCAACAGAATGTGTATAAAAATGAGGCGGATTTGGGAGTGGGTCAGAGCCGTTCCAGGGTGGAGTCAACATACAAGAACCTTAATCCCGATTTTAAAACTTGCAAATGTAGCACACGCAGGACTGTTACCTTGCACCTATTTACTTCTGCTCTTTATGAGGTGAAAGTCTGAAAAAAAACTCATAGCCAAAAGCTGACTGGGTGAGGGGTCTGGGTAAACGAGGCTGAAGAACCAGAAGGGTCTTGATGACCAAGAGACAGACTGGGCACACTGGTGGACTAATGGTTAAAACTGGTCATTTCCTTCACGCACGCATGCTTTAAAATGTGCTCAATTGTGCGTGTAAAAGCCATTACATGAGCGAAAAACGCCTCCTTGTATAACTGCTTAAAATTAGGAGCACATGTGCGTGCGCTAGGAATATTTTATATAATACGTGCATTTAAAATTCCAGCGCATGAGTGCTCATGCCCACATATGCACGTATATGGGCATGCGTGCTCGTTTTAAAGTTACTATCTCTGTGTTCAGCCAATGTGTAGTAAAGAAGAAAGGGAAATATTTGTCTTTCTTGCTTAAATTTTCTCTCTGGGACTTCTACCACTGAATATACTTAGTTTACAGTTCCCTGCTCAATTCCTCCACAAACCCATAAAGGCTATTTTTCTAAAACTTTTTTTTTTTTTAAAGAGTAAATCACTAATGGATTTATGCTAATTGTTGAATCTGTTCCATGCCAATTCCAATGAATAATCATCCTTAGATGGCTTTAATCCATGTTGGCTTTGGTGATAGGAGCCACTATGTCCAGGAGGAAAAGAGAATGGGCTCTGTTTGTCTAAGCATCAAGTGGCGGAACACAGAATAAACTGAACTATTAGAAGCAGTAGTTAATCATTCACTTATTTCCAAAAGTCTTGTTCATGTATAGCCTTGTTGATAGACGTGGTACCATAATTCTTAAGGTAAGTGTGCAGCTGTGAAATCTAACTTTGCCATGTATGTAGATGCCTCTTATATGCTCAGACTTGACTCTCAAAAAATGTGAAGGGGGAATTTTGTAGCTAAATGAGTAACACTAATGCAATAATGTGAGTGTAAAAGAGTATATATATCCCATAAGAGCAGTCTATCTTAAGGGACGAAATCCCTAATAGACCACTCTTAAATCCCAGCTGTGGGCAGACTGACTGATCTAACAGTAAAGGGAAACTGATGACTAACCAGGATGGCACACCTATCTTACTGGGATAAAAATCCTGAGAGGATCTAAGAAAGGAGAGGCTGCTGATAAAACAGCAGCTGGAGAAACCTGGCTGCAAGCTGCCTGCAACCAGGAGGCCAAGTAACCCAGGAAGGGACACTGAACTGAGATTTGGAAGGGGCTAACTGGCCTCACATGGCTCTCGGCAGTGAAGGAACTGCTGGCTATTTAGTAGGGATGTGCATTTATTTTAAATGAAATAGATAATGTTGTCTATTTCCTTTTGTTTTGAGAGCGTCCCAAATTGAAAAAAAAAAAGACGAAATTTGATAAAATTAGTATTTTGAGTTAGTGCTCACTAAAGCCCAAATTTTAAAAGCCCGACGCTCGCAAAAACTGAGGGTTGTGCATGTGGCCGGGCTGTGCGCACGCCGAGCACATTTTCACAATGGCCCAGCCATGCATGTATCTCCTGATACGCACGGAAGTGCCAGCCTTTGTGAAAGAGGCGGGGCGGGGGTGGGGTCTGGACGGGGGCCAACCAGGACAGAGGCCATTAGGTCTTGTCCCGGGGAAGTGCGCGCCGGCAGCCGGCTGGCGTGCAGAACTTACTTCATCTATTCAAATAAAGTAAGTAACTTCCAAAATAAAAAAAAAAAGGTAGGAAATGGGGTTTTAGGGGTCAGGGAAGAGAGGGGAAAAGGGAGGCAGAGTAGGAAGGGGGATAGGAAAGTTCCCTCCCAGATTGTGTCGCCGCATGTTTTTTAAAAAAAATCCCCCCCTTGCGAGCGCGAGATGCCACCCGTCCGCACATGCGCACCAATATGAAAATAAAAAGCGTGGTGATGCTTGCATGTTATAAAAAATTCAACGCGCCTCTTAAAACCTACCCCTTCGTGAATGTTAGCACTCACTGACTATAGGTACTGCATGCTAACATCCATAGTGTGCACTAAGTCCAAAATTAAGGAAACATGAAATAAACACCCCCAAACCGTTTTAAACATGAAATTAAACAGATAACCTGAAATGAAAACGACATGAAAAAAAAATCAACGCACATCTCTAGTATTTAGACAGAGCTTGAAAAGAACCAGGTATTGGTTTTCTCTGTTCCTTTTTTTTTTTTTTCTTCTATTTGCATGCCACCTTTCTTTTGGTGCCTGTATCTTGTAAATAAACTACACAATCCTAAAGAACTGTATCCAGGTGTGTTTGTCCTAATCCAAGGTGGCTTGAAACTTCCTCTATGAGAATGAAATGCTATTGCCAGCCAGACCCTTGATCATCACAATGGGCAGTTCCCACACTATCACTACAGCCTGCTACCCTTAGCAGGCTGTAGTGATAGTGTGGGAACTGCCCACTGCTCGCATTTTTATCTTATGCAAAAAAAAAAGTAAATCGCTCTGGCATTTAAGGAAGATCGTTTGACTTTAAATTTGTGGCAATCTGCTATCAGTTTCTTCACCTTAATTGTAACGAAAACAGAGTATTTTTCATGTCACTGAAATAACAGGATGACTTGAGACCTAAATGCAGTCTGCATGCTTCTAAAATTGGGCTAAATGCTATGACCTTGGCTGAATTCACTTAAATTTGGGGCTTAGAAAACTTTCCGATTGAAAGATATTAGCACATTCTATGTTAAATTAAAAGACAGCCCAAAGGCCCTTTTTCTCTCAGTAAAACCAATGAAGAACTGCTCCTCCCCCAACCCCTTTACATGGCTTTTAAGGTCATCTCCCCCCCCCCCCCCCCGTACTAAGACTCTTGTACCAGTTTGTCACTTTCACTACAGTATGTACAACTCTCAACATTGACGTCTGGGTATGTAGAGTGAGTCACCGTCCTGAAATCACCAGCATCTAGACTTGAGCAGAGGATGTGCACTAAGGGCTAGATTTTCGTATCTACGCGCGGGCGTAGATTTATGCGTGCAACCCGGTGCGCACAAATCTATGCCCGATTTTATAATATGCGCGTGCACCTTGCGCGCGCCGATCCCTAGGGCTTTCCCCGTTCCCTCCGAGGCCGCTCTGAAATCAGAGCGGCCTCGGAGGGAACTTTCCTTCTGCCACCCCCCCCACCTTCCCCTCCCTTCCCCTATCTAACCAGCCCCCCAGCCCTACCTAAACCCCCCCTACCTTTATTTATTTATTTATTTAACAGCTTTTTTTTTATACCGACATTAGAGGGCACATCATATTGGTTTACATCTGAACAAAAAGGTGGAAAATACAAAAAACAGGGAGGGGGGAAAGGGGAGCAACAGAGTAACAAGTTGCAACAAAGGTGCAGCAGCTTGAAGGAGGCTCTATATGTGAGCCTGAAAAATTGAAACTAAAGGGTTAAAGATATTTACATATTAACATATTAACATAGTGCTTAGGGCGGTGAGGGTTAATTGCAAGGTGAGGAGGTGAAGGTGGCAGTGGATAAAGGGAACTAGTCAGGAAATGCCTGGTGGAAAAGCCAAGTTTTCAGCATTTTCCTGAATTTGTATGGGCAGGGCTCGAGGCTGAGGTTTGTCGGTAGAGCATTCCAGTGAGTGGGGCCTGCTATTGGTAGGGCATGGTCCCTTGTTGATGTGAGGTGGGCTTTTTTGAGGGGTGGGATGTGTAGTGTACCTTTACGGTTTGTTCTGGTTGGGCGGGGGGAGTGTGTGAATCTGAAGGGTTCGCTGAGCCAGGAGGAGTTGCTTTTGTGGATGGATTTGTTTATGATGGTGAGGGTCTTGAATAGGATGCGTGATGGAATGGGGAGCCAGTGGAGGTCTTTTAGGAGGGGGGTTATGTGGTCTGATTTGCGTGCGTTCATGATTATTCTGGCGGGGGCGTTCTGTAACATTTGAAGGGGTTTGATAGAGGAGTAGGGGAGGCCTAGGTACAGTGAGTTGCAGTAGTCCAGTTTGGAAACTAGGGTGGCTTGGATGACTGTTTTGAGGTCGTGAGTATGGAGTAGGGGTTTGAGCTTTTTTAAGACGTTGAGCTTATAGAAGCCTTCTTTTAGGACGGAGTTGATGTGTTTTTTTAGGTTTAGGTGTGGATCAATTAGAACACCTAGGTTTCATACTGGAAGCTGTGAGGCGAAGGTACTGGCAGCAGAGTCGTTGGGAGATGGGAGTTTGTGAGTTTGGTGGTTGTGGATGAGGAGGAGTTCAGTTTTTGAGGAATTAAGGGCAAGGTGTAAATTGGTGAGTAGGGAATTGATGGATGTGAGGCATTTCTCCCAATATTTTAGCATGGTGGATAAGGATTCTTGTATTGGTATGATGATTTGAACATCATCTGCATAGAGGTAGAATTTGAGGCCGAGTTCTGATAGTAACTGGCAGAGTGGCAGGAGGTAAATGTTAAATAGGGTGGAGGAGAGGGAGGAGCCTTGGGGGACTCCTTGTGTGAGGGGGAAGTGTGTGGATTCTGATTTGCCTAGTTTGACTGAGAAGTGTCTGTTAGCCAGGTAGGATTTGAACCAGAGGAGAGCTGTGCTGGAGATGCCAATGTCGATTAGATGGGAGATGAGCAGGTTGTGGCTAATCGTGTTGAAGGCCGCAGATATGTCAAGGAAGGCAATGATGAAGCTATGACCTTGTTCAAGGCCTGTGAGGAGGGCATCAGTGAGAGAGAGTAGTAGTGTTTCGGTGCTCACGTTCCTGCGAAAGCCAAATTGAGAGGGGTGAAGGATGTTGTCTTCGAGGTAGTCCATGAGTTGGGAGTTCACCACCTTTTCCATGATTTTGGCGATGAGGGGGAGATTTGAAACGGGTCGGTAGTTGGCCGGATCTTTGGGGTCTAGAGAAGGTTTTTTGATCAGGGGTTTGACAACTGCATGTTTTAAGGAATCAGGGACTGTACCAGTGGAGAGGGAGGAGTTATTGATGTCTGCTAGGGGTTTGGCAATGGTGTTGGGAATAGTTAAAAAGGTTTTAAGGGGATAGTATCAGAGGGGTGTGAAGCTGGCTTGAATTTTTTGAGGATAGACTCGATTTCCTTGGAAGATATGAGGTCGATAGAGTCTAGTGTGGTGTTGGGAGTGGTGAGGTAGTTAGGAGACATGGGGGTGGGGGGGTGTGAGGGTGAATCTGAGGAGGATGTTTGTTATTTTGTTATGGAAAAAGAGGGCGAGTTCCTCACATTTTGTGTTGGCTTCATTGTCAGCGATAGGAGGGGGGGTAGATTTGGTGAGGGAAGCAACATATGAGAAAAGGGCTTTGGGATTATACATGTAATGATGTATTATGGCGGCATGGTGGTCAAGTTTGGTTTTTTGAATTGAGATGCAGTAGGTGTGTAGGGAGGATTTGTAAGAGGTGGCGTGCTGCTGGGTTGGGTCTTTACGCCAGATTCTCTCTTTCAGTCTGAGGTTGTGTTTCATTTTGTGCAATTCTGCGGTGTACCATGGTTTTTTGTTTGAGGGTGTAGGGTGTTGCTTGTGAGTGATGAGAGGACATAGTTTGTTGGCTATGTTGAGGGCGAGGTTGCTCCACGAGCTGAGGGCAGCTGAGGGGGAAGAGCAGTCTAGTTTGGTTAGGGATTCGGTAAGTGCGGCGGTAAGCTCCTCAGAGGGGCAGGATTTTCTGAAGGAGAAGGAGTTATTTTGAGGATGGTTGCAGGAGGTGGAGGAGTTTATAATGAGCTGAGTCTCGATGAGTGAGTGGTCTGACCAGGGAACTGGAGTACAGTTGGCGGGGGATGGTGAGTGGATGCAGGAGTTAATGAAAATAAGGTCTAGGGTGTGCCCAGCTTTATGTGAGGGGGAAGGAGATGATTTGAGTGAAGCCTATGGCCTGAAGGGCAGCAAGGAATGTTTCACATGAGGGGGAGAGTGGTGTGGAGTCCACGTGGATATTGAAATCTCCTAGTAGAATGGCGGGTTTTTCAAAGTTAATGTTGTCGGATATAACTTCTATAAGGGGGGAGGGGTTGCGTTCCAGAAGGCCCGGGGGGGAATAGACAAGGCAGATTTGGAGCTCAGGGGATTTAAACAGACCAATTTCGTATTTGGGTGGAGTACTGATGTTCAGTGGTTTGAGTATGAGATCTTTTTGGCAGCTAGGAGGATGCCTCCACCTTTTTTTCTGGGTCTAGGAATGGAGAATATGTCATAGGATTGGGTGGGGAGTTGGTTTAGGATTATCGTGTCCGTATACTTGAGCCAGGTATCCGTGACTGCGCAGATATCAGGTTTGCAGTCTAGGAGGAGGTCATCTAGGATGTGTGTTTTTTTGGAGAGGGACTGTGCATTAAAGAGGACTAGGGATAAAGTGGTGAGTCCTAGTATTTTTGTTAATGGAGAGAAGGGGATAGGTAGGAGGGATTTGCGCTGGGCTGGGGGGTCCACAAGAAGGAAGCGAGATATTCTATGTGATGGGTGATGTATACGGGGGATGGGATGTGAGGGGAAATTGGAGGCCGAGTGAGGGGGCATGGCAGATTAGAATAGGGCCTGGATGGCCAGAGGGTGTAAGGTAGGGTGTGTGGTGAGGAGCGGGGAGGAGAAATTAGCAAGGTTAGCAGGCTGGTACAATACAGTGCAGTGCAATGCAAATGATACAATATAATGCAGTGTGAGACAGCTTAATGCACAGCTTATCAAGGAATGAGTATGAGCATAGCATGCCAATATAATTACAGTTAGGAAGAATGCGTCAGGTTTGCGAGGCGTCCGGTCGGTCTAAGCAGATCTTGCCGTCAGTTCTGGGGCAGACGACGATGGGCACACTAAGGGGCGCACCAAGGGGCAAGCTCCTTGGTCGCGCTCCTTAGGCGCACGACACAGGCACGCGACGCCTGTGTGAGAGTGAGAGATTTTAAATGCAGATCCTGTAGCTTGTCTGACGTGTTCCAGCGGGGGAGGGGTTAGCAGCCTCGTGGTGGAGGGGAGGAGCGGTCCCGATCGGAGGGCTGAGCGCAGGGGAACTCAATCCAAGCCCTGAGCCCCGGCTTGGAGAGCAGTGGAAGCAGTCAGAAAGAAGGTACCTATGTGAGAGGGAGAGATTTACATTTTTTTATTTACGCCTGCCTCCTGGCAGGCGTAGGTTGCGTGCACTGGCCGCGTGCCGGCGCGCGATCCCCTGGCATGGCCGCTGTGGCCCCGCCCACTCCCTGAACCTTTTTTCAAGCCCCGGGACATGCGCGCGTCACCAGGCCTAGGCAAAATAGGCTCAGTGCACGCGGGAGGGGTCTAAAAGGCTTACGCGCCCCTAAGCATATGCCTGCTATGATGTTGAGATGAGCTAAGGGCATGAAGCCAGAAATGTTTTATTTATTTATTTAAAAGGTTTTCTAGACCTTCGTTCAATATAAAACTTTCACAACGGTTTACATTTTTTCAAAAGCATAAATACATCAATGAATAAAATTCTTATACTATACATATTAACATAAAATAAAACTGGTTCTTGAATTAAATGACTGAGTTCAGTAGGTATTAAATTAAAATTAATAAAACTAATAACTCATTCAGTTGTGCTGTAAGCTCTTGAAAACAGCCAGGTTTTCAGCTTCCGTCTAAAAATTTTAAAGCCTGACTGCGTTCTCAACACTTGAGTCACCACATTGCCTCACGTAAATGTTAGCCATGTGCATTCATCAAATAGGACGTGTCAATGACACGTCCTATTTTTGTTTCATTTCATTTTGTAAATGAGATGAAAGAAAAAGAAACAGAATTTCGTTTGGCTTTATTTTGTTTCATTTCATAGCACAGCCAGCCTCGTCCCTCCCGCTCCCACTCCCAACAATTAAAAAAAAAAGCCCCTGCCAGGTTTTGCCCCCATCCCGTGGTGTTCCTCTCCCCCCACCATCTGCATCTTATCCATAGTTATGGATGGGTTCCCTGTCACTCCTGCTCACCGGTGCCATCCTCAAACATTTGCCACCCTCAGGTCAGCCAGAACCATTTTGGAAGATGGCACCAATGGGGCAGGAGCTACTGAGCATGACTGCTGCCCCGCTTCAACCTCACAACTACGGGTAAGATGCCAGGATGTCCAGGAAGTTCCCAGGTTGGGTGGATAGCGAGGGGTGGAGAGGGAAAGGAACTGCACCTGACACTTTTTGATTGCTTGTTTCTTTTTGTGTTTGTTTTTTTTCCCATTTCACAAATGAAACAAAAGCACCCAAAATGAAAAAAAAACAAAACAAAACAAAATGTAACAAAAAAATGTTTGGTGAACATCCCCTATTGAAACTTGTGAGGCCCAGTTCTCTAGCATCCATGGGAAGTAATGTAAAAGAAAAGAAAAGAAATCAAGAACTCTCCTGCTCCTGACATAAAAGCAGAGAAAGAGATCGCAGTATGGGAGTTAGTGCAAGCTCGAGAATGTGCTTTGTGTGTAAGGTGGAGACCTCCCCCCTCCCCTCCATTCATTATTTTACCACTGGTTTTGTACTGCTATAGGGAGGGATGTTATATCACTGGTCAGGGAGAAAAGGGCTCTAAGTTCAAGAATAAATCACTACTAGTCAAACCTCTGTCCTTACTCAAGCGCATTAAAAACTCTATGTAAATGGAGCATGCCATTATTATTCAATTGGGTCCTTAATTAATGTAAATATATGCACTGGTTTTAGAATTTTCAGCACAGAAGCATGAAGCACCTGCAATGTATTTTCTCAACAATTTTAATGCTATTACGTTTAATTTGTGTAATTAGAGAACTCAAGGGCAAGTGAGACCAAATGTGTAATTGCCTAGCTTTCTAAATAATATAACTACACTGCAGCTACTGACTAAAGGCTAGAGCAATATTGCAATCTACTCCCAACTTAATTATACACTGTAGCAGTGATTAGCAACATGCCACTGCTTGTAAACTATTCCCATCTGTTCACCAAAAGATTGTGATGGTCAATGGATCCATATTCAGCATGATTCATTGTCAATAATATTGCAAAAAATCAACCTTGCAACCTTGTCAAAACATTTATCCCAGAAGTCAACCCTATCCCAAACCCTAACTGCATGAAATGGTCAAAAGCCAGAAATATGTTCTAAGCAAAAATAGCAAGCACAAGAGTTCCCCTTGAATTAAGAGAAACAGTTAAATGAAAAGCAGAAAACTGCTGAAGTCTACTTCAATCAAACCAAGATGTTGTCAAATGTCAAACATCTCAAGAGGGCAAGCATTTTAGCAGAGTTTGCGACTTCCTGTTACCGAGCCACACAGGACCAGTATCTCAAGACAACACATACCACCTTTCCAACCCCTGAATCTAGCACGTTCTCACATACTTTGATATCCTGCCAATAAAAATACTGGACAGGCGTCAACAGTTCTGTTGCCATGAGCGCTTAGTAGGCCACGTCACTATGAATGTAGATTTAGATCAATAGGGCCCTCACAAAGGCTTCAATTCAGGGGAGAGCTTTTGGATGTATTAATGGGTTTTAGCAGGATGCAGCAAAAATGACATTTTTACTGCTGAGCTTGGTTAACTGAAATGAACATGTACACTTCTTAGAGAGAAACAGAATATTTTTATTATTTTGCTTAAAATTCAACTCTTCTATTGGAGTTTAATGAGGGTGAACATTAGGAGACAAAATCTCCTCGTAGTGCTTGCTTAGAAAAGAAATGGCAAACTGAATTTTGACCTCTTCGGATGGTAACATAAGATGCCTTATTGCAGTGCACTTGCACACTTACTTGGCTTATCCTCTATCCACCTTTGTTGTATCCCATAGCTCCTTAATCCTAACCTTGTTGTATGCTGCTATTTGCAATTGAAGGACTGGCGAAGACACAATCTGTAATGGTTATGAATCTATTCATAAGCTGAGATTCAAAGGTACATTTCCCAGCCTGGAGGATTGATTTAACTTCTCATTATCCCAAGTTAGAAGGAAGGACTGCAATGACTTTTTAGATTTTAGGGCATGAAGAGCACAAATTCTTATGTAAGGGGTAATTCATTTCCTTACCACCTGTTTGCCCTTAACCAGCGCTAGGGAAAGAATGTTTGCATTTCTAAGACCATCCCTAAGATTTTTCTTCACCCAGGGTACTGGGATTGGTGAAATTCCCCTATATAACTGGGTTGAGCATGTGTAACCTGTGGTTGGTTTCTTGAGTTTTGAAGGGTGAAGAGGAGTGTGTGTGTGGGGGGGGGGGGTTGTGCCCCCCCCTCAAATTCCAGCCACACTGCCTGTTCTAGAGGGACAGGACCTTACCCTGCAGACCTGGAAGAGGGATTGTCCAGTTGTGAGAAGAGGATAGACGAAAAGAGTTTGTTTGCCTTTTGAGAGAGTTGGGTTTGTTTTTGGCCTTCTCCCAGCTCTGGAGGGCCTTTACCCCACTGCCTGAGGGGACTGGAATAAGTGGCTACTTTGCCCTGCATTCAGTTAAAGTGGGGACTAGAGTTGCCAGAACTGTGTTTTGGAGAAGTTTTCTTCATTCTTGGATGGGAGGATATCTTTTTACCACCTACACACTTTTTGGAGATGATATTTTTCCATCTTTCCTGCCACCAGGAAGGAACATTGGCTCAGCATTGAAGAGAGAGAGAGAGAAAGAGAGAGAGAGAGAGAGAGAGAGGGAGAGATTAAGGCACTTGGAGTTTCATTCCATCTGTATCCAAAGATTTTTAGTTTTGTGTGTTTTCTATTTTTGCTTTGGATCAAGTTTTTATGAGTTACAGTAAACTTATTAATTGAACACCACTTCAAGTTATCTTGCCTGCTTTTTCTGCATTGGAGGACATGCTTTTTCTGAGATCTACTACAGTAGGTACCATTGGGAGAAAGGTTAATTGAATCTGAAAGACTGTGAGTGAGTACTAATTCCCACCTATTGTCCACCTAGGGACCCCAAAGGCTTGTTCTCCTCCCCACTAGCAGAACCGCAGCACTGCAGTGGCTAACGGTGTGGTGAATGAAAAGAAGAGTTGAAGATCCGAGACAATGATATTAGCCCTGGGGTCTGCATGGCTCCTTTTATTCTGGCAGTAAACTGAAGAGGGGATTACATTTATGTTATGCATAGAATATTACCATGAAATATAATAACCAAAACAAACATGGCCAATGTGGGTATGTTGTTATCTAGTGCACTGGACTTTGCATTCCTGCCATCTATATTGTAAAATATCACTATGATCTATGTTAGGGAAACTGGGATATCTGATAGATCTTTGTATCTCTTTGCTCCAAATTTTTATGAGTTACCTCTAAGCATGGCAAGTAGTAGTGCTTTGAAATTCAGTTTTGGCCATGTAACATAGCAACATAGTAGATGATAGAAGAAAAATATCCAAAACAGTTTTTGATTTCTTCCTTGTTTCAACTCCACCCTTCTGTGTAGATGAGCATATACGATTTCCTATTTAGTTCACATCTTGCACCCTTCACCTCCCTTAGACACAATAATCCAAAAAGCCACCAACCCCCGTGTGGCCATTGCTTGAACATCTTGTCTCCTAAATCCTCATACCAACATGATTGCCACAAAGAGCACATAGCCTGCCAGACAGACCTGGCATGTGAGCACCTGCATTTCCTCTGGGACTTCTAGGTATTACTGTAATGTAGCCTGGCAGACAGATCTAGCTATTAATAAGTTCTATCATCGCAGACTAACAGCCTGACCTAGGGATGCCAGTGTTTCTATCAGGACTTCTAAGAGTTCATATTACACACATTGCCATTCACATTGCCATTCACTCATGATTGTTTGAGTATGGCACTTTAAATACCGTATTTTTCGCTCCATAAGACGCACCTGACCATAAGACGCACCTAGGATTCAGAGGGGGAAAATTTAAAAAAAAAAAATTTGTGCTAAACCGGCTCTGCGTCTGGGCGTCTTATGGAGCAAATTAGGGGAGTGCATAGTTTTTTTTTTCTCCCCATTTTGTTTTCGGGTCTGGGGAGGGCCATTTCGGTCCACTCCCCAGATCAGAAAACTTTTCTTTCTGTGGGAACCCCCAAACCCCCCCCCATCCCAACCCTTTAAATTAACAACCTCCACCCCCCTGACCCCCCCAAGACCTGCCGAATTAATTTCCTGCAACCCCCCCCAAGCCCTGCCGAATTAATTTCCTGCAACCCCCCACCCTCCTGACCCCCCCAAGCCCTGCCGAATTAATTTCCTGCAACCCCCACCCTCCTGACCCCCCCAAGACCTGCCAAACGTCCCTGGTGGTCCAGCGGGGGTCCAGGAGCGGTCCGGGAACGATCTCCTGGGCGTGAGCCGTCTGCTGCCAGTAAACAAAATGGCGCCGACGGCCCTATGCCCTCACTATGTCACTGAGACCGACTGGCAGCCGACGGCCCACGCCCAGGAGATCATTCCCGGACCCCCGCTGGACCACCAGGGACGTTTGGCAGGTCTTGGGGGGGTCAGGAGGGTGGGGGGTTGCAGGAAATTAATTTGTCAGGTCTTGGGGGGGGGGTTGTAGGAAATTAAGTCGGCAGGTCTTGGGGGAGTCGGGGGGGGGGGGTGTTTGTTAGATTTTTTGTTTGGTTTTTTTTTTAATATTCGCTCCATAAGACGCACATACATTTTCCCCCCACCTTTGGGGGAAAAAAAGTGCGTCTTATGGAGCGAAAAATACGGTATATACCGCTAGGTCGTGCTTCCGCTGTCTCTTCACTTTTTTGCAAATGAGGATCCTCTCTGCTCATCCAATGTCACTTTGAAGTCTGTTATCATTTTAGCCTCCACCACCTGCTTCAGGAAGGCATTCTCAATCCAAATTATTTTGGAGGTTTGCAGTTCTATTTTTCTCAGCTGAAGACGTAGAACTCATTGTCAACAAACAAGTTGTAGGTGGTATCTTTTTATTAGGTCAGTAGCTTAGCTCTTGAAAGCCAGTTGCACATGTACTGAGTTAGACCGATAAAAGGCATCTCCTGCAGCATGTTCATTGACCCTTCTTCCTAGAAATTCAGAAGAACTAACATGGCAACCAAAGCAGGAACACAAATTCTAGAATTTGGGGAGATGAAATGTAAAAATAAACAAAACAAAAATGCCCTACTCATGCAATCGTCTGGAGTCTAATATAATAAAACATGTTCTTCATCACAGTAAATAATGTTTTAAGTTTAAAGGCACTGTTGACAACTAAAGAAATTAGTATGCATGTTTTTGGTCAGGATTTGTATAGAAATTACAAACTGATATGTCCTTACCTGAAATTAAAGCTTGCAAATTACGACTGCGGTTCCTGTATTAGATATGAGATTATCACACATTTTAGGATAAAATGTGTATCAATTCAGCATCAGAGTTTTCTCTTGCAATCGCTCTAATTCCCAAAACCACCCAAATGTTGCTTTGGTCAGTGATAAAACTGCTTCCTCCTTTACCAGCTTATTCTGTCCCAAGTCTGCCTCTGCCACTTAATTGCCAAGCCAGTGACGACATTGTTGGCAGAACATTCAATTCAGATTAAGTACGGCCCCATGACTTCATTCCCTCTGTCCCTATCTAACAGATGGTTTCTGTATATTGTACAATTTCAGATCATTCTTCATGGCTTCAGTCAGTGGACTTCAGGAAGCCAAAAAAATGTCAGAGAAAATTGATCTGGAACTAGTTCAAACACACAAATAAAAATAATGTTTTTTTTGTAAATTTATTGAATGCTTTAGTCTTCAGAAAGGCATCGTGAATCAGCAATACATGCAAATGGCTACATAAGTTCTTTGTAGCACAAACTCGATGAACGCCAAGTGTTTTAACCATTTGGGATCTTGGAAGGTTTAATTCTGCAACAGTTAGCAAGGGGTTTTAGTGTGGTTTAGCAAGTCCACAAGTGGCCCAAAGATATTTACTAACGTGAGTGGTTCCTTTGAATTGGGCATTATTTATTTTCATATTACACAGATTGACTTCATATCCGCCCATAGCTAGACTAGCAAAGTAAACGTGGGCTGGAAGGTTGTACCTCTGCAGAGGCCTCATGCAGGCAGTTCACCAAGGAAAAAGATAAAGTGTCATGCAGATCATTCAGAGCTGGCTTTGAGAGAAAAAAAAAGTCTTTAAAAGGCAGTGAAAGCATTGGTGATCATTCCTGATTGTGACATAAAAAGACTTTTGCATTTTGAGGTCTTATGATCTAGCAAGTTAGTCTGAGAATTAGAGCACTCAAGACTAAGATCTTATCACAATGAATATAGTACTGAGTGGTTAAGAGGATTGTCAACATGATATTATTTTTGCTTCGGACTCTTAAAACTTAGAAGGAAAGCAGAATTTATTAGGGATGTGCTTTTGTTGAAATGAAAATTTTCACTTTTGTTTCATTTTGTTTTTAAAACAAAAGGAAAATGTTTTCCTTTGTTTCAATTTTTTAAAACGTTGGCCGATCCTTGCCCTTCTCTGATGCCCCCCCCCCAGACACCTATGAGACCTCCCCCTCCCTTTTACAATCCATTTACATTTTAACTGGGAAATAACGATCCCTGGATGCTTCTGTCCACGCATAGATATTTCAAATGGCACCGGCAGACCGAGGCCAGCCGCATTACTACTTTGTCTCATACAAAATGTCACCATCCTCCTGAGTCTGGCCAGCACCATTTTGCATGGAAAAAAAGTAATAATGGCACTGGTCTCGGTCTGCTGGTGCCATTTCAAATTAAGACAGCAGCAGGTCAGGAGTGACTGGCCCTTGTGAAGATTTAAATGGAGTTTAAAGACTTCCATGAGGTGTGAGGCTCTTGGAGAGGTTGGTGGACATTTGGGAAAGGCCCCAGGGGGGTAGGATTCTTTTCTTTTCTTTTCTTTTTGTTTGATTTTTTTTTTCATTTAAATTAAATAAAACAAAAAGAAAATGAAAAACATAAAAAAAAACCGCTAGAGGTGAATTTTCAAAAGAAGTGCGTGTTAAATAATAGCACATGCATGAGCAAAATGGCATATATTTCATCTCCCCAAATTCTAGAATTTGTGTTCCTGCTTTCTCCAATTTGGAAAAGTATTATGGTTGACATGTTAGCTCTTCTGGATTATTGTTTAAAACCACAACACACACATGTGCATAGAGGACCGTAAGTAAATTTGAATGTATAAAAAGGAGTGGGTCAACATTTCCGCTCATAAGTTGCTATTTTACAACTTACCAAAGCGACATGCCTAAGTCTTTTACTTGCGTATAGTTTAGTTACTCCTGCTCAACATTTGGCGTAAGTGATCGTCAACAGCTTAAAAGTGAAACAATGACTGGGTGAGAGGGCCTTGGGACTTCAGGCTGAAGAGCCAGGAAGGCTGGGCGAGCTGCTAGACTGATTGGTAAAACTGGTCATTTCATTGCCACGTGCAGGTTAGAAAATCCCCAGACTAATTAGACAGATAAATAGCTCTATTCAGGCTTATCTGGCTAAGTACTGCTATTTAGCCGCATAAGTCGGAATTTATACAGATAAGCGCTG
Source organism: Rhinatrema bivittatum (assembly GCF_901001135.1). Classification (NCBI taxonomy): domain Eukaryota; kingdom Metazoa; phylum Chordata; class Amphibia; order Gymnophiona; family Rhinatrematidae; genus Rhinatrema; species Rhinatrema bivittatum. Next base: position 177,637,711 of record NC_042618.1, read on the forward strand.
CTACTTTTCTGGAGAAGTCCAAACTTGGGCAGCTCGTGATTCTTACATCCGCAAGCATGTGTGCGGCGTATGTATGTACGCATATAATCTAACTGCGGATATCATTTGCGCACAGGTTATAAAATGCAGTAGTAATTACCGTGACCCTATGCACACATGTATATGAGCGCACATGAACAGTTTTCAATGTTATCCTCTTATTATTTATGAAATATTAACATTGGAAGGCTAGATGATGGTATTATAAATTTTTTAACTAGGTACATATAAGCCATAAAAAAATGTAATGTGTTCTGGCATTTCTTAAAAATAAGAAGAAATGATATCTTGCCTTCAAAATATTTATCCACTGGGCATTAAACTCGGAAATGTTTTGAGATTGATTGAGCACTGAGTTGAAACCGGTCATTCCTGTATTTGGAGTATTAGCCAGGACTTGGTGAATTCCCCGGGGTAAAGATTATTCCCCGTTCCTTAGTCCGAGACTGCTCTTGATGAATAGGGTAAAGGCTGGAATTCTGAGAGCTGTCCTTTGACTCATCCCACTGTAAGTCTCTGTGCCTTGTAAGAGGGACCCAGCGGGCGACATGACCTGATGCAGAGCATGAGAAATAAAGATGTACGGAGACCCATCCCTCATGACATCTTCCTCTCTGTGCAAAAACCTGCATGAACCATGAAATTCCTGGGAAATTTTAATATTATAAGCTTGCTCTTTGTTGATTTTCTAGTATGTATACAGTATAATATGAAACACCATATTGAAGATTTAACATTGTTGTCTTTTTTTTTTCACAAGGTATTTAGTGGTCCTCTGCTGTGAGCCTCCATGATCCACACCATAAAACACACTAGGGATGTGCAGACAAAAAGTTTATGTTCATAAGTCCATAAGTCGAAAAGGGGGGTCAATTTTGGTCAATATGGACATATGGAGAATTCCATAAGTTGAGTCTATGTCCATACGTGCACCGGTTCCCTAAATAAAAATTTAAACCCTTCACCCTCCTTAATCCCCCCCCCCCCCCAAGACTTACCAAAATTCCCTGGTGGTCCAGCGGGGAGTCAGGAAGCCATTCCTCTATTCCTTGCGAGGAGCACGTGACGTCCGCGTCATGTCGGAGTGACGCGGCCGTCACGTGGTCCACCGTGATTCCGCTCCCGGACCCCTCGTTGGACACAAACGGAACTTTTGGCCAGCTTGGGGGGGCCTCCAGACCTCCCCAAGCTGGCCAAAAGTTCCGTTTGTGTCCAACGAGGGGTCCGGGAGCGGAACCGCGGTGGACCAAGTGACGGCCGCATCACTCCGATGTGACACGGACGTCATGTGCTCCTCGCAAAGGAATAGAGGAATGGCTTCCTGACTCCCCGCTGGACCACCAGGGAGTTTTGGTAAGTCTTGGGGGGGGATTAAGGAGGGTGAGGGGTTTAAATTTTTATTTAGGATCAACGATCGCGATTTCCAACGTATTCAACATAGCTATGTTGAATACGTTGGAAATCCGATCGTTTTCTCCTCATCACTTTTTTAAGTTAAAAAAAAAAAAAGTAGCGTTTTACATATAAGTTCAAAACGAATGCACACCCCTAAAACACACCCATTTGACCCTTTCTTTAATTTGCAGTGACAAATATTTATTAGAACTGGACTACCTTGAATATCACATTAAATGCATCAATGTAAAAGGTATGATATTATTCTAAATTTGATATTTTAGAAAGCAGTTAAAGTCAGTGTTGTATAGAGAAGCATTTGGTTAATGCCCATGTCTATGATTGTGTGTATTTTTAAGCTAATATGATGTTGATGTATTGTATGTTGCGCTTGGAGGTGGACCCTTGTCCTGGAGCAGTGGAGATGGCTCCCTGGTAGGGACCAGGAAGCACCTGCCCCAAGGGGGCAGAGCACAGGAGGAGACAGAGGCTGGGATGAGTTTCACCACTGGAAGCCCGCAGTCCCCCCGGGTGGAGCCCATAGGGACCCGGGCCGATTGGTCTTAGGTGGGCCTTGCAGGGTCTCTCGGAGAGGTAGTAGAAAGGCGTGCCCACGAGCAGCAAGGGAGCGCGGTTGGACACTAGGCTGTAGGTCTGGAGGAGCAAGAAAGGCAAGTACCGTGTAGGTGATGACAAGGCAAGGGACAAAGCCAGAATCAGAAGACGTGGTCAATGGCAGCCGGGGTCAGAATCCGAGGATCAGTCTGAGGAGTAGTCAACGAAGCAGGGGTCAGGGTCCAGAGGTCAGACGAGGTCACAAGGCAGGCAGAGATCAGGATCCAGGTAGTGAACAGAATGGTCAAGGAGCAGTCCGAGGTCTGTACCAGAGAGACAGTCTGAGGGTACTACCTGGGGAGACAGGACAGATAGACGCTGGAACAGAAGGTCGCTGGAACAGAAGGACGCTGGACAAGGCTGGAACTGTAGGATGATGGAACAGTAGGATACTGGAACAAGGCTGGAACAAGACTGGAGCAAGACTGTGAACATGGAAGGAAACTAGTACACTTACAGTTCCGACCTGATTGCCAAGGCAAGGAAGTGCAGGCAGGGTCTTCCTTATATTGTAAATTCAAGCAGGGCGTGCCCCGGAGCTAGGACCCACCCCTGGCCCTACAAGAGGCTGGGCGGTCTGCATATGCTTGCGTAGGGGCATGGCCAATGCCACTGAGGATGCCGTACTCCGGCGTGAGGCCTGGTGAGCAGTGAAAGGCCTGGCGACCACCGCCGGGGGCGCATTGGCCAGGAGGAGCTCGCGGCTGCCGCTGGGGAGGCTGACCCATGACAAGCAGAGGAGCTAGCGAGGTAAACAGGCCCATGCACGGGCCAGGCGCGAACGGGACGTGCAACAGTACCCCCCCACCCCGCCCCTTATAGGCCTCCATCTACGCAGCCATGGCTTTTTAGGATAGGTCCTGTGGAGAGCCCTGAGGAGCTCTTTATCAAGAATGTTGTGGGATGGTTCCCATGAGGTCTCCTTGGCCCCATAACCCTCCCAGGCTAAAAGGTATTCCCATCTGCCTCAACGCTGATGGACGTCAAGGACCTCTCTTACCTGGAGTGATGAATCTGGTTCGGTAGAGATCCGCATAGGTGAAAGATCTCTACGAGAGGGCCAGAAGAGGACCAAAGGCTTCAAAAGAGAGACATGGAATGTGTTGTGGATTCCCATGGCATGAGGTAGCTGAAATAAATAACACTGCTCCCACTCTTTGAAGCATTGGAAACGGGCCAATGTACTTGGGAGCCAGGCGATGAGAAGGGACTCTCAACCTTATGTGTCAGGTGCTTAACCACACTTTCTGAATAGGATGGAAGAGTGGAGCGGGACATCTATGGGCATCAGAAGTGCGCTTGGAGCACTCAGTGGCCTGGGTAAGGTATTCTTTGACTTGATTCCACACCTGGTGAATGGTGTGGGCCATGAATTGTGTGGCTGGAGAAGGAACAGTCAGAGGAACTGGAAGTGGCAGCCGAGGTTGTTGTCCGAATACTACGGAGAACGGAGCTACATCGGTGGCAGCAGCAACGTGGGTGTTATGCGACAGCTCAGCCCAGGGTAACAGATCAGACCAGTTGTCCTGCTGGTCATTCACGTAGGAACAAAGAAATGTTTTCAAGGTCCAGTTGGTCCTTTCAGCTTGACCATTGGCCTGTGGATGATAGGTGGATGTGGAATTCAAGGCAATGTTAAAATATTTGCATAGAGAGTGCCAGTACCTGGCGGCAAACTGTGGTCCTCGGTCAGATATGATTTCCTTTGGGAGTCCATGGAGATGGAAAATGTGTTTCAGGAACAACTTGGCTAATTCTCGGGCTGATGGAAGCCCCGGCAGGGGAATGAAGTGACCCATTTTCAAAAAACGGTCGATGATGACCCAGATTATGGTATTGTTCTGGGACGGAGGCAGGTCTGCGATGAAGTCTGTTGATATGCTGGACCATGGCTCGGTAGGTGCTGGAAGCAGTTGGAGTAGGCCCAAGGCCATCTGGTAGGTGGCTTCTGTTGGGGGCAGACGGGACATGAATCTACATAGTTATGAGAGTCTTGCACCATGTTGGGCCACCAGTAATATTTCCGCAACATCTCTAGTGTCCTGGTACGACCTGGGTGTCCTGCCAACTTGGAATCATGGGCCTATTTCAGAAATTGTTCATGTAATCTACGTGGAACGACTGTTTTCCCAACTGGAACTGTAGTGGTAACGGCAAGAGATACGCAGGCAGGATCTATGATGTGTCTGTGAACATCAGGAACATCCTCTGGTTCAAAGAATCTTGATAGTGCATCAGCACAGAGGTTCTTGGAAGCTGGGCGATAACGTAGAACAAAATTGAACCTTTCAAAGAAGAGCCCTCATCAGGCTTGTCTAGGATTCAAGAGTTGAGCTTCTTTAAGGTGCTCAAGATTCTTATGGTCAGTGAATATGGTAAATTTATGTTGCGCTCCTTCCAACCAGGGGCGTCACTCTTGGAGCGCCAACTTGAAGGCTAGAAGTTCTCAGACACCAATGGTGTAGTGCTGCTCTGTAGGAGAGAACTTGTGTGAGTAGAATGAACAAGGTATCAATTTACCCTTTGGAGAAAACTGACTTAAGACAGCTCCTGCTCCAATTGCAGAGGCATCAACTTCAACGACAAATGGGCATCTTGGGTCTGGATGCTGAAGACAAGGACCAGAACAGAATGCTTCTTTTAGTGTCTGAAAGGTGGCTTGTGCTTTGGGAGTCCACACACGAGTGTTAGCCCCTTTCTTGGTCATAGTGGAGTAGCTAGGGTAGAATAATTGCAATGAAACTCCTGTAATGATTAGTAAAGCCAAGGAAATGTTGTAAGGCCCGTAGGCCTACTGGCTGGGGCCTGTCTCGGATCCCTTTGGACTTTATCTGGATCCATGGAGAAACCTCGATCAGATATGATGTACCCTAGGAAGGGTAAGTGATTTCTCTCGAAGAGGCACTTTTCTAACTTGACATAAAGGTGATTTTGTCTTAGACGTTGGAGGATGATCTGAACATGATCTTGATGGGATTCAAGGTCTTTGGAAAAGATCAGGATGTCGTCAAGATATACGACTAAGAATGAGTGCAAGAGGTCTCGGAGGATTTCGTTCATAAGGTGTTGAAAGACCGCTGGGGCATTGCAAAGCCCAAAGGGCATCATGGTATATTCATAGTGACCATCCCTCATGTTGAATGCGGTTTTCCAGATATCTTCAGGTTGGATGCATACCAGATTTTACGCACCCCTCAGATCCAACTTGGTGAAGATCCGTGCCCCTTGAAGGTGGTCAAACAGCTCACTGATAAAGGGCAGGGGGACCGGTCTTTGTGAGTTATGGTGTTGAGCCTTCTTTAGTCAATAGAAGGGCGTAAACCGCCGCCCTTTTTCTTGATGAAGAAAAAGCCCACTCCAGCGGGAGAATCAGAGGGAAGAATGAACCCTTTTTCTAAGTTCTCTTTGATATATTCAGACATGGCTAGGATTTCTAGATGAGACAATGGATAAGTTCTGCCCTTGGGAGGCGTCGTGCCTGGCAGAAGTTCTATGGAGCAATTCATCTTGAATAGCGGGGGCAATGTGTCTGCGTTCTGCTTCGAGAAGACGTCTTCGAACTCCACATACTGGGTAGGCAAACCAGATAGGGTGGTAGACTTCAAGACAGAGACAGCTGAAGATACTTGACGTAGACATGTCTTCTGGCATTTGGAACCCCACTGCACCAACTGCAGGGAATTCCAATCGAACTGGGGTTCGTAGACCTGGAGCCAGGGCATCCCAAGGATGATTGGATATGTAGAATGTTTTAACACATAGAAGGACATCTCCTCCTCATGGAGAGTGCCCACAGTAAGACCGACAGCCACTGTTCAATGGGTGATGAGCCCTGGAAGATGTTCTCCTTGAATGGAGGCGATGCGGGGCCTGACATCTAAAGACTGAAGAGGAATGTTCAGAAGCTTGACAATGTCATCCATGATGAAGTTACCACTTGCTCCTGTATTGACAAGAGCAGTGGTAGTGAAGGAGTTGGCTCAATGCCCAGAAAGACAGGAAGCAGGAGTTGGGGGCCGGTGACAGTAGCGCCTAAGCTTGAGACCCCCGCCGGGCTCAGGCATTGCAGTTTTCCGGATGGACCGGGCTGCCGAAGATGTCCGGAAGCACCATAGTAAAGGCAAAGATCCTCCTTCCTCCGATAGAGATGTTTGGTCGGAGACAGTCGCCCATGGTTCACCTCCATAGGTTCCACCACAGGAGGAGGTGGTGGTGATGGAGTCTTGGCTGGAGGACACTGGACATGCATGGGACATGGCGTAGGAGAGTGGGAAGCCTTTACTTCTAGGCGCCTTTTCCAGAGTTGATGGTTGATCTTCCCGGTGAGGGAAATCAGGTCCTCTAGAGACGTGGGAGTCTCACGGACGGAGAGTTCATCTTTGAGAGTGCTGAAGAGTCTAGCTAGGAAGATGGCTTACAGACAATCTTCTTGCCACCCGAGCTCAGTAGCCAGGGTCCTGAACCCCACCGTATACTCAGAGAGGGTCTGAGACCCTTGACGGAGGTGGAATAGATTATGGCTGGCAACAGCTTGGCAGCCTGGGTCTCCAAAGGTCTGCTTGAAGAGAGCCACAAACTCAGATAGCTTGGAAAGCAATGGATTACAGCGTTCCCATAATGGAGAGGCCCATGCAAGAGCCTTCCCTTCTAGGCAGGAAAGGATGAAGATTACTTTAGTGGTTTCCTTCAGGAACAAGGTGGGTTGCAGTGCAAATTGCATGAAGCGCTGATTGAGGAAGCCACGACAGGAGCGTGGGTCCCCATTGTATCAAGGAGGTGCAGGGAGCGCCAAGGATGCTTTGGGCAACATAGAGGCCGATAGGCCCACGGGATTGGCCAGAGCTGTATCTCGCAGCTGGGAATGAAGCTCTTCCACCAACGAGGCTAGCGATTCCAAAGCCCTGCGATGTTCTTGGACCATGGCAGCCAATCCTGGTAGGGCCCTGGAGGCGAGAGGCTCCACCGAGTCCATGGCCTTGGCAACCTGTTGCGCTTGGAGGTGGACCCTTGTCCTAGAGCAGTGAAGAAAGGCTCCCTGGTAGGGACCAGGAAGAACCTGCCCCCAGGGGGCAGAGCACAGGAGGAGACAGAAGCTAGATGAGCTTCACCACTTGAAGCCCACGGTCCCCCCGGGTGGAGCCCGTAGGGACCCAGGCCACTTGGACTTAGGTGGGCCTCGCAGGGTCTCCTGGAGAGGTAGTAGAGAGGCGTGCCCACGAGCAGCAAGGGAACGTGGTCGGACACTAGGCTGTAGGTCTGAAGGAGTAAGGAAGGCCAGTACAGCGTAGGCGATGACAAGGCAAGGGACAAAGCCAGAATCAGGAGACATGGTCAATGGCAGCCGGGGTCAGAATCTGAGGATCAGTCTGAGGAGTAGTCAACGAAGCAGGGGTCAGGTTCCAGAGGTCAGACGAGGTCACAAGGCAGGCAGAGGTCAGGATCCAGGCAGTGAACAGAATGGTCAAGGAGCAGGCCGAGGTCAGTACCAGAGAGACAGTCCGAGGGTACTACCTGGGGAGACAGGACAGACAGATGCTGGAACAGAAGGACGCTGGACAAGGCTGGAACAGTAGGACAATGGAACAGTAGGATGCTGGAGCAAGGCTGGAATGAGGCTGGAACAAGACTGTGAACGCGGAGGCGAACTAGTACACTTAGGGCCAGATTTTAATATCTATGCCGATTTTATAACATGCACGCGCAGCTGCGTGCATGTTATAAAATCCGGGGCCGGCACGCACAAGGGGGTGCACACTTTTGCACCTTGCGCACCGAGTCCTAGGGGAGCCCCGATGTCTTTCCCCATTCCCTTGGAGGCCGCCTGAAATTGGAGCGGCCTCAGAGGGAACTTTCCTTCCACTCCCTCTATCTAACCCACCCCCAGCCCTACCTAAATTCCCCCCTACCTTTATTTTATTTACGCCTGCCCCCTTCCCACCTCTTTTTCAAAGCCACGGGACATACGCTCGTCCCTGGGCTTGGGCGCATCACCGGGCCTATACAAAATAGGCTCAGTGCCTAACCCCCCTTCGCGCGTAAATCCAGCCGGATTTATGCACGCAGGGCTTTTAAAAATCTGCCCCTTATAGTGCCAACCCGATTGCTAAGGCAAGGAAGTGCAGGCAGGGACTTCCTTTTATCATACGTTCAATCAGGGCACGCCACGGAGCTAGGACCTGCCCCTGGTCCTACAAGAGGCTGAGCGGTCCGTGCGCGCGTGCGTAGGGGCGTGGCCAATGCCACTGAGGACGCCGAACTCCGGCATGAGGCCTGGTGCGCAGTGGAAGGCCCGACGACCGCCGCCACGGGATGCCGAGACCTGGAGGAGCTCGCGGCAGCCACTGGGGAGGCCGACCCGTGACCTGCAGAGGAACTAGCGAGGTGAGCAGGCCCATGCATGGGCCGGGCACGGATGGGGCATGCAACATTGTATTATATTGGAATTGTTGTAATCTGTAACTAGCAGTCTGACTTAAGGGCGTGTAATTTAAGCATTAGAATAGATAGATAAATAAATAAATAAATAAATAGATATACAAATGACCTCCTTCCTAACAGAAAAGTGATGCCTTGTTTCCATAAAACTGGATTGGAGCATATTTAAATGAGGGCATGTGCTAAATGAAGCGTGGGCAAATATTTTAGGTAATGTGCCCCTTAGTTCAAGTAGACATCAAGGTTGGAGCATGCTTACTGTGCTTCTTCTATTCAGTGTCAGAAATGTGATTTTGCATATTGGGAAAGGGAATGCATCATGCGTATTGTAGCAGACCAGTAAAGGGGGGGGGGGGGAGGTGGATTGGATCCCATCCGAAAACCTGTCTAAAAGGGATTTATGGAACTTTTTCAAGATATGCAGCTTCCTGGAATTACATTTTTAGGCATTGGATATGAATAGTCTATGGATACATTTCTGCTAGAAATGTTTCTGCATTCCCCAATTGAGGATGAATCAATCCCAATATGTTTAGTTATTTTAATCAGAAGTGAAAGTATTGTCAACTTTAGGGTTTACACAGATAGCTCTATTGCATTCCTATGTCTTACTCTCTTAATTTATTTCTATTAATATTTGGATTTAGCTCATGTCTTTTCAGTGGTAGCTCAAGGTGAGTTTCATTCAAATTCCCTGTCCTGAGAAGGCATATTAAGGGCCTTATTTACTAAACATTTTTCCCTTAGACATAGAATGGGAGAAAAGCCTTAGTAAATGAGACCCTAAGTTTGTACCTGAGGCAATGGAGGGTGATGTGACTTACCCAAGGTCACAAGAACCATCTATGGGAGAAGTGGGATCTGAACCCTGGCTTCCCTGGTTTCTACTTCTTTATGTTCATAACTATAAACTGAGATTCACACTTTTAGCTGTATCAGAATGAGATCTGCATGAGGTTTTGGGAAGCCCCAGTAGAGCAGCAATCTGATTTATTTTCATAATGATGGCTGTGGTTAAGCAGGAAAAATCTATAAACACTACTATTTCCATGGGAATGAAATAAACATGACAACCAAAAATGAAGGTGCAGGATAACTTTGCAAGCTGAATAACCTAACATGTTCCTTCCCCTCCCCTCCCCAACACACCTGCCCATATCTTTTTTTGTAGAATCATTGCTCTAAAATGAGACACAAAAATATATAACTGCAGTATAAATTTGTAACTATTGTCACTAGCGTTGTTCCACGAGAATCTCAGAACTTTTTTTTTTATTTTGAGATATTGTAGTCTTTGCTGCACTCCCCAGTATCTGCCTGAGAGTTGAGTTTGGGGTCAGTCATTAAGGACTGGGAAAGGTGGGAGTGAGGTTTATATGACTTTGACGTTGACGTCTTAACGGCGCAGATGGCACAATAAAACAAATAAGCCACCAAGCACAACAAAGCACTCTAAATATAATTCCACACCCAAGTGAGTGCTAAGAACCGGTTGTACAGTCCCAATAAGCTTAAGAACGATTGTAAGTCCAAAGGTAATATTTATTCAAAACGGCAACTCCACTGTATATACAAGATCATGCTTTTAGCAAAAGGGTCCCCCGACACGGACCCGTGTTTCGCCAGGGGCTGCATCGGGGGGGACGCACAAGGAGATTCAAAACAATCTGTAAATAAGATAAAGAATACAGGACTGTCACTAAATGATGCTGTCAGTGCCATATATACAAACAAACAGAATGTTCACTTACCAAGTTGAAGAGTATACACACGTAACAGGGAGCGCGTTTAATTGTCATTCAACATGGAGTTTTAAACACGTAAAAGGCGCCAAAACCTTCACAGACCAATCAGCTGAGCCACACAACCCACCAATCGGAGCAACGTATTGCCTTCCAATGAGCTGTCAGAGAAAATGCACCCATTCAATCTCTTTATTGAGACCTAGGGGGGTGACAGTGTTTAGTCGGTAAATCCAACGCTGTTCACATCGAATTAGATGGGCATCAAAGTCTCCCCCTCTAGGAAGGGGAGATAGCACTTCCAAAACAAAAAAGAAAAGATCAGAAATTGAATGAGATAAGGCCACCCAGTGATCAACCAAGGGAGCTAATAACCGTGATTGTTTGATATTAGAACGATGTTCTATTATACGTGTTTAAAACTCCATGTTGAATGACAATTAAACGCGCTCCCTGTTACGTGTGTATACTCTTCAACTTGGTAAGTGAACATTCTGTTTGTTTGTATATATGGCACTGACAGCATCATTTAGTGACAGTCCTGTATTCTTTATCTTATTTACAGATTGTTTTGAATCTCCTTGTGCGTCCCCCCCGATGCAGCCCCTGGCGAAACACGGGTCCGTGTCGGGGGACCCTTTTGCTAAAAGCATGATCTTGTATATACAGTGGAGTTGCCGTTTTGAATAAATATTACCTTTGGACTTACAATCGTTCTTAAGCTTATTGGGACTGTACAACCGGTTCTTAGCACTCACTTGGGTGTGGAACAATAAAACAAATGACATCCATGAACACCACACATCTGAAAAGTCCCGAGGATTTATGTCTTTAAAGAGAAAAGTTTGTGAGACTGACAAGGAGGGGAAATGCTCTTTCACACATTTCTGCTAGTACTCTCCCCCACCCTTTACATTGACTTTGCTAGCTCTGCTTAAGTTAGCAAAATAAATCTTCAAGACATTGCAGACAGCTAAAAATCAGCTAACCAGTGTTTTTCAAGCAATATTTATTTTTCTTTTTAATTGAGTCAAATTGCACCCAGCTGTGCAAAGTTATCTTTTATTCTCACTGCACATATTGCACCTCACAATGCGATGATTAATTCAACCCACTTGTTGCTTCTTGGCAGAAGACTGGTGATTAAGCAATTATCTTAATCCACTTTTGCTTGTTTTCTCTGTGTTCCGACAATGGGTTGGGTTATTTTCTATCCCCCAAATTATCAGGCGCATGCAAAAGAAGTTTGTGGAAGATTTCAAGTGCAAAATTTGCTGTTACCTAAACATTTTAAGCCTCTAATTGCAAGCATCCTGTCAAAAGTATTATTGCTTGCTCAGTTAAAAATAAAACAAAACAATGGGCTGTATTTATGGAATAAAAAGATTGCCTTCTCTTCCTTGTCTTCATTCTAGTTAATGGTCATCATTCTCCTTCTCCTGGCTTGATGTTGCCACTCTATCTGGACCTGTGTGCTAGAAATGTGCTATCATTTGAAAATGGCATTGAAAGAATGGTGAAATCTGTTTCATTTTTGTGTTGTTTTCAATCCAAAATGACACACACACAAAAAAAGCAACTATATTTTGTTTCGTTTCATTTTTTGTTTTCATTTTTCAATTAGCATGTGCTAAAATGAAAAAGGAAATGAAATCCCTGAAAGAAATACAAAACCAAATGAAATAATTTTTTTTTCATGGAAACCCCTGCTGTGTGCCAAACTATTGAACTGCAAAAGTCTTGACAGGAAAGGCCCAGAGGGAAGAAGAGCAGGTAGGCAGAGGAGCAGGCAAGTGTGGGGTTCAAAACTGAGAGGTTAATTTTAGTCTTCAATCCTATCTACTGCAGCTTCCTGGACCATTAATGGCTCAGAGACATAGCAGCTTCCATAGAAACTTTGTAATTTTAAAAAAGGATTTCTGCATGTAAAATTGGATCTTCAACTCTCAGGCCGTGCGTTTACACAGGGCAGCACACCCGGGGAGGCGGCAGACCATTTCTGATGTACTCGCAGGGCTCCAAACCCTGCGAGCAGGCCGAAAACAGCGGCAGTGGCCCATATTTATGATATACCCGCAGGGATCTCCAGCCCTACAGGTAGGAAGAGGATGATGACGGTGACAATAATTCCTGATATGCCTGCTGGGCTCCCAGCCCCATGAGCAGGAAGGAAATGCAAATTTAGAAAGAGCACGCAGGGCTCCAAGCCCTTGGAGCAGGAAGACAGTGGCAGCGATGGCAAGGGTTTAATCATGGCCCCATGGGAAGAAGACAGTGGCAGCAGCTGAAATTAAGACATGCCGGTGAGGATTTCAGAGTCCGCAGGCAGAAAAACAGTAGTATGACATGCCCACAGGGTTCCTACACCCAATGGACAGAACAGAAAAAAGAGACCCAGTGGGTGGCGTGGAAGGGAAGGGAAAGGGGGTGTGAGTGAGAGAGAATGGTATGGGAGGGGAGGGGAGGGTGTATGCTTGTGTGCTTGTGTATGTTTGCGTGTCTGTGAAGGTCCATGTGTCACTTATAGGCTCTCACAGGCACACAGGCGCACACACACACACACACACACACACACACATAATGTATCTATGCGGGAGAGGGAGCCTGTGTATGTTAGAGAGAGGGAGCATATGAGAGAATGAATGTTAGGGATATGCAGCATGGACGGATTTGTCCCATTCGGTATTCGTATTCATGGGAAGCCAAATCCTTTGCATCCGTTCTCGGGGGACCCCGATCCGTTCATTAGTTACGTATTTATTTGTTTCTCATCCCAACCCTTCAAATTTAATTAATTACAACCCGCTACCCTCTTGACCCCCCAAAGACTTACCAAAAGTCCCTGGTGGTCCAGCGGGGGTCCTGGCGTGATCTCCTGCACTCGGGCTGTCGGCTGCCGGTATTCAAAATGGTGCCTATAGCCTTTGCCCTCACTATCGAGCCGATTCAGTAAAGTCGCGCGCACAGGCCACTTGCCTGTGCGCGCGATTCAGTATTTAAATTAGGTCCAGCGGTAGAAACGGGCAAAAGTAGGTGCTAGGGACACTAGCGCGTCCCTAGCACCTCCTTTTGGACTGGAGCGGGGAGGTCACGTGATGTGGTAGCCGGTAGGCAGCATTTCTTCCAGGCTCCAGCTTTGCCCCACCAATCGCGTACAATCCATGGGGAAAAACGAATTGAAAAAGCACTAAAAACGAGCAGGGGACAGAGTACATGTCAGCGATTTCAACTCGGGGACAGCCGCGGTCCTCGATGACAGCATGGAGCGTGAAAAAGGGAAAAGAGAAAGAGCTGGTCTCCGAGGACAAGATGGCAGCCGTGACGAACGGTGAGTCTCCCTCCCCCCACTCACAGCTAACGATCAAAGAAACAAAATTAGCTATCCGAGAAGCTTTGGATGAAAAGTTGACGCTGCTTACCTCGCAGCTGGGGGAGGTGAGAGACTCACTAGCAGTAGGGATGTGAATCGTTTTAGGACGATTAAAATTATCGTCCGATAATTTTAATATCGTCTTAAACCGTTATGGAACACAATACAATAGAGATTCTAACGATTTATCATTATAAATCGTTAGAATCGTGAGCCGGCACACTAAAACCCCCTAAAACCCACCCCCGACCCTTTAAATTAAATCCCCCACCCTCCCGAACCCCCCCCAAATGACTTAAATAACCTGCGGGTCCAGCGGCGGTCCGGAACGGCAGCGGTCCGGAATGGGCTCCTGCTCCTGAATCTTGTTGTCTTCAGCCGGCGCCATTTTCCAAAATGGCGCCGAAAAATGGCGGCGGCCATAGACGAACACGATTGGATGGCAGGAGGTCCTTCCGGACCCCCGCTGGACTTTTGGCAAGTCTCGTGGGGGTCAGGAGGCCCCCACAAGCTGGCCAAAAGTTCCTGGAGGTCCAGCGGGGGTCAGGGAGCGATTTCCCGCCGCGAATCGTTTTCGTACGGAAAATGGCGCCGGCAGGAGATCGACTGCAGGAGGTTGTTCAGCGAGGCGCCGGAACCCTCGCTGAACGACCTCCTGCAGTCGATCTCCTGCCGGCGCCATTTTCCGTACGAAAACGATTCGCGGCGGGAAATCGCTCCCTGACCCCCGCTGGACCTCCAGGAACTTTTGGCCAGCTTGTGGGGGGCCTCCTGACCCCCACGAGACTTGCCAAAAGTCCAGCGGGGGTCCGGAAGGACCTCCTGCCGTCCAATCGTGTTCGTCTATGGCCGCCGCCATTTTTCGGCGCCATTTTGGAAAATGGCGCCGGCTGAAGACAACAAGATTCAGGAGCAGGAGCCCGTTCCGGACCGCTGCCGTTCCGGACCGCCGCTGGACCCGCAGGTTATTTAAGTCATTTGGGGGGGGGTTCGGGAGGGGGGGGGATTTAATTTAAAGGGTCGGGGGTGGGTTTTAGGGGGTTTTAATGTGCCGGTTTTGCGATTTTTCGATTTTTCGATTTTTCACGATTTTTCACGATATTTTACCCCCCCAAACGGCAACAATACGATTCTCTCCCCCTCCCAGCCGAAATCGATCGTTAAGACGATCGAGGACACGATTCACATCCCTAACTAGCAGCGATCCCTCCTAGGCTGGAGAATGCAGAGACCAGGATCTCCGAGCTGGAGGAGTCTGTGGGGCACACACGTGTCAGAATGGAGGCAGGAGATAAGAGCATACAGGCCCTGCAGGCCAAGGTAGAAGAGCTGGAAAATAGGGCTTGTCGAGATAACGTAAGATTTTTGGGCTTTCCAGAGGAAATAGAGGAGCAGTCTCTGTGTGCTCTATTAGAATCCTGGCTCCCAGAGGTGCTTGCCTTGCCTCATCTGCGGGGGAAGCTGACTGTGGAGCATGCTCACAGGCTGGGAGCAAGAACCTCGGTGGAGGGAAGGCCCAGACTGGTAATAGCAAAGATTTTAAACTCCGCACATAAAGCAGAGCTTTGGAGGGCATCCCGAAAACAAAGAGACCTGCGCTATAAGGAACACACCATCAGGATTTTTCAAGATTTTTCAGCGGCTGTATCAGAGGCAAGGCGTGCTTTTTCACCTCTCTGCTCCAAGTTGCATAAACAGGGAACTAAATTTGCACTACTCTTCCCGGCGCGTTTACAAATCTGGGCCCAGGATTTGGTTCAAACTTTCACTACAGTGAACTCTGCAAAAAGTTTCATGGACTCATTGCTTACTTAATACTCTGCAGTTTTGTTTTGTTTTTCTCTCTTCTTTATTTTTACAATAAAATGTACTGATGTAGGGCAGCAGTGGGATGCAGGGAGTGACTGTATCAGAACCTGGGTGCCTTAACTCTGAGAGTGGGAGAAGATGGTGGTACTCGCTTAGGGGGTAATTTTCAAAAGGAGTTACATGCGTAAATATAGCTACTATTGTAGCAATTTTCAAAAGCCATTTACTCAAGTAAAGTGCACTTATGTGAGTAAATCCTATAGACAAGTCAATGGCATATATTGTAGCAATTTTCAAAAACCCACTTACTCAAGTAAAGTGAATTTACTCCAGTAAACCTGGTGTTTACTCGAGTAAATGCTTTTTAAAATCAGGCCCTTTATGGGGAAGGTGGGGAGACGGTTAGTTCCCATTAGTTGTTTGGTTATCTGATGTTTGGTGGGGCGAAGTTAGGGACACATCTATACGTGATCTCAGGTCTCCCCTTATGGGAGCGAGGGAACGAGGGAAGAAAGTACGTGGTTGGGGGATGAGTCAAGGGGACTTGGGAGGTGGGCAGGGGTGGAACTGGGGGGAACAAAGGTTTGGTTGGGGAACATGGTTAAGATGAATGATGGGGTTGGGGGGTGAAGGTGGGGGTAATCGCACAGAGTGAAGGCAATGCTGTTGTTCTCCTAAATCACTGCTTCTGCCTGCATGGTGTCATGGAACTTTGGAAAGTTTTCTCTGGAGGGTGCTCTAGCTGGGGGGGCTCTTTCCATTGGGTTTTGGTATTCTCATCAAAAAAGACTTCCTTCGGTTTATGCTATGAGTAATCCCATTAAGTTGGTTTCTTGGAATGTGTGTGGAATAAATTCGCCAATTAAACACTCTAAAATAATCTCTCAGCTAAAAAAAAAGGAGACTAAGATAGCTTATCTGCTGGAGACTCATCTTTCTGTGGAAGAGCATGCTAAATTACGACGGGATTGGTTTGGGGAGGCTCGTTTTGCCGCGGGGTCATCGAGGTCGGCAGGTGTCGCCATATTGATTCACAAGACACTTCCCATAAAAATAAGCAAGGAAATAGCGGATCCTCAAGGCTGCTATATTATTCTGATCTCGGAGATTTATGGTAAGACAGTGGTTTTATGCAATATATATGCCCCCAATACTTATAGCCCACTATTCTATCGTAGTATCTACTCCCATTTACTTCCTTATATCAATGAGATTTTGTTGATTGGGGGGGATTTTAATACCATACGAGACGCTGATCTGGATTCTTCAGCATTGAGCGTACGGGAGCGGGGAGGGGGCAGAGGACCCCAGTTGTTAGAACAAGCATTTCATTTGTTGGATGTATGGCAAGTGCTTAATCCTACGGAACAGGACTTTACACACCTGTCCCGAGCTCATGCCTCTCACTCCAGGATTGATTATTTTTTAATTAGTGATCATGCCTTTTCTTTCATCACAGATGCAAAGATTGGAAATATAGTAATTTCAGATCACGCACCTGTTTGGGTTGATTTGCAATTCAATAAAGGCTATTCGCTAGCGCGTATCTGGAGATATCCCTACTTTTTGACCAATGACACGAAATTTCGGATCTTCTTGCGTGCTAAATGGACAGAATATGAATCCCACAATAAATTACACATGGCTCAACCGGCCCTGTTTTGGTCCACGGCCAAGGCAGTCCTTAGGGGGGAGATAATCTCCTATGTCTCACACCGTAAACGAGTTTTGGATCATCGTATACTATCGTTGAATAATCAGATGCGCGGAGATAGGATTCGCTTAATAGCAGGGGGTGGGGAGGAAGCGCGGGCCGCATATCGCTCGATACAGTTTGCACTTAATTCCCTGATACATCAATGGACGAAGAAAAGCTTTGTTTATTACCAATTTCAGTTACATCAATATAGCAATAAAACAGGGCGAATGATGGCAAATATGATTCGGGCGGCACGGTCTAAGTGGTTTATCCCGGCGCTAAGAACGACATCCTCCCAGGTGATTCAAGATACTGATGGTATTTTGGAAAGATTTAGAGAGTTTTATTTGGCTCTCTATACTTCAGAGGGGGGGTCAGAGGAGACGAGGGACAGGTTTTGTAATGATGTGCCAATTTCCACACTGACTCTACAACAAAGGGAGCGGCTAAATCAGCCCATATAGAAAGAAGAGGTAGTTCAGATTATCAGAGGCCTACCAAGTCTAAAGGCACCTGGACCTGATGGCTACACTGCAGAATTTTTTAAAGGGGTGGTAGATCAGATAGCGGAACCACTGGCGGCAAATTATACAGAACTGATAGAGCGAGGATCTTTCTCCCCACACGAAAATCTGGCTTTCATTACTTTGATACCTAAACCAAACAAAGATCCCTTGAGACCAGAATCGTACCGCCCGATCTCTTTACTAAATCTAGATCATAAAATACTGGCGAAAATCCTGACAGAACGCTTGGCTCCTTTGTTGCCCATGTTGGTAGGGGATCACCAAGTGGGTTTTATTCGGCAGAGGTATGCTTTAGCCAACATACGTAGAGTATTGATAGCTCAAACCATTTGTAGGCAGTTAGAACAGTCACACCTAGTAATAGGTTTCGATACCGAAAAAGCCTTTGATAGAGTAGAGTGGAAATACTTGTTTTATGTACTACGGAGAATGGGGTTTGAGGGATTTTACCTTCAGGCCATTAGTCTATTATATACGGACCCCAGGGCGGAGATTTGGGCCAATAGTGGGCTGTCCAGCCCATTTGTGGTTGCTAGGGGACAAGACAGGGATGCCCGTTGTCCCCACTACTGTTTATATTACAATTGGAACCGCTCATGTTAGCAATACACCAAAACAGGAATATCCGGGGAGTGAGATTGGGCCCGCAAATTTTTAAGGGGGTGGCTTTCGCGGACGACCTGCTGGTCTTCATAACAGAACCCCGACGATCATTGCCGGTATTATTGGATACGATTGGGGAATTTGGCCGTTTCTCCGGATTACGTTTAAATGAGTCTAAATCCTCGGTCTTGGCTTACCCCAACACACTCCCCGCACAGTGGCAGGGGGATTTTCCTTTACAATGGGCCCAAGATAATTTATCATATTTGAGTATTAATTTTCCTGCGGATCCTGACCGTGTTTATCAGACTAATGTCCCACAGAGATTGCAGGCTACTATTGCACAGTTAGCGACATGGACCAAATTACCGCTGTCTCTGCTTGGCAGGATAAATCTATTTAAAATGATGATATTGCCTAGGTGGCTTTATCTCCTTCAAAATTTGCCAATTTTCATACGACGGAAGGACTTACAGCACTTGGAAGGAGCGCTGGGGAGATTTCTATGGAGGGGAGGGAAAGCACGTCTGCCATTATCCTGGTTGAAATCTAGGTGGGGAAGGGGCGGGCTGGGCGTGCCGGATTTGGCTTTATACAACATGGCTTGTAATCTGAGGCTTGTTAGGGATTGGCTGCTGGGTTCCTCTGCTCATTCCCCGTTCTATGCGGATGCTGCTTTGATGAACCCCATTGCGCTGGCTTATAGAAACATAGAAACATAGAAATGACGGCAGAAGAAGACCAAACGGCCCATCCAGTCTGCCCAGCAAGCTACGCACTTTATCCATTTTTATTTCCCTTTTTCTCTCTCCCACCTGTTACTATTGGCTTCCAGTACCCTCCAGCCCTAATTCCCCTCCACCCCACCACCAATTTAGAGAGCAGCGCCGTATCTGCATCCAAGTGACATCCAGCTCAATTAGGGGTAGCAACTGCTGTAACAAGCAGGCCACACCCTTGCCTCATACTCTTACCCACCCCTGTTATTTTTTGTTTTTTTTTTAAAATTTTTGGAGATAGCAGCCCTCCATCCTTCCGCTCCGTGAAGGTGGAACAATAACTACTGGCCACTGGCATCCCGCTCCATGAATGCCTCTGTGGCTACTGCCGCTCCGTGTAGTGTTTGAATGTCTCTGTGGCTACTGCCACTCCGTGCAGTGTTTTGCTGCCTCCACTTTATTCACGCCCTCTAGACTTGATGGATCCACAGTGTTTATCCCACGCCCCTTTGAAGTCCTTCACAGTTTTGGACTTCACCACTTCTTCCGGAAGGGCATTCCAAGCATCCACCACCCTTTCCGTGAAGAAATACTTTCTGACATTGGTTCTTAGTCTTCCTCCCTGGAGCCTCAGCTTGTGACCTCTGGTTCTGCTGATTTTTTATTGGCAGAAAAGGTTTGTCATTGTCTTTGGATCGTTAAAGTTTTTCAAGTATCTGAAGGTCTGAATCATATCACCCCTGCTCCTCCTTTCCTCCAGGGTGTACATATTCAGATTCTTCAATCTCTCCTCGTATGACATCCGATGAAGACCCTCCACCTTTCTGGTCGCCCTTCTCTGTACCACTTCCATCTTGTCTCTGTCTCTTTGTAGATACGGTCTCCAGAACTGAACACAGTACTCCAGGTGAGGCCTCACCAAGGACCTGTACAAGGGGATAATCACTTCCCTTTTCTTACTCGATATTCCTCTCTCTATGCAGCCCAGCATTCTTCTGGCTTTTGCTATCGCCTTGTCACATTGTTTCACAGACTTCATTTCATTAGACACTATAACCCCTAGGTCTCTCTCCTGCTCCGTGCACATCAGCCTTTCCCCCCCCCCCATCGAATACAGTTCATTCGGATTTCCATTCCCCATATGCATTACTTTGCACTTCTTGGCATTGAATCTCAGCTGCCATATCTTCGACCACTCTTCCAGTTTCCTTAAATTCCGTCTCATTCTCTCCACTCCTTCCGGCATGTCCACTCTGTTGCAGATCTTAGTGTCATCCGCAAAAAGACAAATCTTACCTTCTATCCCTTCCGCAATGTCGCTCACAAAGATATTGAACAGGACCGGTCCCAACACTGATCCTTGCGGTACACCACATAACACTGCTCTCTCTTCAGAGAAAGTTCCATTTACCATCACACATTGTCTTCTGTCCGTCAACCAGTTTGCAATCCAGGTCACCAACTTAGCACTCACTCCTAAGCTTCTCGTTTTATTCACCAGTCTCCTGTGCAGAACCGTATCAAAAGCTTTGCTGAAATCTAAGTAGATGACATCGAGTGCTCTTCCTTGATCCAGTTCCTTGGTTACCCAATCAAAAAAGTCAATCAGATTTGTCTGACAGGATCTTCCCCTGGTGAATCCATGCTGCCTCTGGTCCAGCAATTCTCCCGACTGTAGATAGTTCACTATTCTCTCTTTTAACAGTGACTCCATTACTTTTCCCACCACCGAAGTGAGGCTAACCGGTCTGTAGTTACCAGCCTCTTCTCTGTTCCCACTCTTGTGAAGCGGGACCACCAATGCTCTTCTCCAATCACTCGGCACCACTCCCGTTTCTAGGGATCTATTGAACAAGTCACACAGCGGACCCGCTAGCACATCTCTGAGCTCCCTCAGTATCCTGGGATGAATTTCATCAGGCCCCATGGCTTTGTCCACTTTCAGTTTCTCCAGCTCTTCCCATACATTTTCTACTGTAAATGGAGTTACATCTACTCCACTCCCCTCCAGTTTCTTGTTAACTAGCGATGGTCCTTCTCCAGGTTCCTCTTTAGTGAACACAGAACTGAAGTATTCATTTAATATTTCTGCCATTTCTTCGTCTCTCTCCACACATTGATCCTTTCCATCTTTCAATTTCGCTATACCACTTTGAACTTTTCTCTTTTCACTGATGTATCTGAAAAATGTTTTGTCACCTCTCTTTACCTCCTTGGCAATCCTCTCTTCCGCTTGACTTTTTGCCATCTTGATTAATTTCTTCATCTCCCTCAGTTCTACCCGATATTCTTCTTTGTGCTCCTCCCTTTGGGATCTTTTATATTTCTTGAATGCTGCTCTTTTAGCCTTTATTTTGTCAGCCACCTCCTTTGAGAACCAGATAGGTTTCATTTTTCTTTTGCTTTTCTTTACTTTTCTAACATATAGATTAGTTGCCTTGGTAATTGCTCCTTTTAGATTGGTCCATTGTTGATCTACATCTCTCTCATTCTCCCAGCCTTTTAATTCTTCCTCCAGGTACTTCCCCATTTCGCCAGCAATCCCCTCGTTTATAAAGACAACAAAGTTGGTGTGCCCACTTAGGCTAACATGGAGGCGGCTGATGCGACTTTTAAAGCTGCCGACATCCTGTGCCTATTTTTTCCCGGTGGTGGGAAACCCTGATTTTACCCCGGGGTCTCAAGCCTCATCTTTTAGGGTCTGGACAGAGAGAGGTATCACGCATATGGGGCACATGTGGACAACCACGGGAGAAATACTTTCATTCAAGGATTTTCAGGCCCTTTATGGGTTTGGGATCATGCAAGCCTTCCCATGTATGCAAATTGTCCACTATTTACGTGCGCTACCAGCTTCTTATAGCGATCCCTTGGTGTATCGGAGGCTGGATGAGCTTTTCCGGTTTGCGGAAAATAAGACACCTTCCTTATCTCAGTATTACCAATGCCTGAAAAAAGGGCTGGATGTGGATATATACCCCAAATTGGTCACCCGTTGGGCGAGGGATGGCGACTTCACTATCACCCAGGATATTTTGAGCGTGGGATTTGGGCGAATTTCCAAGATCTCCTCTAATATGTATTACAGGGAGTTGCAATTTAAATTTCTAAGTAGGGCATATATTTCCCCTCAAGTGGCCTCCCAATTAACTATAACATCTTCAGCGAACTGCTCCAGATGCCATGACAAGCTGGGGACGTTGTCCCATGCTTTTTGGACTTGCCCAGGGGTACAATGCTTCTGGCGCAAAGTGGCAGATTATCTGGCGACGATATTAGATGTAGCATTCCCAGTTATCCCTTACTGGATGTTATTTGGTTGCATATCGCCCATTAGGATACGGGACCCGTGGTCACACCTTCTATTACAAAAAGCCTGCTTAGTGGGGAAAAGGGTGATACTCTCAGTCTGGCGGTCGATAGAACCTCCGTCGTATTGGACCTGGAGGAATTTATTCCATGCAATGATGACTATGGAATCTTTGGCTTCTCATGCATCGGCACGAGGCAGACGTCACTTTCTGTCGGTGTGGCAGGCCTATCTGCAATCAATATCCCATAGAGCACGAAGTCTTGTAGTGAATGATTAACTTTGTAGGTAGGCAATTGAATAATGGGATGGTGGTATATGTCACTCTGTGTGGATAGGAGGTGGGGGGGGGGGGTGAGGGGGGTTGTTCTGTACAGTTGTGAAGTATTGTATTTTTGGTCTGAGGAGAGATCAGATTCCACTCTCCTCAGTGTTGTACTTTGTATTGGAAACTCAATAAAAATTGTTTAAACATTAAATGTATTTATAGGCATATAATCGCAGACCCGAGCAATGGTTTGTGGCATTTTCTTCCTTTAATATTTTCACAAGTTGACCTCTCATAATTCTACACTAAACATGGAGGTCTTGGTTCTAGACCTTACCTTTTGTGCTCTGGAATTCTGGAAGAATTAACAATGGCACCAAAAAGGGGATATTAGTTTCCTTTTCTCCCAGAATCCAACTTCATCTTTGAGAAAATACTTTTTGATGGTAAGTTAGTTCCTTTACCATTCTTTTTCCTCTTTCATTTTGTCTAGTATGCAGAACTGCTAATATTCCACCATTTTGAATTTATATGGGACTGTAAGTCCATAACAGAAGTAAATTTATGCTCTGAATGTTAATATAATTTTTTAAGAATCTTTGTGCTGATGTGTGCTGAACATTTTTTCATTTTTTTCATTTTATTTTTTTCTGTTTTCATTTTTTTGTTTCATTTGTTGTTTGATTCACTTTAAATACATATAATGAAACAATGACCAAAAATATTGAACACCCCCCCCCCAAAAAAAAATAAAATAAAAGTCAGGTCCATCCTCTCTGCATCCTCTGCTGCTGCCACCACAAAAGCCCCCCTTAGCACCCCCAAACTCTCCTAGACCCCACAACTGTTTATTCCATTCATGGGTCTGTGGAGTAACCAGTTCCTTGTTTCAAAATGCTTTGCTGTATTGAGGTATCTCTGTACTTCCCTATCTCTGTTCAACAAAATGACATGGACCCAAGGCCAGCTAGAACCATTTTGAGACAGAGACCCAGGGATGCAGGAGAGACTGGAGGTCACTCCTGTCCATTAGATCGGCAGATGGGGGTGAGTGGTTCGGAAGGGTGTCGGGGAAGGCCACTATATTTTGAAAATAAAACAAGAACAAGTGACATTTTATTTATTTTTGTTTCACTTTCAAAATGAAGTGAAAAAAAAGGGAAATTTCATTGAAATTTCCCATTTTGTTTCAAATGAAAACATATCCCTGTTTCTGAAATGGTGACTATCTTAAGCATTCTATTGGTAGAGATGCAATTGGATATCATTTTCCTATTCCCCACAGTGAACTGTTTTGGAAAGGTTACAGAGGACCCAGAACCACACTGCCTTTCCAAGCTTTTGCATAATCCAAACAATGAACTGAAGCCCAAAAGGGTCAATATTTTTTCAAAAACCTCTAGTTTACAGTAATGCCAGCTTCACAGGCAGTAATGCCAGTCTTGTACAAAGAAACAAGAACAAAAATCAGCCTTAATGCCTTGCTAGACTAAACAGTGACTCCAAGGCAGTATCCTGCAGAAACACTGATGGTTACCTAAATAAAAGGTACCTAGAAACATGCATGGCTTTTGCTTAGCACCCGCAAGAACAGCCAAAACAAAGTGATGAACTCTGAACAGCCCAAATTTAATTTACAAAGTGCAGGCTTGTTATATGAAAGGGCTTGCTCCAATTACTCCTTGTGCTACACAAAAAGAATATAGGAATACAAACCAAAGCATTGCATCAGCAATTGTCCAAGGATCCTGCAGCTGCTACCTTGACTTTTAAGGTTTGTCTAATCAGTTTCAATTACAGGTTAATTGTCCAGAGTGAATCATGTAGTCCTTTCAGTACAGCTTCCTTAGGCTGATAGTATAAGCTGTGCTATGCTGTGTGCACTTGTTAGGGCATGGTTGCACACACATTTTTCTGTGCGCAGCTTTACTCCCATTGTAACAAGGGGCTCGTGCCCATGCCATTGCCAGTTTCACCAGTTCGTCCAGTTAAGAGCTAGATCCTCCAATCCCACCTGGTTCAGTAGCTTACACTCCCCCCAGTTACCCCAGACCCTTAAAACTTCCCATGTATGGCTAGCTTTTTATTTTTGTAAAATGACATCTCGTCCCTAGCAGAAGTAAACTTAGGTGGCACTGTGCCTGAGCAAGGCCCAGGCATGTAACTATGTACGAGCACATCTCTTGGCCATGCCCATGCTATGCCCATGTCACACCCACACCATGCCCCTTTTTGAATGGGCGTGAGATACGCATGCATGGGAGATACGCGCACATCTAAGTGCATTTAAAATATGGTGGGTGCACTCCAGCCCAATTAGCGCGTGCATCTCCTGATTTTGGTGTGCACCAAGATTTTAATGAGTTAGCCACACAAATATACATGATGATTGATGAATATAAATGTGCATAAATGTTAGTGTGCTTGCATGTATATCCAATGATCATGAAGGCATTAGCTATTACTCCCCATTATAGAGAAGTGCATTAAAACCCTTAAGGCTTAATTGCACAATTTTAATGCTAGAAATTTAAATCCTGGTCTGAGGTGGAGTAAAGTTAGCTCACATTTTTGGTGGCTACTATAGAATGCTCAGCTGTAAGTTCTCTCTTATAGTAGCGTAATCTACCTGAGATGCATCATGCTGCTCAGCTACCTTTCCAGGTTAGGGCTAGAATTAGAGCAAGAGAAGAAAGAGAGAGAGACAGGCAAATCAGAGATAGAGGCTATGAAGAATCGAGAAGGATGGGAGAAGATTGGGCAGTCCTGGCTGGAGCAAACATCAGGAGGTCCTGCAGGTAGTGGATATTTCAAACAAGGACAACACGGCAGGGATTATTGGAGGAGGATGTGGTGCACAGATACAGTTTGAGCTCCAGAAAAATGTTGTCCCTATATGAAGACATTCAGAGTGATATCAATCCTCTCACAGCTTATGGGAATACCATACCTGGGTTGCTTAAGCTAGTCAGCACCTTAAATTTTCTGCCATTTCTGTTCGATAATACAGTGAGGATAGTCAAAGGAATGATGAAGTCATGCTTTACCAGACATTTCAACCAACTGCTATGGACTGTGACATAATGTATCAGGGATTACATCCAGTATCCTCAACAGCAGGCACAATGGCAGGAGATGAAGCATGTCTTTTTTTTTTATATCGTTGTATGCCAAATGTGATGGATACATGTTGCTTTAACCTCTCTACCCTCTCCTCCAATCCCCCATCCTATCAAATAGACACTAGGGATGGTGCATTTGTTTAACATGAATGCACAAAATGCAACAAATAAGGGAAATTTCATTTTATTTGGGGCCCTCCGAAACAAATCGAGGGCCTCCCAGAATAAAATAAACCTTATTTGTTTTAAATGAATGCATCAGGAGGCCAGAGCTTCACCTAGGGTATAGGCCGAGGCCCAAAGCAGGGACCATGTCCTATGCCCAAGCCCTATGCTGGTACCTCAGCCTAGGTCTAGGCCCAAAGCCGGGTCCTTGCTTAGGGCATAGGGTAAGCCCAAAGGCAATGGCTACAGTCTAGGTATGAGCACAATGCCAGGGTCTTGGCCTAGACCTGGACTGATGCTGGGGCCTAGGCCGAGCCGGAACCCCCCTCCCCGAACAATCATTTACCTGATAAGAACATAAGAAGTTGCCATACATGGTCAGACCAAGGGTCCATCAAGCCCAGCATACTCTTTCGAACAGTGGCCAATCCAGGTTACAAGTATCTGGCAAGCGTACCTGGGAACTTTTGAATCCTGCTCACCCTGACATTTCTCAAGATTAGTGGGGGGGGGGGGGGGGGGGGGGAGCGTCCATTTATCACCATCATTAATTATCATTCATATATTCATTAGGGATGTGCAGAGCAAAATTTTATGTTCATATTTTTTATGTCCGAAAGGGGGTCCCACTTGCGGCCAATATGGACATAAAAAAAATCCAATGAGTTGGGTATATGTACATATGTGCAAAAAAAAAATTTAAACCCCCTCACCCTCCTTAATCCCCCCCCAGACTTATCACAACTCCCTGGTGATCGAGCGAGGAGTGAGGACGTCATTTCTGCAATCCTTGGCGAGAAGCATGTGACGTCGGTGGCACGTCGAGTGACGCGGCGTCACGTGATTCCCGGCTCGTTCGCGCCGGACGGCTCGTTCGGCCCAAAAAGAACTTTTGGCCAGCTTGGGGGGGCCTCCTGATCCCCCCAAGCTGGCCAAAAGTTCTTTTTGGGCCGAACGAGCCGTCCGGCGCGAACGAGCCGGGAATCACGTGACGCCGGCGTCACTCGACGTGACGCCGACGTCACATGCTTCTCGCCAAGGATTGCAGAAATGGCGTCCTCACTCCTCGCTCCATCACCAGGGAGTTGTGGTAAGTCGGGGGGGGGGGGGGGGATTAAGGAGGGTGAGGGGGTTTATATTTTTATTTTGGCTCAACAATCGCGATTTCCCACATATCGAACATATCTATGTTTGATATGTGGGAAATCCGATCGTTTATGTCGAATCAATTTTTTAAGTAAAAAAAAAAATATGAGTTGCGTTTTACTAATGCGGTCAATCCGAATGCACACCCCTAATATTCATAATCATTGTTTTAATCACCAATTCATCACTATTATTCAATCAATTGTGAAGGCTCACCGCCACTGCTGCTCTGGGTGCCGCGCTTCTGCGTCTGGTTCAGGCCTTCCGCGAGTCCCAGATATCCCTGGAGTCCGCCAGCTGCACGTAACTCCCTGGGTTCGGGTCCCAGCAGGCCCTGGCTTTGCTGGGCTTCTAGGTTCTCCTCATATGGAGTTGGGGGTAAAACAGCCCCCAATCCCCAAAGATAACACAGAGAAAGGTAGTTCCTTCAAAGCAGTTTATAAAGGAATAGAGGGGTGTATTACATTCACTCTGCCACCTCCCCCCATCCAGCTCGGCCAGTTCTCGCTAGCTCAAGGCCTGAACAAATGACCCTGCCCCCACCCAAGCCCTCAGGCTTCCTTACAACCTGTGCTATAGCAGAGGTACCTTCCAGGTCTCAAATCCTCTCTATTCAAACAGCAAACACACCTTGCTCTTTAGAGCCCTTCGGGCCAACTTCCCCTAAGGTATAAGTTATAACTTTCCCCTTTCAGGCTACTCTGTTTCCATGTGCGAGCTGGAGGATTCGTCTCCCCCGGAACCTACCTCCATCTCCTCCTCCATCCTGGCTCCTGGCCCCGGCTTTTTCTGGCCATTGCCACCATGTAGCTACGCCCCTCTTCCTCTAGCTCCATAGGTTCACCTGTGACTGACTCATTAGTCTCTAAGTCTGCCACCTGCTCGCCTCCAGGCTCTCCCCACAGGTCAGGTGGTGGTTCTAGGAACCTGGGATTTGTAGTTGTTCTCATCTTCACCTGTGCCCCCTGCTGTCAGACTCTAGTATTACCAGCCGCCTTATGGTATCTTGTCTGTTCCTGCCCCCGGCAGCGCTGCACTACATCACACAATATAATCAGTATCAATATTTAATATTAATCATCAGTTCATCAGGCAGACCAATGAAACCCTGCCCAACCCACCCACTCTGAGCTGAGTGTGCTCTTACTGTAGTGTATATAGAGTCATCGTGTTTGCCTTCTTATAGTTCTTTCTCTCTCTCTCTCTCTCTCTGTCTCTCCTCCCTTGATTGAAGCTCTCAACTGCCTTCCAGCTTTTCAGCTTGCGCATGCGATCGGCAATATGCGGAAACACAGTGGCTCCAGTACGTGTGCTGTGAGAGGTGCGGAAATAGCAGCAGCTCGGAGACCTGGAAATGTGTCTAAATTTCCAGAGTCTCTGGGCTAAATCTGGAGAGTTCCCAGGTATGCTGGCAAGTAACCAAACATTTCGACATCTAATCAAAATCACACAATGTTGTATGAAAATTCACTAATTAAGTTAGGAGATAAAGTTAGAGACCTTGGTATTTGGATTGACCCCGAACTCAATTTTAAAAAACTTATTTCTTTTAAAATTAGAGAAGGCTACAGTAAGCTATTAATGCTCAGATGCTTAAAACCTCTGTTAAATCCTGCTGACTTTAGAACAGTTTTATAGTCCTTAATCTTCACAGGCATAGATTACTGCAATTCTCTTCTGCTCGGCTTGCCACAATCTACGATATGGCCATTGCAGATTCTCCAGAACTCAGCTGCCAGAATATTAACAGGTTGCAATAAGAAAGAACACATAACCCCAATACTAAAATCGCTACATTGGCTTCCGATCGAAAAGCGGATCCAATATAAAATCCTTTGTATTTTACACAAAGTAATATATGGGGAACAAGTAGAATGGCTAAATGCAGTTATCCGACTTCATACTCCTCAGCAGAATCTCCAATCAGCCAATAAAGGCTTATTGACAATACCATCAGTCTCTTCAGCTAGACTTACTATAGTTAGAGAGTGAGCTATATCACTAGCAAGCCCCGGACTATGGAATTCCCTTCCAGTAGATCCGAGGTTACAGGCCAATCTGAAGCTCTTTAGAAAACATCTTAAAACCTGGCTATTCGAGCAGGCATACAAAGAAAGTGTTGGTTAACTTATCACTATGCTTACTTTGCACAGTCTGTTTTAATGTCTTTTTATGGATTATTTTAAACCATCTCTATTTATTTTTATATTTTTATTAAGCTTAGATCATTTATTTGAATTTTATTTGTTTATTAATTAGAAAATGTGTTATAATTTTAATTTTTAGTTTGGTTATTTATTGATGATGTGTATTTTTCCTCTTACCGATTATGATTTTACTTATTATTTTTATTTGATTTATTTTATTGATTCTATGTACTAGTTTTACTGTTTGGAAACCGTTGTGATGGCTAGTTCCAAACATCGGTATAAAAAAAGCCTAATAAATAAGCAAATTAAGTAGATCCCATGCTACTAATGCCAGTAATAGCAGTGGCTATTCCCTAAGTCAACTTGATTAATAGCAGTTAATGGACTTCTCCTCCAAGAACTTGTCCAAACCTTTTTTAAACCCAGCTACACTAACATCCCTATCTACATCCTCTGGCAACAAAATCCAGAGCTTAAATGTGCATTGAGTGAAAGTAGCCAAGCTGGGTCCCAATGCCTGGGCCTCAGCCTAGACTGGAGCCCAGTCCTAGTCCCGATGCCACGGCCTGGCCTGAAGGTCGGGATCTTGACACCAGGGCCAAGGTCCGGACCCAGGTCTGATGCTGGGGTCCCAATCAGAGGTTGGGTTCTGATGCCTTGGCCTCAGCCTAGGCCAGAACCTGAGCCAAGGCTTGACGTGTGAACTAGCCAGGAGGCTGGGTCCCAACACCAGGATCTCAGCTCATATCCAGGCCCGATGCCAGCATCCAGGCAGAGACCGGGTCCTGACAACTGGGCTTCAGCCTAGAACACAGCCCAGGCCCAGGCCCAGGCCCCATGCCGTAGCCTGGCCAGGAGGCCAAGTCCCAACTCTGGGACCTCAGCCTGGCCATGTCCTGATGCCTCAGCCTCGTACTAGGGTCAGGCCCAGGTGAGGTGCTCAGGCCTTCGAGCATCTCCATGATTCTTCTTTCTTCTTTTCTTCTTCAACTGATGGCATCCTCTGGGTTTACACCTGAGTTAATTAACTCTGGCGCATTCATCCCAGTGGATGGCACTTTTTTGATGTACAGCATTATACGGCAATTGCCATATATCAAAATGGTGATGTCTGCTGGAATGAAGGTGCCAGAGTTAGTTAACTCCGTCATGACCCCAGCAGATGGCATCAGTTGAAGAAGAAAAAAAGAAAGAAGAGGACATTGTTGGAACTCCTCAGATGCCTGGGCTCTGGGCCTGCGGCTGACTCTAGGTTGAAACTCAAGTGTCGGGACCCAACCTCCAGGCCAGGTCCCAGCATTTGGCTTGCGTCCAGGCTGAGGCTCAGATGTCTAGACCCAGCCTTTGGGCCTGGCTGCAGCTTAGACCAAGGACACGGTGTCAGGTCCTGGTCTCTGGGCCATGCTGTGGCATCAGGCTTGGACCTGGGCTCCGGCTTAGGTCGAGGTTCAGGAGTCAGAACCTAGCCTGGATTCCTGGGCCAGGCTGTGACATCAGGCCTTGTCCCAGGCTTCGGCCTTGCTTAGGCTGAGGCCAAGGTCACAGCAGCCTATCGCAGCCTCGGCCTATGGTAGGTGGGAGGGAAGGGAGGCTTTGTTTTTGTTTTTTTCTCTGTTATGAGGTTTTCATTTAAATGTTTGATTCATTTTTTTTCAAACGAATGAAACAAATCAATCATTCCACGAACTGAAATTCATGAGAAAAACAAGTCCAGAAATCAAAAACAATTTTTTTTCCCCTGAACACCCCATGGCATACAACAATAAGAAGCACTTCTACTTCTTGAATATTCAAGTTGTGTGCAATGCTCACCTGAAAATTCAGAATGATTTTTCAAAGTTTCCTTGGTGATGAAACAGATCTCCTTATGGTATGGTTAAGTTTCTTCACAGACACAACTTGATGATAGGCAATAAGGCAATAGATGGTAGCAGAAGCACCACATAGGCCTTACCAACTGATGAAGGTGGGCGGAGTCAATATCATCACAGCAGGGGAGGGGCTCCCTGATTTGGTGATCTTGGGAACTTTCCCGGACCCAGAAAGTATGTCCGCAGCTGCCACAAATCTCTTTATGGCATGGTGATACCCACTACCTGTTATATTTTGTGCACAAAAATTAAATTGCTCGTGCTCGCTACCCCTATGCAAAAGATTTATGCACATACTACCCTGGGTTTGTACACACATTTTTTTATAAGCATACGTTTTAAATGCTGCACTAATTTAAATGCAATT
The DNA here is from genome assembly GCF_901001135.1 of Rhinatrema bivittatum. Classification (NCBI taxonomy): domain Eukaryota; kingdom Metazoa; phylum Chordata; class Amphibia; order Gymnophiona; family Rhinatrematidae; genus Rhinatrema; species Rhinatrema bivittatum. Next base: position 177,669,063 of record NC_042618.1, read on the forward strand.
AGTTGACTGTATGAGGAGCAAAGTCTTTTTTGAGCTCCTCCATGTACGCGTGCCTTTCCTAGGTTGTTAAAAATTGGCATTGTTTGCACGCAGCCCACATATGAGTGTATTTTGCCATTTTTGCACAAGCAACGCTTTTAAAATCTACCTCTGTGTCTTGAGTGTGCAAAGTGAATATGTGGGAGTCTATGAAAGCATTTTTTTTTTTTTTTTAAATACCTTGAAAAATAAAATTAAAATGAAGATGCTGTCTGTTTTTCTTCTATTCCTTACAGTCCATTGCCATATTTCATTCTATGACCCAATGTTCCAATGTCACTCACATTTTGGAATCCATAGGCATGAATGTTTATTTTGGCTCCAGAGTAAGGCCGATGACTCTGTTGGTGTTAATGACATGTCCACTGACTTTCTGAGTCTTTGGGGACTTCCTTTTACTCCAAGGTGGCTTCCCTTAAGAAATGGCTGTAATTTTCAGAGGAAGGACAGAAAATATGCATTTTTCTGTTTTGGCACCACATTTAATGCTTCCGGAACTATTGAAGTAACACTAGAACCTGTGGAAACCCCGACGAGCGCCAGAAAGTGTTGAAGAAGAAAGCCGACATGAAAGGGTTCTTACAGCAGCCCTTTGCTCTCCTTCCCTTCCTCCCTCCCCCACCCCCTCAACAACACCAAATAAATGAACTAAAAGTGAAACATGATTATGAAACAGAAGCGTTTTCCATCTATGCTCAGGAAGCTAGTGAGACGAGAAACACACAGCAGCCACATGGAGAGAAGGCTTCAAAAATAAAAAAAATAAAAAAAACCCAGGCTGCTTCCTCTGTTGTTTCCTGGGCATGTCACGGTCCATTGCCTGATTTGTTTTTCCAAGGAAATAATTAAAGATGTGAATGAAAGAAAAAAAAAAAAAGACCTCAACAAAAGATAGACACCTCCACTTTCCTTTCCCTCTGCATCTTGTTCCCCTAAGAGGAAATAATTTTAATTTTTCAAGTCCTTCAGACACAACATCAGGCCAGAGACTAGGAAGATTGGTTTTACATCCCCAGTAGAGAAAAGAACTGGAGGAAACCGTACGCATCATTGTGGATTGAAGTGATTGTGGAAGGAGCTGGTTTTATCAGAAGCTCTGAAGCCAAGGCCACCACTGTCAAAACAAACACCAGCTCTGGGAGGCTTGACAGGATGCTGGGCTTGATGGACCCTTGGTCTGACCCAGTATGGCATGTTCTTATGTTCTTACGGTGCTAGCAAACCATTCGTCAGTATTTTAAACTCCACATCTATCTAAATCCTCCAGCTCCTCTATATTCAGAAACAATAAACTTTCCTCCTTCATGTTATTGTTTCTGTTATCTGTGAACCGATGTGAGGTTACTAAACAAATGTCGGTATATAAAAACTGCAAATAAATAAATAAATAAATAGTGTCCCCACACTTGTTCGAGGACATTGTCTTAACTCCCTATAGCTGCTAGGATACACATTCATTTTCTGACAAAATGAAAAATGCAACAAAAAAAAAAACCTGGTTTCATTTTAAAGATGAAAATCCCCTACCAAAATGAATATTTTTTTTTCATTCAATTTGTTTCAGAATTGAAAAATATCCCCTGTGCCACTGACATTTAAAAATTGAAAACTGCCTCCCAGATTTTTCCTCTCCTTCCCACTCTACCTGGATTGTGATTTCCAATCGTTCCTGCCCTGATGAGTCCAATTCTGGCTAGCTCCTTCTTATTCTATGGCTATATGCTGTATGACTGTACAACAAAACAGTGCCAGCCTCAGGGCCAGCCAGCACGGCATTGAAAACAGAATCCAGCAGGGCATGAGCAACTGTGGATCACTCCTGCCTCATTTTAACATTGGAGAAGTCCACAGAATGGGTATGAGCTATCTAGATAGGGTGGGGGGCATAGGGGAACTCTTGGAAATGGGACTTTTTAAATTTTAACATGCTGGTGCCACTTGTTTATTCCTGCCAACCTGTTATATATGCAGAAGTAAACCTTCTCTGCTTTATAGACAAATTAATTTACTCAGGAGTCCAAAAGCCTTTATTGACCATCAGGTCCTTTTATTTATATAGCAGCAATAATAAGAATACATTAATAAAATAAAAATGAAATGAAATGAAAAAACAAAATTGAATGAAATAAACATAAAAAATGATAAAATGAATAAAAAACAAAGCAAAATAAACATTAAAACAGAACATGAATAAAAAATAAAAATAAAACAAAAAGAAAGGAAAACATATTCCTTACAATCCCTTAGTAGATGCACTCAATTTAATAGAATTTCAGAACCTTTTTAATGTGTGCTACTAGATTTTTTTTAAACACTATTGAGGGCAGTTTAGAGGGAGGACATGGCCTGCCTTCCCTGACCACATGGCAGCTGAACAGCGCATGTTCGATAGAAATCCCAATGTCTGCTTCCCTTCTCTCTAATGCAATAGCTAGTGTGAACCCTTCATAACTTAATAGACTCTGTACAACCACAGTTCAGATTTTGGATATACTTTTACAGGACTTGACTGCATGTCAGATACCTTGAACAAGCATGAAATGGATTTCAGTCATTGCTAAGAACCTTGATCACATACCCCCTTATTCATAAGCAGTGTGCTCACACTTTCTGGAATAATAATGACCTGCTTCATTTACAACCAAAAGGATTTATTTTCTTTGATTTTTGGGGGGAGGGAGGGAGAAGGAGAGTAATACTAAAAGCATATGTTAAATGACATACAAATAGGAAACTTGTAGGGGCTTATTGACCTGAGGTCAATAGGAGACATGATTCACATTATCTCCATGCCATAATTTTGGCATAAGAGCATGCTATGCATTTTAAAGCTCTGCCTTTCCTCTCTACCCATGGGAGATTAACCGGGTGGGTTTCAGACCCTTTTTACTTTAGGAGACCTGGCAGGAAGAAGGGCCCTCTCTCACTCCTCTCCTCTACAAAACATCCACTGTTGGTATACTCTTTTGAAGCCAAATGGGCCTGGTTTTCAAAAGCATTTATTTACACACTTAAAACTGGATTTTACATGTGTAAATGCACTTTACATGTGTACGTGGGGTTTTGAAAATTGCTACAGTATATGCCATTCACTTGTCAATGGGTTTTACCCATGTTAAGGCTGTAGTAAATGGCTTTTAAAAATTGCTATGATATAGGGTTATTTTTCAAAACACGGGCCGTTATCACATGCATTAGGGCATGTGGGGCAGATTTTCAAAGGCTACGCGCGTGACATACTCGCGCGACCTGCGAAAATCTGCCCCTGCATGTGCCCAGGGACGCGCGTATTTCCCGGGGCTTTTGAAAATGGGCGGATCGGGGGCAGGGCCGGGGGTGTGGTGGCGGGGCCTAGGGTGGTTCCACGTCTTCCAGCACAACAGCCGTGCCGGAGGTTCGTGCACTGGCAGCTGGCCAGTAGGGGCCGGGTGGTGGGTTAGATAGGGGAAGAGAGGGAAAGGTGGGGGGGATCCAAAAAAAAGTTCCCTCCAAGGCCGCTCCAGTTTCGGAGCGGCCTTGGAGGGAACGGGGAAAGCCATCGGGCTCCCCTTGGGCTCGGCGCGCGCAAGTGTCTACCCCCTTGCACGCGCCGCCCCGGATTTTATAACATGCGCACGGCAGGTTTAAAGATCTGCCCCTTATTGCGTTGTTAACACCCTAACGGATGAGATAACGACTGCATTGTGATGATAAAATGTAAATGAGGGAAAGGGGAGGGGTTCGGGCGGGATTTAAAACATTTTGTCCCGGTTTCACTGCGGGTGATAATGTAGCACCGGAAATAACTACACCTTTTTCAGGGGCGCTATGGGGGCAATATTGTGGGTTTAGTAGGAGTCCCAAGGTAAGAAGTGAGTAGAGATGTGAATCGTGTGATCGATCGTCTTAACGATCGATTTCGGCTGGGAGGGGGAGGGAATCGGATCGTCGCAATTTGGGTTTTTTAAATATCGTGTAAATCGTGTAAATCGAAAACCGGCACACTAAAACATCCCTAAAACCCACCCCGACCCTTTAAAATAAATCCCCCACCCTCCCGAACCCCCCCAAAATGCCTTAAATTACCTGGGGTCCAGAGGAAGGGTCCCGGTGTGATCTTTTACTCTCGGACCTCCGTGCGTTGTAGAAATGGCGCCGGCGCTACCTTTGACCTGTCACACCGGGACCCTTCCTCTGGACCCCAGGTAATTTAAGGCATTTTGGGGGGGTTCGGGAGGGTGGGGGATTTATTTTAAAGGGTCGGGTGGGTTTTAGGGTTGTTTTAGTGTGCCGGTTTTCCCGCCCTCCCCCTTCCCCTTCCCCCGATTTACGATTTTTTGACGATAAATCGGGGGAATTGTTATTGTATCGCGGCTCTAACGATTTTTGACGATTTAAAATATATCGGACGATATTTTAAATCGTCAAAAAAGATTCACATCCCTAGAAGTGAGTATAACGCAATGTACTAAGTCAGATAAACATTTCTTCAATATCTCTCTATAAGCCCTGGCCTTATATGAGCAGCACTACATAACTGTATGTATGTAAAAGAGGAAGTAAGAAAGCAAGAAATGCAAAGTCAGCCTATCTGTATTATTATTATTACTGCTATAGAAATAAAAGGACCTGAAGGTCCATAAAGGTTTTTAAATGTGCACACTATCGCCCCTCCCCAGCCCCTTTTCTGGACGCGGCTCTTCATTTCGCTATATTTATAGCGGAATGGAAAATCTAGGCCATAGTTTGTTACATTTACATGCGTAACGCCTTCAAAAACTCATCTGTTACGCGTGTTCCTCCCACTCTGGCTGTGTCAATGCAACTCTCACGATACCTTGGAGAACACTTGCCACCGCTGGTACCCGTTTGTCCCTTTATGGCACCTTAGGAAGCTCATGTCACTTTTGGTGCCATTTAGCACAGTCTAGGTGCCTTGGAGTTCTTTCCCCCTTTTGACGATGTCTTCCCACAAGTTTCATTGGAATTGATGAGAAATCCCCAATTTTGGAGCCAAAAATAGGCTGCAGTGCTTCCCCCCATTGACATTAATGGTAAACAAATGAATGAATGAAATGAAGAAATGAAATTTTTTTGTTTAAAATGAACCAAATGAAATGAGGTGAGCTGCAAAATGAATTTAGAAACCTAAACAATAATTTTGCTTTGGCACATCCCTAATACGCCTAATATATATATGGATGTTAGCCGACTCGATTGGAAAATTGTAATTTTGGTGGGGAAATGGGGTTTTCTTTCTAACTTGGCAAGGAATGTACTTTGCCTCTGACATGACAGGTGTTTTTAATAAAATATGGCTCTGCTTTTAGCAGGAATCTCAGCACAACCTAAATTAAGAGCTGTCTCTACTCTAGTAAACATTCACAGATAAGACAAATAAGACTCTTCAGGAACTTTGTTTAAATGCAAAGCTTAGAATCAAAAGACCATGATCAGGAGTTAAAGTTTTAAAAGCAGTCTGACAAGGTGGGTTTTTAGGCAGGACTTGAATATAGGCAAAACACATCTACTCCAAGGTTGTTTCAGGCATATATATTCAGCAAGGTAGCAAGTGCAGAGTCAGGAACAGTCGATGGAGTGGCATTCCAGCTTTGGAGGATGGATATAGGGAAGATAAAGGAGAAGAGGTAATGAGGAGCTGCAGAGTGCAGGTACTTTGTAGGTGAGTAAGTGAAGCTTGAACTGTATGTGAAAGCAGATAGAAAGCCAATGTAGTGACTTTGGAAGAGGGGCTTACTGGCTGTAAAAGCCTTGCAGGAAGTTAAGCCATGTAACTGAGTTTTAAAAAGACTATAGAGAAAAGTGATGGTTCACTGGGACACCTGTGAAGGAGCAGATTGCTGCAATCTAAGTGGGAGATGATGAGAGAGTGGCGAAGGGTTTTGGTAGTGTGTTAAAAAAGGAAGGTATGAATTTTGTTGATGCCAGAGAGAAAGAAATGACATGAGTTAGATTTAGCTTGGAAGACCTAATATAGTAACATGGTAACATAGTAATGATGGCAGAAAAAGACCAAAATGGTCCATCTAGTCTGCCCAGCAAGCTTCCCAAGGTAGTAACTGCCGCTCCGTGCAGGTTACCCCCATGTTTCTCTTAAGAGTAGAAATGATCTTAGCCTGTATTAAAAAAGACATTGAAAGCACTTGTACTACAAACCAATAAACGCCCATCAGCATTTCTAGGGTTGTACATAGGAAAATTTGTTATGCTTGGCTTTTTTTTTTTTTTTTTTGGGGGGGGGGTTGTGTTTTTAAATTTTTGTTTTGTTTTGTATCTTTACATGCATAAAACGTGTTTTTGCATGCATTTGTTTTGATGTACTTGAATAAAATCAATTTGATGCATAGAAACATAGAAAATGATGGCAGAAAAGGACCAAATGGTCCATCCAGTCTGCCCAGAAAACTTATGGTAGCATCTGCTGTGCCATACAAGTCACCCCCTTACCTAGTTTCCCAAACTGTCAAAGTCAGGGCCCTTGTTGGTTGCTGCCTGAGTCTAATTCCCTGTTACCTCTTGCCGTTGAAGCAGTGAGCAATGTTGGAGTTGCATCCAAAGTATCAGGCTTATTAGTTAAGGGTAGTAACAGCTGCATCAGCAAGTTACGCCAAATCTTATCTGTTTTCTCAGACCATAAAATCCAATGTCCTTGTTGGTTGCTGTCTGAATCTAATTCGCTTTTCCTCTTTTTTCCCTGCCGTAAAAGCAGAGAGCAATGATGGACTTGCATCAATAGTATGAAGGCTTATAGGTTAAGGGTAGTAACTAGAAATGTGAATCGGATGCCCGATCGTTTCCGCTTTCGGTTTCGTGTGGCCGTGGGAAAATCTTGTCTTCCCGCAGATCGACATTTTTTTTTCGTGAAAAATCGTTTTTGGTTTAGTGCGCACTAACGGGAGTTAACGCGCACTAACTCCTGTTAGTGCGCACTAAACCAAAAAATGATTTTTTACGAAAATTCGGGGAAAGTGCAATCGTTTTATCATTTCCCGATCCATGACGATTTAGGAAATTTTGTACGCATTTCCTAATCGTCAAAAAATGAATGCACATCCCTAGTAGTAACCGCCACACCAGCAAGTTACCCCATGCATTTTTATTTTTTCATTTCAATCCTCTAGCCTTTAGAAATACAGTGTTTATCCCATGCCCCTTTGAAATCTTTCACCATTTTTGTCTTCACCGGAAGGGCATTCCAAGCATCTTTGACCCTCTCTGTGAAGAAATATTTCCTAATTGAGTGGTCCTCCCTGGAGTTTTATTACGTGACCCCTAGTTCTACTAATTTCTTTCCAACAGAGAAGGTTTGTTGTTGATAGTGCATCATTAAAACCTTTCAGGTATCTGAAGGTTTGTATCAATTCACCCCTGCACCTCCTCTCCTCCAGGGTTTACATATTTAGATCCTTCAACCTCGCCTCATAAGTCATTTAATGGAGAACCTTCCACCACCACCACCACCATTTTTGTCTCCCTTCTCTGAACCGCCTCCATCCTGCCTCTGTCCCTTTTGAGATACGGTTTCCAGAACTGAACTCAGTACTCCAGGTGAGGCCTCACCAAGGACCTGTAGAAGGGGAATATCACCTCCTTTTTCTTACTGGTTATTCCTCTCTCTGTGCAGCCCAGCATTCTTCTGGTTTTAGCTATCGCCTTGTCACATTGCTTCGCCGTCTTCAGATTGCTAGAAATTCTTTAGCGTAAAGTATGGAAATGAAACAAATGAACATCCCTAGTACTGGCTTTACCTACGGCAGAGAATTAGTTAAACTAGCAGCTGACTCTCTTTTCCCCCATCCCAAGGACCAGACATTTACTGGAAAGGAGAAAGGAAGGTGGTTGGGCTATGGAAAGAGTTAGCACCTATAGGTATAATGCTGTCTCTGTTGTCAAAAAAGGGTGTTTCATGGGCTTATTATTGAAAGATTATTTAGAGGTCTGTGGTCTTACATCCAGGCCTCCATGAGAAAAATAAAATAAAATATATATATATAGAGAGAGAGCAAGAGAGCGAGAGAGAGAGACAGTCTTTGAGTTGTACATTTTTTCTGCAGAATAGTGATTTGTTATGTGTTTGTCAAAGTTAAATATAGCAGCCAGTCATTTTTTAACTTCATCCTTTTCCACTATAAAAAGCAATGCTTATTTAAACAGATGAAAAAAGACGACGTAAAGTCCACAGTCCTGTTTAATTTTCCACATGGTCTTGGATACTTACAGAATATTGTAAAAATTCATTAAAACCAAGAAGCACTGAATTGAATTTGGAAAACTTTAACTGTCACACTGCAGTATTCTCTTTATTTTATGTCTGAGGTTAGAATTGTCTTTCTTGAATCCGTGGCCCATGAGACTAATGGGCTAAATGTTTCAGGGCAGAAACACTGATTTCAGTGACGTTTCCTGTCGTAGGTGTGTGTCATCATAAAGTACCGTTATTTTTATTTCATTGTATTTTTATTTCACTGTATTTCATTTCATTGGTGGGGTTCTTTCTTTTATTTTTATTTCATTGTATTTCATTTCATTGGTGGGGTTCTTTCTTTTCACTTGTTTTTGTTTCCTTTTTCCGACGTAGTGCACGGTGAATGGTTTTGATGCGCACCAAGAGGCATTTCTATGAGTAAAGCAATGCTTTATCCTCCTAAATGACCTATTGTGACAATATTGCCCAGCCCATCGTCAGGGAATAATACAGTGTGTGCAGATAAGGTATCCATGGATATCTTTCCATGCCTGTCTATATTCACAAGCATGCTATTTTATAAAAATAAAAAATATGCATGTATTTTCAGTTTCCTGTGCATATCTCTCAGCATATAAAAGGTGTGGTCTAGGGGAGTTCCAGGGAGGATCAAGAAGTAAGCACAGTAGTTGTTAGTTATTTTATAAGAGATAAATGTGTATATATTATCAAACTTATTTGCACAGTATTATACCTATTAATTGACTAGCGCAAATGGGATTGGACATGCCTGTTGTCTGCAGTTTTTGGATGGGAGGTTTGGGTGAACTGGGTAAGGTTTGGGGTGAAGTGCTAGAGGGTGTAGGTGAACTGGAGGTGGACAGGGTAAACTGGTGGAGGTATCAGTGAACTGGTGATTTCAAAACAGAGATGATAACTTTCAAAATAGCACGTGGGTGCACATTGGTATGTGTCTGTTGACGCGTGCCCAGGGAAGCACTGATTTTATAACTTGCACGCACATGTGTGGGCATGTTATGAAATAGCCTGAGCATGCGCATATATGCGCCTAAGTTTAAGAGGGCGCACACTTCGGCACACAAATCCTGATTCTACCGCGTAAGTCAGGGTATTTTATAACAGGCAAGCATCCTTTTGGGCTCGTTCGGCCCAAAAGGAACATTTGGCCAGCTTGGGGGGGTCAGGAGGTCCCCCCAAGCTGGCCAAAAGTTCATCCACAGGTTCATCCACAGGTTCGTCCAGTTAAAAACTAGGTCATCCAAATCCCCTCTGGTTTGATAGCCTGCACCCCCCAGTTACCTCAGACCCTTTAAACCCCTCCAAAATGGCAGATTTTTTTTTACACTTACACCTTCTCCATAGCAGAAGTAAACTTACTCAGCAGTAGGGATGTGCAGAGCAAATGTTTATGTCCATATGTCCAAAGGGGGTCCCATTTGCGGTCAATATGGACATAAAAAAAATTAAATGAGTTGGGTATATGTCCATATGTGCAAAAAAAAAAATTTAAACCCCCTCACCCTCCTTAATCCCCCCCCAGACTTACCACAACTCCCTGGTGATCGAGCGAGGAGTGAGGACGTCATTTCTGCAATCCTTGGCGAGAAGCATGTGACGTCGGCAGCACGTCGAGTGACGCCGGCGTCACGTGATTCCCGGCGAGTTCGCGCCGGAAGACTCGTTCGGCCCAAAAAGAACTTTTGGCCAGCTTGGGGGGTCAGGAGGCCCCCCCAAGCTGGCCAAAAGTTCTTTTGGGGCCGAACGAGCCTTCCGGCGCGAACTCGCCGGGAATCACGTGGCGCCGACGTCACGTGATTCCCGGCGAGTTCGCGCCGGAAGGCTCGTTCGGCCCAAAAGGAACTTTTGGCCAGCTTGGGGGGGTCAGGAGGTCCCCCCAAGCTGGCCAAAAGTTCTTTTTGGGCCGAACGAGCCTTCCGGCGCGAACTCGCCGGGAATCACGTGGCGCCGCGTCACTCGACGTGGCGCGACGTCACATGCTTCTCGCCAAGGATTGCAGAAATGGCGTCCTCACTCCTCGCTCGATCACCAGGGAGTTGTGGTAAGTCTGGGGGGGGGGATTAAGGAGGGTGAGGGGGTTAAAATTTTTATTTTGGCTCAACAATCGCGATTTCCCACATATCCAACATAGCTATGTTGGATATGTGGGAAATCCGATCGTATATGTCGAATCCTTTTTTTAAGTTAAAAAAAAATATGAGTAGCGTTTTACATATGCGGTCAATACGAATGCACATCCCTACTCAGCAGTTGTTACGGTCCTGCCCGCGAGGAGCGTGGGCAGGCCCTCACCTCTTCGCGGCCAGCCGGGCCGCTGACGTTGACGTCAACGCCACCGCGGCGGTTCCCTGCTGCAGTCCGGGCTCCTCCCCGGCTGCCTTCTGCTGCGTGCAGCGGGGCTGACCCACCGCGAGCTCTCCCTCGCGGCAGGGAACCCCGCTGTCCTCCTGGGCTGTCTCCGGCGTGCTCTGCCATCCCCGGGGTCCTTAGCCGGCAGGGAGGGCGTCCTTGCCGGTGCCCGCGCTGCAGTCCGGGTCCTTGGCCGGCAGGGAGGCTGTCCCTGCCGGTGCCTGCAGCTCTTCACTCTGTCTGCCTTCCTGCTTACCTGCTTCAGTGTCGCAGCCGGGAGCCGTCCCAGCAGCCTGCCATTCCTCCAGCTGCAGGGCAGGGCTGCCCCGACGTTCCTCTGTTTCTCCACGGCTCCTCCATGTGGCTGGGAACGCCACCTACGAACCAGCTCTCTCTTCAGCTTCCTAGGGTGCGAGCGCGCGCCTCCCATCTGCTCTTCAAGGGCCAGCCAGGTGTGGCCCCTGCTGGCTCCTCCCTGGGCGTTGTCCACCTCAGCTCTTCAAAAGGATTCCGCATCCAGTCTGTCTTTGCCTTCGCAAGGAGTTGGTCACTCCTGAGTTCCTCGTTCCAGGAGCTGCCTTGTATTCCAGCCTTCTGCAAGGTCCAGTGTTCCATGTTTTCCGTTGAAGCTTCTTGTCCAGTTGTTCCAGTCCTGATGTCTTCAGTGTTCCAGTCCTGATGTCTTCCGTGTTCCAGTCCTGATGTCTTCAGTTGTTCCAGTCCTGATGTTCGCTTGTTCCTGTTCCTGCCTAGAGGTCCGATCTCTATCCGGTATCCATGATCCAGTCCAGACATTACAAGCCTTGTACCTTGATCCTGAAACCTGCCTGAAACCTAAGTACCTTACCTTGAATCTCCTGAAAGCTAGCACCTTGATCTGTGTTCTCCAATGTCCTGGTACCTCGCGGCAAGCCACGCCATGGTCCGTGACCAGCCCTCGGGGCGGGCTGGTTAGGGCTATCTGTGATGCAAGCCATGTACCTCGTTTCTAAGTCTCTATGAAGTCCTTGTACCTTGATCCTGAAACTCGCCTGAAACCTAAGTACCTTGCCTTGAATCTCCTGAAAGCTAGCACCTTGATCCTGTGTTCTCCAAATGTCCTGGTACCTCGCGGCAAGCCACGCCGTGGTCCGTGACCAGCCCTCGGGGCGGGCTGTTTAGGGCCATCTGTGATGCAAGCCATGTACCTCGTTTCCAAGTCTCTAAGAAGTCCTTGTTCCTGATCCTGTTACCTTGATGTCGGTGCCAGATCCAGTTCCTGATCCCGTCCTACTTGTGCTGCCCTTCGTCTCTGTCTGGCTCCTGAGCCTTCTGGCCTGTTGGGCCCTGGAGTGGCCAACAGGTGGGATTCGTCCCTGCGCTTTGGAGCTTCTGCCTGCCAACCGTCGGGGCTTCGGATGTCAGTATCCCAGCATCGGAGTTCGCGGCGCCTGGTTCTCTCCTGCATTATCCCGTTCTCTGCGTGGTCCGTGACCTGCCCTCCAAGGCAGTGTCGGGGACGCGTGGGACAGGGTGGCTCATGTCTCAGTCCCAGGAGTGGTCTGAGCCGGGTACCCTGAGGGACTGTGCTCAAGTCTTCCTTTAGTCCATATTCCTGAGTCTGCATCTGCACCTACAGTATCTCGCTTCTGAATCTACCTCTGCATCTACGGTATCTCGCTTCTGAATCTACCTCTGCATCTACAGTACCTCGCTTCTGAATCTACCTCTGCATCTACAGTATCTCACTTCTGAATCTACCTCTGCATCTACAGTATCTCGCTTCTGAATCTACCTCAGCATCTTCAGTACCTCACCTCTGAATCGACCTCTAGTACCTTGCTCCTGAGTCTACATCAGCACGCCCAGTATCTTGTCTCTGAGTTTACGTCTACACTTCCAGTGTCTTGCTTCTGAGTCTACGTCAGCACGTCCAGTACCTTACTTCTGAGTCTACATCTGCACTCCCAGTACCTTGCTTCTGAGTCTACGTCTGCACTCCCAGTTCACTGCTTCTGAGTCTACGTCTACACTTCCAGTACCCTGCTTCTGAGTCTCGTCTGAATCTATGTTCCAGTCTTCGCTGCCCTGGCCTCTGTCCGGCCTGCCGCTTCGTGCCGTACCCTGCGGCAGGTCCGAAAGGGCTGGGAACGGTCGGAGGACTGTTCACAAGACCAACATTGCGTTGTTGGGTCTTCCGAAGCGTGCAGGTCCGGAGGAGGGCCGGTCGCCTGGTCATCACTCCAGTCTTGCTTCCGTCCTACCCATGCTCGGGCATGCCACGCCTCCCGCGGCCCTCTTCGGAATCCTCTGGGGTCGAGCCGCGGCCCAAGGACACACACCGCTCTCAGGAAGTGGGATCGCTCTCCTAGCGCTCCACAACAGCAGTGGACCTAGGCACACACCGAGGCAATAAGTATTTACATGCACATCTCTTGGCCATGCCCCAAAAAGTATATGCTCCGACCACACCACTCCCCTGTTTTAAATTGAGTAAGACATGTGTGCAGTGGAAGATACACACACACATATGGGTGGCTTTTAAAATTCGGTGGGCATACACGAACCCGAATTGTGCATCATCTCTTAATTTTGGTGTGTGTGTTACGGTCCCAGGCCATGCCCCGGGACCTGCACTCACCTCACGGCCAGGCCAGGCTGTGGGAACCCTTCCCCGTCCATCCAGGCCCGAAACCCAACCTGCTGCAGCGTCTCCTCCTCAAGGGAGACACCGTCAACCTCCCGTCGCTGGCCCCGCCCCTTAGGCGCGCGCGCTTGCCGGGGCTCCGGATTTTAAAGGGGCCAGAGTGGGAAATGGAGGACAGCCCCAATGATGATGTCAGACGCTGCCGGGTTATTTAAACCCTGCAGCCACCTAGTCCTTGCCTTGCAACGAGGTTCGCTCTTCGGAGTTGCTAGTTGCTGTCCCAGGACTCCCGTCTATCTTGACTTCGGACTTCTGACTTCTGGCTTCTGACCCTGCTTCGTCCATTGACTCCAACTTCAGCTTCTGCCCTTAGTTTTGGCTTCGGACTTCGGACTTCTGGCTTCTGACCCTGCTTCGTCCATTGACTCTGACTTCAGATTCCGCCCCTGGTTTTGGCTTCTGACTTCTGACTTCTGGCTTCTGACCCTGCTTTGTCCATTGACTCTGACTTCAGCTCCCTCGTCGTCTACAGGTATCCAGTTCTTGCTTGCCCGGAGGATTCTCCTAAGTCCCAGTGGCTCGGGCTCTCACGGGCTCCTCCCGGGGGAGCTGCGGGTTTCCAAGGGTGAAGACTCTTCTGGTCTCCTGGGCTCACCACTCCATTCGACCATCTCTTCAGCCACTTCCTTGATCCTTGGTCGCATAGGGTCACACCTAAGTCCAAGAGGCCTGGGTCCCTACGGGCTCCTCCTGGGGGGACCTCGGGCTTCCAGTGGTGAAGCCTTCTTCGGAACACCTCTTCAGTGCTGCCTCCTGGCTGCGACGCCCACTGTGGGTCACCACAGTGCAACACCTGCAGTCTCAGCTGGCCCAAGGGTCCACTACCCTAACAGTGTGCACTACTAGGTTTTTAAAATTCACCTTTATACATGTGTACTTTATAAAATACCTGTGTCCATGTATAAAATAGGGTTATTAAGCAAATATTTTTCATACCTATATTATATTTGCAAGTAATGAAATAAACATGCCTTATTTCAGAAAAGAACAACTCGGTATTTTATAAATTGAGTGGCTCCCGCTGCATGCATTAAATCAGAAGAGCAAAACAAAATGAATTTTGTTTTTTTTTCTTTTGTTTCATTTTGAAAAGGACACAACATGTTAACCATTTTTTTGTTTTTCAATGTTGTTTCAAAACAAAAGCACATCCCTCTTGTCTAGAAAGCCATAACTTCACCTCATTTTCATTTTGTTCAAAGCTGAGCTACCATTGCATTGGGCAGCAGTATTTTTTATTTTTTTCATAATGCCACAGAGAAGGATTTTGCATTAGTTCCAGGAAGAGGAGCATGGGGGAAGAGGAGGGTGTTTGTTTGACCATGTCCTGCAGAGTCTAGAATTTCATCCAATAAATAAAGACCTTTTTTGCATTTTGGGTGCAATTTTCAAATTGCGACAAAATCCGCAGGTACTCTTTACCAGCGGGCTTTGTACTAGCTCTGAAATGGAAAATGCAGGGAGCACGTTCCCTTTGAAACTTGCAATGGATAACAAGTAGAGATGTGGTTCGTTTTTCGCCCTATTTAGGAAATTTAACGAAATTTCCTAATTCGTTTCTGTTTCGGAGTATCCGAAACACGACATAAACGCCGTTATTTCGGAGCCCCCGAAACCGGAAACAAAATTTTCCCCGCAATTCGGGGGGAAAATTCGTTTTCGGGTTTGCCTGGGGAGAGGGGGCACAAATTTTTTTTTTTATTAAAACCCACCCCAAACATTTAAATTCACTATAATACACCACCCCCCGATCCCTCCCCAAGACTTACGAAGATCCCTGGTGGTCCAGCGGGGTCCCGGGGTCCATTTTCCCTCCGTGCCCGGTGTGCTGTGCTGCAAGCCGTGCGCCTCAAAATGGTGCCGAATAGCCCGAACTACCATGTCACAGGGGCTTTCGGCGCTATTGGTCAGCCCCTGTCACATGGCCATCGGCGCCATCTTGTGCTCCTATCATGCCTTGTGCTCCTATCATGCCTTGTGCTCCTATCAGCCTTGGGGGGTGACCCCCCCAAGGCTTGCCAATAATCCCTGGGGGTCCAGCAAGGGTCCGAAAGCGATTTCGTTTTCGGCTGCCAGTAACCAAAATGGCGCCGATAGCCTTTGCCCATACTATGTCACAGAGGCTTTCGGCGCCATTGGTCAGCTCCTGTCACATGATAGGAGCACAAGATGGCGCCGATGGCCATGTGACAGGGGCTGACCAATAGCGCCGAAAGCCCCTGTGACATGGTAGTTCGGGCTATTCGGCACCATTTTGAGGCGCACGGCTTGCAGCACAGCACACCAGGCACGGAGGGCACGGAGGGAAAATGGACCACGGGACCCCGCTGGACCACCAGGGATCTTCGTAAGTCTTGGGGAGGGATCGGGATGGGGGGGGGGGGTTGTTATATATGTACGAAAATGCTTAAAAATGTTTTTTAAATGCTTGGGGTGGGTTTTTTTTTTTTCGCTTCGTTACCGATTCGTTTTTCGGTCCGGTTTCGGGTTTCTCGTTTCGTTTTCGGGCAAACGAACCGAAAACGAAACGAGAAGACCCGAATTATACCACGAAGTACCTGTAGAAATGGCCGGTTCTAAAATTGGACCATTCGACATGCAAGTAAACATCCATGCATGCCCTGTTCACACCGAGCAGAGGAATTCCTGGAGGTAGATTTGGGGAGGGGCTTGGACTTATGCACATCAATTTTATGCACAAAAGCCATTGGGGTAGATTTTCAAACACGGCGCGTTCGTGTACTTTTGCTGGCGCATCAGGCGCAAGCAAAAGTACGCGGGATTTTAGTAGATACGCGCGTAGTCGCGCGTATCTGCTAAAATCCTGGATCGGCGCACGCAAGGCTATCGATTACATATAGCCGGCGCGCGCCGAGCCGCGCAGCCTACCCCCGTTCCCTCCAAGGCAGCTCCGAAATCGGAGCGGCCTTGGAGGGAATCCTCTAACGCCCTCCCCTCACCTTCCCCTCCCTTCCTCTACCTAACCCACCTCCCCGGCCCTGTCTAAACCCCCCCTTACCTTTGTCGGGGGATTTACGCCTCCCGGAGGGAGACGTAAATCCCCGCACGCCAGCGGGCCCCTAGCGCGCCGGGACGTGACCTGGGGGCGGGTACGGAGGGCGCGGACACGCCCCGGGCCCGCCCCGGGCCGTAACCACGCCCCCGGGCCCCGCCCCCAAAACGCTGCCGACACGCCCCGAAAACGGCGCGGCGCTCGGCCCCACCCCCCAAAACGCCCCCCTCCGAAAACCCCGGGACTTACGCGAGTCCCGGGGCTCTGCGCGCGCCGGTAGGCCTATGTAAAATAGGCTCACCGGCGTGCAGGGCCCTGCTCGCCTAAATCCGCCCGGTTTTGGGCGGATTTAGGCGAGCAGGGCTCTTAAAATCCGCCCCAATGTGTATGAATGTATAAATGCATTTTAAGAATGCAACAAAATGAAATGAAATATGTAAAAAAATATATATATATTGAAATGAAACGTGTAAAATTGTTCCCAGGGTTCCTTGTTAGTAGCAGAGATGGTATTATGTGTGTGTGTGTGTGTGTGTGTGTGGGGGGGGAGTGTCAGATTTTCTACTCATTGCTCCTCCATGTTTCTGCTTCAGCCCCCTTCCTCATTTCACTACCTGCCTCAACATCTTCCCCCAGCTTTTCTCCTGTCTTGCCATTCCCCTGAATCTGCTCCCCTGCCTCATTTGTGCTGACGCCATGGATAGAGCAGGTTCAAAGCTTGCGGGCTGACATTTCCTGGTTGCTCATCTTGTGTCCTCCTGAACATACTTTGCTCAGAGGGTTGGATCAGATGAAGCAGTGTGGTCAGGCCATCAGATCTTTGGAGGAAGCAAAGGATGAAACTGGTGTTTTCTGCTTAGGACTCATAGAAACATAGAAACATAGAAATGATGGCAGAAGAAGACCAAACGGCCATCCAGTCTGCCCAGCAAGCTTCACACTTCTTTTTTCTCATACTTATCTGTTTCTCTTGGCTCTTAGTAACCTTTTGGTTCTATTTCCCTTCCACCCCCACCATTAATGTAGAGAGCAGTGTTGGAAATGCATCCAAGTGAAATATCAAGCTTGATTAGTTAGGGGTAGTAACCGCCGCAATAAGCAAGCTACACCCATGCTTATTTGTTTACCCAGACTATGTAATTCAGTCCTTGTTGGTTGATGTCTGTATATAGATCCACTTTTCTTCTCTCCCCCTGCCGTTGAAGCAGAGAGCTATGCTGGATATGCGTGAAGTATCGGTCTTTCTCCCCTGCCGTTGAAGCAGAGAGCTATGCTGGATATGCATGAAGTATCAGTCTTTCTCCCCTGCTGTTGAAGCAGAGAGCTATGCTGGATATGCATTGAAAGTGAAGTATCAGGCTTATTTGGTTTGGGGTAGTAACCACCATAACAAGCAAGCTACTTCCCACTTTTTTGTGAATGCAAATCCTTTTTTCCACATTTCCTCTTGCTGCTGAAGCTTAGAGCAATGTTGGACTCTTAGAGCAATGTTGGAGTCGCATTAACTGTGTGTATGTTTATTGAATAACGGTATTATGTCCAGGTAGTAGCCATCATTCCCGCGAGCCACCCACTCTTCATTCACGTCCTCTAGACTTTATGGATTCACAGTGTTTATCCCACACCCCTTTGAAGTCCTTCACAGTTCTGGTCTTCACCACTTCCTCTGGAAGGGCATTCCAGGCATCCACCACCCTCTCCGTGAAGAAATACTTCACGGAGAGGGTGGTGGATGGTAGCAGAAAGGAATTTGGATCCGATGGATATATTTACTTTCCTCCATCAAGGACTACTTTGGCATCTGGCCAGGCTGGCTTTTCCTTGCTCTCCATTTTTGTTTTTCTGCAGTTGCCCTCTTCTCCTGACTAGGTTCATGCACAGATCTGGGTTGATCATAAGCTTAAAAACTTATTTATTCATGCTTGCTTACAAATAATCTCATCACACTTATATTGTTTCCTCTTTTCTGACACTTGCTTTATTTTACCATTTCTTATTTATTTATTTGATTAATTAATATACCATCAGTCTGACGAGCAATCAAGACGGTGTATATAGCGGTCATGTAAAATATATCCAGAGTTTCAATCTGGTTAACCATGTTTAACATTTAAACATATTAAAAATAAACTATAATAAATGTAAATTATAATAAATTTTAACATGTTAAGATAAACTATAATGAAATACATTGCAAACATTCAAACGACCTAAAATACAGTAACAATTTAAAATCAACATAGTATAAAATCTAATATTAACTTTAAAATAACAGAAAATAACATGATTAATATCGGAATAATGGAAAATGAAGATACAAATAGCAGAGCATGATAGTTTTAAACACAGGTTAAATCAAAAAGTATGTTTGTATAGCATCACTGTCTAGTTCTTTTATTAATCTAAATAAGAGTAATTTAACTAAAAAGTCCAAATTAATTATAAATTATGGTACATGTGTTTTTATTTTATTTTATGTTATTTTGAGTATTTATTATGTATGTTCAATTAGTAAACCGCTTGGGCCTACTCCTAGTGTTCAAGAGGTATATAAGAGTTTTAAAATAAATAAATAATACTGGCTTCCCATCTCACTACGTACCCAATATAAAATCCTTTGTCTTATTTACAACTTAATTCACAATCCCTCTGCTGTCTTGCAATGTACCCTCCTCCGGTTTTACCAACCCTCAAAACAGTTACGTACCTCTGTCAAATGCTTACTCGAGATCGCAACTGTACGCCTGGCCAGATTAGATCTTACCTGACGTCGAGCCTTGTCTGTTGCAGGCCTTTCATTATGGAATTCCCTTCCCGACAACCTCAGGTTAATCTCCAACAATAAGGATTTCAAGAAACATTAAAAAACTTATTAATTCACGCTTGCTTACAAATAATCTCACCACACTTGCATGGTTTCCTCTTTTCTGACACGTTTTATTTTACCATTTCTTTTAAATTATGGTACATGCGTTTTTATTCTTTTTTTA
Organism: Rhinatrema bivittatum; assembly: GCF_901001135.1. NCBI lineage: Eukaryota > Metazoa > Chordata > Amphibia > Gymnophiona > Rhinatrematidae > Rhinatrema > Rhinatrema bivittatum. The sequence goes on from NC_042618.1 coordinate 177,688,364, forward strand.
TGTTATTTTCCATATTTATTATATATTTTCAATTTGTAAACCGCTTGGGTCACTTCCCATTGTTCAAATGGGATATAAGAGCTTTAAAATAAATAAATAAATAAATAAATAAATAAATACATTTGAAGAGAAGTTCATATCCACAAAAGCATGGCATACCCAATGCCCACCATGTTCTCCCTTGTCTTCTCAGTTCTATGCCCAAGTCTATAGTCTTAAATCTTCCACCCATGTTGCCATCCATTCTTCTCACTTTTCTCCAATTCCTTGAAAGAAACTGAAGAGGAGAGAGAAGGAAGAGGTAGAGCAGCTTTAGTCACTGGGAGCACACAATCTCACTGCCTTCTCTCACTGTCAGCCTACTGCTGCTCTCACATCTGCGATAGGCCATGAGAGAGATGAAAGAGTTGATTTTCCTTGAATTGGATCTGCCAGATTGTGGTCACTTCTCATTGTCTAATGGCACTGAAGTGGGGCAGAGAAAAATGCCAGTACAATATTCTAGCATGTGTTGCCCCTCTGCTGGCTCTGCTGTACCCATCAATCAAATTTGAGCAGAATGTTTTATAGGTTTTGTTTTAATTTTGCAGAGAGTAGCTAACAAATATTTAACAATGAAAGTTGCATTCAGGTGTAACAGTTCTAGCCTATTAGTTTTCCTAAATATAATGTTGTGCATTTTAACTTTCATATTTTCAATGCATATCTAAACCACATGTTAGCATCTTTTATCCTATAATAGGTAGCTAGTGAGGACACACAAATAGTATTCATCCAGGCTTAGGATAAATCATTGCATTACCTCTTATGACTCTTGTTTTTTTTTTAACACTAACCATTAGCTTTTAATGGAGTGTAAATTATTGTTTTACATTCTATGAGCATATAAGGTACCGTAATTAAAGAGATTTCCATATGTGAATGCTTGAGCTGAAACATTTTTGTTATTTCCTGTAACCTCATGAACACCTGACATGAGAAAGGAGATGATATGCCAAAAAGCAGCAGGCACAAAATAGTCTTAATGACAGGGCATATTGATCGAAGCCAATAACTCCAAAGGAACTTATTATAAAAGAGAAAATCAAAACATTAAGATGGAGAAGGTGGAACAAACCGGCTGAAAGTATAGCCAACAGAACCTAGAGCTATAAGTTACAAAGGGCCTATGCTCAAACCCCACCCCCACAATTGTGATTTGGAGCAAGGGATCTGGCCTCCATTTTTACTTAGACTGGAGATCATTAGTGGTTCTTTGCAATGCCTCCAGTATTTGGTGTACTATATTGATATGCCATATTGTGACATGACATGACATGACATGGTTCCTTTGAAGGATGTCACCTCTTCAAGTACATCTTGTTGGCCTTATTGAGTGACTATTAGCCTGTAGAGAGGCAAAAGTTGTTAAAAAAAATCCAGCAAATGCTCAACCAGTTTTGCAATGATTCAAATAATCCCCACAGCTGCATTCAGCATAACATAATCACCATGATATTGTGGATCATTTTAATCATAGCGGAACTGGTTGAGGGCTGGGATTTTTTTTTTTTTTTTACTTTTTCTTCATCGCTTCAGACTAACAGCTGCCCAATAAGGCCAATAGGGCAAACGAGATGAAGTGATGTCTTCCAAAGGAACCATGCAACAAAATAGTTGCCATGCTACATTAATTTAATGTTTGATCCATTAAACAGTATTATAACGTCATACAACCCAGTTTTCTCCAGGATTAATATGACCACCAGCAGGGGTGGCTCAAGGCAATCTGCTGCCTGAGGTGAGGGATGAGATGGTGCCTCCCCCTCCCTCCCCCCCCCCCATACAGGTGTGGCATAGGTCAAATCAGCGAAAGAGGAGTTTTTTCTTTTTGGCAATTTGAAATGCTGGGGAAGGGGGAGGTAGGGTCAGAATTCCTAGAGGAGTGGCAGAGAGAGTGTCAGTTCTAATATTTCTAGGAAGCTGGTAATCCTGTCACACTCCCAGGAATCCTACCACCTACATCCCATCCTTCCCCAGCATTTCCACTCTGGGGAAATAGGAAATGGGTGAATGGTGAGGGCCTGTGTATGGCATACTAGGTGCCCTAGACAAACCTTACTGCTTTGTTCCCCCGCCCCTTCCCACATATAATTAAAAAGTATGCAATAATATTTTACAGGAAAAAGAGCATTCAATGTACAGTCCTACGAGGCAAAAATATTACTTAGAACATATATATATATTTATATTTACTACTGTGGGGCCAAACACAAAACCCTGCAAAAAAGACACTTGGAACCGATATGGTATTAGGTCTAATTTAGCAAATGTTGAGTGTGGGCTTGCCTTCAACAAACCATGAGTAAACTGAACTACAATATAATAAGCCTCCCATATTAAAAAAGCACTGTCAATGCTCACAGTAACAACCATATCTATGAAAAGACAACACTACAAATATTAAACAGGCCTTAAAGCACCAGTACACTTACTATTAGGAAAGCTGTTATAGAACCCTACTCAAAAACTACATGCCAACAGAATACCTCACCTCAGTCACACATTCAGAACACAGACAGACCTTCATTACATACAGGCCAATACAGAACGGTGCACGCGGCTGAGCGCACCGTTAGCCCCGTTTGGACGTGCATTTTTGACACGCTATTATTACCCCTTATACAGTAAAGGGTAATAGCGCCTGGAAAACGTGCGGCCAACCCCCCACCCCCAAAACTAATAGCGCTTATCACATGCAAATGCATGTTGATGAGCCTATTAGGTATACACCCGCAATACAGAAAGCAAAATGTGCGGCCAAGCCACACATTTTACTCTCAGAAATTAACTCCTGCCAAAGGCAGGAGTTAATTTCAGACAGCACCGGGCAAGTGTACAGAAAAGCAGAAAAAACTGCTTTTCTGGACACCCTCCGACTTAATATCATAGCGATATTAAGTCAGGGGCCTCAAAAAAAAAATTAAAAAAAAAAAAATCTGACCACAGCCCGCAGGTTGTAAAACAGTCGCTCAATTTTGCCGGCGTCCATGTTCTGAACCCATGGCTGTCAGCGTGTTCAACAACCGACGCCGGTAAAATTAAGCGTCAGCTGTCAGACCCGCTGACAGTCGCCGCTTCTACCAATAAGGAGGCGCTAGGGACATCCAGTGGTTACATCCAGTGATTACAAACGTATATTGTTTTTTTTTAATTGCTAAAAATCAATAAGATATTTCAAAACAGCAGACATATCAAACACCCAATAATTAAAGCTAAGTTTAAAAAAATGCCCTGTACCTGGGAACTTTAGATTCCAGTTACCCTGAGATTGTCATGGATTAGTCTGGGGTGGGAGATATGCACAAACTTTTTCTTCTCTCTCATACATACACATTCTCTAACACATATTTTCATTCTCACACAAACTTCCTTATATTCTCTCTCATGTACATGCTCACTGATTCACATACTCCCTCTCTAAGACATGCTCAGTTGCTCACTATGTCACAAACTCTCTCACGCTCTCACTCACAGACATGCTCACTAGCTGTCTCTCATACACCTGCTCACTGGCTCACACACAGGCCCACCAGCTTAAATGCCCTTCTGCTCATACATATGCAAATTGGCTCACTCATTCTCTCTTGCTCACACACATGCTCACTAGTTTGCTCACACACATGCTCACTAGCTTATTCACTCTCGCTCACACGCATTCTCTGGAAACCACAAACCTGACTGTATTACGCAGTGCAACAATGGAAAACATCAAGCAAAATATCAAGCAATAAAATCAAGAGATATAAAACATCATTCATAATATTAAAACCATACTAACAGAAAGAATAAATATTAGAGGTGTGCATAGGGTTTTCTTTCTCATGCCTGCTTTGTTTTCAGATTGGGGGTGGAACATTTTGGTCCACCCCTGGATCAGATTTTTTTTTTTTTGTTGAAATTTTGTTTAAAAAAAACCCCTCAAAACCCACCCCAACCCTTCAAATGTAATTAAATGGAGGCCCCTACCATGTGACAGGGCCTCCATTGCCCCACCATGTGATAGGGGCCAGCCAATGGCACCGGTAGCCCCTGCCACATGGTAAGAGCAAAGAGTTGCCGGTGCCATTTTGATTACTGGCAGCCAACGGCACGGGAGCGGGAGATCGCTCTCAGGCCCCCTGCTGGATCACCAGGGACTTTGGGTGAGTCCTGGGGGATCGGGAAGATGGGGGATTTTATATTTAATTACATTTGAAAGATTGGGGTGGGTTTTGGGGTATTTTTATTTTAGGTGTCTCTGAAAAAAAAATGCTAGGAAATCCATGCAAAATTTCATGGTTTTTTCTATTATTTGTTTTCCTTCTCAAAATGCAGCAAAATAGGAAATATCATTTTTATTTCCTACTTTGTTTCAAACAACTGCACATCCCTAATAAATATGTCAAAACAGCTGACAAACATCCAATAATTTAAAAAGTCACGTAAATTCGTTCTATTTCCCAAACACCAATAAAATATTTCAAAACAGCAGACACATAAAAACATACCAAAATGTAAAATAATGGGATTAAAAAACCTCTAGATCTCCAGAACATAAAATAAATACCTGAGATCTTTTGATTTGCAGTCATCCAGAAATTGTCACAGACTTGGAGGAAGAGGGCTGCACAGACTTTATCTTCTTGTTTCTCCCCTTCACACACATAGGGGTACATTTTAAAAAACAGCGCGCGCGCGTACTTTTGTTCGCACACCACGCGTGAACAAAAGTACGCTGGATTTTATAAGATACGCGTGTATCTTATAAAATCCGGGGTCGGCGCGCGCAAGGAGGTGCACATTTGTGCAACCTGCGCGCGCCGAGCCCGGCGTGCGCTGCCTGTTCCCTCCAAGGCCGCTCTGAAATCGGAGCGGCCTCGAAGGGAACTTTCCTTCCGCCTCCCCTCACCTTCCCCTCCCTTCCCCTACCTAACCCACCCCCCCCCCCCCCAGCCTTATCTAAGCCCCCCCTACTTTTGTTGGCAGATTTACGCCTGCCAGAGGCAGGCGTAAATTTGCGCATGCCAGCAGGCTGCTGGCGCACCATCACCCGACCTGGGGGCTGGTCTGGAGGCCTCGACCATGCCCCGGGCTGGCGTCACGCCCCGACACGCCTCCCGCCCCGCCCCAAAATTCACGCCGCCCACCCTAATGGTAGAACTGCCCCTGACCACAAGGACCGTGCACCATAGTATAAATGCAGGGTAAGTAAGATACTGTCTCTATTCTTGTATCTCTAGTATTGGGCAGAGGCACACAGTGAATAGAAACAGTATAACACATACTAAAACCAACACTGCTATAGAAAGTAGTGCCCTTAGAAAAATATTCAATAAAAATTCTATGAAGTTTTCTACAGAGGGCTTTATTGAGATTCTGTTTTATTTCTCATGTCTATGGAAATTTATAAAAAGACATTTGTTCAATTTCCAAAGAAACTTACTAGCCCTTTGAAGCATGAGCAAAATTAAATAACTTTCAAAATGGATTCCTTATCCTTTGAAAATATTGGGTAGCATGACTAGTCAAAGGGGCTGATGTTCTAAAGTGCGCTAACATTGGCTACTAAAGCACATAAATGTGCTACTTATTGTGCATATAAATATTAATGAGATGTAAATGAAGAAGACAGTAAAGCAGATAAGAACATAAGAACATGCCATACTGGATCAGACCAAGGGTCCATCAAGCCCTGTTTCCAACAGTGGCCAATCCAGGCTATAATTACCTGGCAAGTACCCAAAAACCAAGTATATCCCACGCTACTGATGCTAATAATAGCAGTGGCTATTTTCAAGGTATACAAGACAGTGCATATACAGCCAGACAGTACTGCAAAAACTGAGGTAGTTAATCTTTTTGGCTTAATGCAACTCCAAAGCATTTGTGTGCATACTAACAGGAAATGCTGGGTTGTGCATTATGGATGTCCACAGGAAAAAAAAATCATTTTATTTCTTTTTTTTGCTTGTGTTTGTTTTATTTGGGGGTTTTTTTAAATTTTGTTTAATGTTTATTTTGGTTTATTTCATTACCTTGAAATAAAATAAAGACCAAAATGAAAAAATAAATCCCCAAAACAAAGGGACCAGGTTCTCCTTTCCCCCATCTGCTAATCTTCACCTCCAAAATAAGACAATTTACTTTTCCCTGGGCCTTCTCCTATCCCATTTTTCCAATTGATGGACCCATATCATTACATCCATAGGTCACAAGAAGTCAAAATAGGACAGTCGCTCTTGCCTTTCTAGCTCCCATTTTCAGCTCTGAGACTGGTAGCATTCTGTTGAATGATTGTCTGGCCGTACAGCTGAATAGTGCTGGCCTCAGGGCCGATTGACCTCATTTTTAAACTGGGACTTAGTGGGGAAGAAATGACTGGGGAATCACTCCTGCCCCATTTTGACCCATGGATGGGGTAAGATGGGACTGGAGTGGCTGAAGGAATTAAGATTTTTATTTTGTTGGCTGTCATGGCAGGGGATAGACCTGAGGCTGCATTCCAACATGGAAAGAAAAACCTAAAAAATTTCACCGGGGCTTTTCCTTTTTTCATTTTGAAACAACAGGTAATGAAACTATAATTTTTGGTTGCATTTTTCACATCATTTTGAAATGAATGCACGCTCCTATTGTGCATCTCATTACCTCATTAACATTGATTTAACATTAAAACTATCACAAGCTGGAGACCAAGATAGAGGCAGGCATGAATCAACCACTCGGATGGAGCTTCCTTTCTCTTTGTAGTTCTTTGCTTTTTTTCATCTTGATTGGTATGAAGGGGAAAAATGAAGGTAGAAAGTTGGAAGTAAGCCTCCTTTGTCTCTGGAGCCTTCTCCTGGACAGCTCCATACTGATGCCTTTGCAGGCCAGACTCCTGTTTGTCGCTGGGTGCACACTCCACTGCTGGTGTCGGAGAGGAGGTGGCCTTCCTGGAGTCTGAGGCAGGTTGGATATGTCTCCAAGACTGGAGCAGTTCTCACTACTGCCATCAATGAGGGATTAAATGTTACTGTGATGAAGGAGTTGCGAGGCAGAATACAGCCTGGCAGTTCTGTGGAGGAAGGGAAGCAGGCTGGGCGAGTCCTACCCTCGGAAGCTGCAGGTCAGCAGCAGTGCAGTGTTATTGAATAACCACAGGAGCAGAGTGAAGAAGTGCAGGAAGGCTTCATAGGTGCTACTAGAGAAGTAAGGATGCTAATTTTGTCCATCTCCATTGCAGGGAATTTGCTAGCCAAAAAGACCCTAGATTTGAAGGCTTCTGCAGTAGTGACTCTGGGTTCTATTTGGTCATCTTTGGAGAATCTCAATAGCTCCGCTGTGCAATGTTCTCAGGGCATAAATTCACTTTCTAATAAGGTTGATAACCAACTACAAGCATATGAAGTGGCTAGAAAAAAAAGTTGCAGTAAGTGGGAAACTGGAGGGCCTGTAGTAGCAAACACATGATAAGAGAGTTCATGCATAGAGCCTCTACTACTACTCTACTACTCCCTCCATATAATGTATGAAATCCATTTGTCCAGATGCCTGACTCTCTTGTAAATATTCTTTCATGTAAATATACTGTACATTAGTTCACAACTATTATAATTATTGTTTACTCTCTCCTTCGCAATACCTTTGCTCTTGTTATGCCTTGCAACTTTTAATTGTTATAGTTACTGTTCTATGTAAAGGCTCTGCCTACCATGTTTTGAGTTAAATGTACACTGATACAATGTGCAAACGGTTATCGGTATATAAAAAACATTAAATAAATAAATAAATAAATAAATAAATAAATAATGCTGAGATCCATCAGAGGTTACAAAATACGGAGAATAATGCTAGGCATTTGTGGATTTTGAAATTTCCCGAGGTCACTCTGGAGCCCCCTCTTGATACTCTCAAAAGGTATTTCACTGATATTCTTAAAATCTCTGCAGAGGCTTTTCCACCAACCAGCAAAGTTTACTGTTTGCCATCAAAGCCTCTTGAAGTGAGGGCAAAGGACAGAGGGACCCTGGAATATTTAGCGACAGTCTGTTGATAAGGAGATAAATAGAACATCTCTTTTAGAGCCTTTTGTCTTTGAGCAAGATAAAGAAATGATTCTGTTTTGGTATTTTCATACTAAAAATATTATTTTTCTGGGCCAAAAGACCTGGCTTTACCTGGATCTATGTGAAGCAACAACGAAACAGGAAAATAAAGTCTTTCCTCGCGAAGTGAAGCTTCTGCTATCAGCACAGAAAGTTTTTGTTTATATCCCTTGTAAATGTATTGTGAACATAAACAAACACTCCACAAACACTGGACTTCTCCCTATCCCCTTTCCAAAATGAATCCACCTCAATTTAGTCAGGGAGCGTGCATTCTCACTGGCCGGACCTCCCCTGTGGAACAACCACCCATAGACCTAAGAATCGAACCCACATCACAAACTTTCAAAAAGAAGCTAAAAACATGGCTCTTTCAAAAACACCTTTACAATACCTTGAGCACAACCAAATGTCAACTCTCTATCACCCATACCTTCCTGAACCCCACCAGAGATCATCCAACGAGCCATGTACTTAACCACGAAGCTATTAATATGCATGCTAAATAAATATTACATAGAAATGTTTATAAACCTAAAGTTCCTAATTTTCATGTTAAGTTATTTTATACAGAAGCCGTATTTAATACAGAATGTAAAGTTATTTTTATAGACAAATGTTCATCTTAATAAGTGAGCCTACTCTTAAAATTAATCATTCAGTGTTATGTTATTTTCCTCTTTCTATGTTTTCCCATTTAACTATTACCTTGTTACAATGTTCCCTGTAAACCGATGTGATATACTGTGTTGAATGTCGGTATATAAAAAACAAATAAATAAATAAATAGCAACTTATTAAATGACAGCAGATAAAAACTAAAAGGGACCATCTAGCCGGCCCTGCAGTAGGGATGTGCAGAGGGACCGCATACATTACATTCGGTATTCATATTCATGGGGGGAGGGGGCAGATACATTGCATTCAGCAAGGGGGGGGGGCCCGATCCATTCATGCGTTCCATTCTTATTTGTTTCCTGGCTAAAATGTAATTAACTACAACCCCACCCTCCCGACCCCCCAAGACTTACCAAAACTCTCTGGTGGTCCAGCGGGGGTCCGGGAGCCATCTCCTGCACTCACACCGTCGGCTGGCGGTATTCAAATGGCGCCGAAAGCCTTTGACCTTACTATGTCACGGGGGTTATCAGCGCCATTTTGAATACCGGCAGCCGACGGCGTGAGTGCAGGAGATGGCTCCCGGACCCCCGCTGGACCACCAGGGAGTTTTGGCAAGTCCTGGGGAGGTCAGGAGGGTGGAGGTTTTGTTTAAATTTTCTCCTTTAGACGGCCAAATAATTCGGTGAAGATTCGTTGTATTCGTGGGGAATCGCGATACGTTTTGCTTCCCCACGAATACAATGAATATGGCCCTATATGTTGCGGATTGCCAATACGTTGTAAACAAATGCACACCCCTACCCTGCAGTGATTTCATGTGAAACCGTGGAAAGCAGAGCAAGTTCCCACATGGAACCCAGCCCCCACTCCCATTGCATCCCCTTTGGAGATGCAATTGCTGCTTTGTATAGGTTACCCCATGCCTTCCAGTTCCAGGAAGGAAAATGCAGCCATATCACCGCTGCCTTGGGCCGCAGCTGTTACTCAGTGAAGGCTGCCTGGTGCTTCATTACCATTCTTTTGCCGCTAGAGATCCTTTGTGTTTATCCCCTGCTTTTTTGAAGTTTGTCACCGTTCTTGTTATCACCACTTCCTCCAGGAGGGCATTCCAGGCATCCACCATCCTTTCTGTGAAAAAATATCTCCTGCCATTGTTCCTGAATCTACCCCCTTTAAGTATGAAAATATATGCTATATCTATATCTATTTTTTTTTTTAGTAAGTTACAGTTTTTCCTTAATTCAAAGAAATGTTTGGGCTCCACTGTTTAAGAGAGTGAGTTGGCCTATGAGTCAGGGAAGTTAACTATCTGGATTTATATGGATTCCAGATGCAGTATTATTACACTGTGTGTTAAGTTTCCTTTTACCAGTTCTAAAATGCCCCTGCCTCTGGGCTTTTAATTTGCCACCCCCCCCTCTCCTTGTGGTCTAAAATGAGTGTGCATATGAATATTGGATGTTTCTGTTAATATGTTTATTTTGGTTTTTATTTCTGTATGTACATTCTAATTTTCTGTAACCGAAGTTATCTTTGACATATGAAATGCATTCTAAAAATAAAATAACGCTTAAGATGGCTTGCACGCAGAAGGCTAGTAACTTTCAGAGCGGCAGTTATGTTATAACTTGCGTGCACATATCCGCATGTTATCAAATGGCCTGAGCACATGCATATCTGCGCACAAATTCTGATTCTGCCACATAAGTTAGCGTATTTTATAATGGACGCGCATCCACACCATTGCCAGTTTTACCAGTTCATCCACCAGTTTGCCCAGTTAAGAGCTACATCCTCAAACCCCCCTGGTTTGAAATCCTGCACTCCCCACAGTTACCCCAGACCCTTTAAACCCATCCAAAAGGGCTGTTTTTTGTTTTGTTTTTTTTTACAACTTACACCTCCTCTACAGCAGAAGTAAACTTACCTGGCAGTGGACATGGGTGCTCGCTGGGAATCAAAAGTATTTACGCGTACATCTCTTGGCCACGCACCGAAACTCCTAAGCTTTGCCCAGGCTACACCCCTTTTTTAAATCGAGTGAGATGTGCACGCAGCGGGAGATACCTGCACATCTGGGTGGCTTTTACATTTTGGCAGGCACTTGTGAGCCCGAATTGTGTGTGCATCTCCCAATTTTGGCACGTGCCAGGCTTTTAAAATTCACCTTTAACAAAATTGTTAATGTACATTGACTGCTTGCAATCACATTTTTTGAATGTAAATTCTTGTGGTAGAATTTGACATTCTTCAATACATCGGCCCCAAGGTTTGCAATTTTGAGAATACTCACAAAGCTGAATAAATTGAAAAACTTTTGACTTCTCAAAGTTACAGTTTAAACAAATTACTGAACTATATTGTACCGTTCCTGGTCTTTAACATGAAATGTGCGAATAAATATATATATACACACAAGCATGTGCCAGGGTCCCCTGCTGCGTATCTTTACTACTGCTATGGATGGTATGTAAGTAATAAAATAAAATTCTAGGCTGGTCAGCAGGGTTTTAATGATTGATGCTAATAGGGTATAAGGGAGGCTGTTTAACTAGGGGTTTAGGAAGATCTATCCCTTACCTGGGAGAACTGGGAACAAACTAGGGAATGTGGAAATTGCCTCAGCGCACATGTTTACTAAAATCCCCCCACTTACGTGGTAAAGTCAGCATTTGCGCTCACTTGCATGCATCCATATAAAATCGTGCACACATGTATGTGCATACAACCTATTATATACCATGCGTGTATATATGCGCATATGTTATAAATAGCTGTGCCCTTTGGTGCAAACCGGCATATGCGTGTACATGTGAGCCCGCGCACCAGTATCCGAGTTACCGACCATATTTACATTTTTAAATAAAATAAATAAATAAAACAAAATTAGCTGAGGAGGTTCAGAGAGACTTAGTGAAGAGAGGTTTGGGTTTTGTCTCCCCCAAGTGAGAGCAGCAGATGGTGCGCTCTAGCAGTCTATAAACCCCTGCCACCATTTTAGGGTGTGGATTTAATGTTGGATTTTAGTTAGACCTCAGTTGAGTCTTGGTGCAAGAGGTTTCCGTCTCCTGTGCCCTCTTGGGATCAGTCATTAGTCTGAACTATTTGATATATTTTACTCTTTTAAAACTTTTTTTTTGAAACCTTCCCTGTGAGAGCCTTGGTCCCCCTTCCCAGAGGATTTGGGAGGCCCTGTGTAAGATTAGATCAAGGGGTAGGAAAGATTCTGCTGCTTGCCATCTCACTATATGGATAGATCAGTGACCCGATGTAAAGGAGTTTCCTTTTTCAGTTGTTTTTTCTTATTGCCTATCTTCTCTCATTTTGGGTGACAAGGAATTTGTTTCCATCCTTCCTGTCTCTTAATATGTTTTCCCCCTTTTTGAGCAAAGGTCGATTTTTGTTCCTGTCTCTTAATATGTTTTCCCCCTTTTTGAACAAAGGTCGATTTTTGTTCCTTTTTGGGACTGAGTGCCCTTGGTACCAGGGATCTGTTTCCACACCATTGGGAAGAAGAGGTGTCTTTCAGCTAGGAAGAGCCTGAGGAGTGGAGGTTTCATCAGAGAGAAATGGAGTGTTCTCCTTTCCATTACCAGAGGGAAGGCACTGAAGCTACTGTGCAAGAGTTGTTTTTTTCTGCTGACTCAAGTGTGCTGAACTTGACAGGAGAGCGCCCACTTGGTGTTTTCAGAAGGAGATCTAAGATATTTAAGGAGAGGTATGAGAATTGGAACTTGTGTTCTGAAAGGAAATTGGGATAAATTCTAACCATTCTACAGCAGGGAGAAGACGGAGATAAATCAGGGAGCTGGAAGAAGGATTACACTTTCCTCAATCTAAGTAATTGAAAGGGAAAGGAAATCAATTGTTAAGGAACTGGCTTCCATAAATTCAAAGAGTTTACTAGAAAAGAGAGGTCAAAATTTTTTTTAAACTTTATTCTTCATTATTGTTCATCAGTTTTACTTAACATCTAAGTGCTGTAAAGAATATTCAGTCAATTGATTAACTATCAGTAAAGGAGTTGGAAACCACTTTACATCTCAGTGTGATTATTGCTGCTATAGACTATGGACATTATCAATCATGTTTATGGGACTGGAAAGAGGGCTGTGTACTTTGGTTAATGCGAAATGGCCTTGAAGCTATGCTTTGTGCCACAAGGAGCCCTGGACATCAGAAGAAAAAACTCTACATGGAGAACTGGATGCAGATAGGGTCTATTCTATTTCTATGTGCATTTGGGGACAGCATCAGGGTTCTATCCTACCTAGGGGTTACTCTAACAAATTAGGCAACACAATGGTAATGGGAGATTTCAATTACCTAGTTTTACTTGAGTAAATGTCTCATTGGGACATGCTAGGGAGTTAAAGTTTCCAGATTCTATCAATGACTGATTCATGGAAAGCTAGTCCTGGAAATGACTAGGGAGGGACTACTTTAGATCTAACCCTCACTGCGATGTAGGATCTGATACAAAAAGTAACTGTGGCAGAGCTGCTTGGCAATAGTGAATATAACATATTGAAATTTAATATAAGCACTGAAGGGAAGATGTTTAGGAAAACTACTGCAGTAACATTTAACTTTAAAAGGGATACAATAATATAATGAAGACATTAGAAAAACCTAAAAGGAGTAATTGCAAAGGTTAAAAACACCATCTCAGAAGCTCAGATTAAATGTATTCCATGCATTAAAAAAGGTAAAAAGAAGATCAAATGACTGTCAGCATGGTTAAATGGTGAAGTGATAACCAAAAATACATCTTTAAAAAATAGACAGGTAGATCCAAATGAAGAAAACAGGGAGCATAAGCAAAATGATAAAGGGCATGGAACACAACCCTCTGAGGAAAGGCTAAAGAAGTTAGGGCTGTCATCTTGGAGGGGGATATGATAGAGGTCTACAAAATCATGAAAGGACTTGAAAAGGTAAATGCAAATTGGTTATTTACTCTATCAACCTAATAAATGAAGGTTGACCGACGTGCCGCAAATGCGCAGAAGAGAGCAGCTCTACCGCGCATGCGAGCACGTCGGTCACAGTGTGCCTCTTAAAAATAAAAATGGTGCTGTAGGAGCGGCGGTGGCACCGGCCCGAAGAGCTGGAGCGGTGGCGGCGGCAGACCAGGAGCGGCAGGAGCAGCGGCGGCGGCGGCCCGAAGACCAGGAGCGGCAGGAGTGGCGGCCCGAAGACCAGGAGCGGCGGCGGCGGCCCGAAGACCCGGAGCGGCGGCGGCCCGAAGACCAGGAGCGGCGGCGGCGGCCCGAAGAGCGGCGGCGGTGGCACTGGCCCAAAGAGCAGGAGCAGCAGCGGCACCGGCCCGAAGAGCTGGAGCGGTGGCGGCGGCCCGAAGACCCGGAGCGGCGGCGGCCCGAAGACCAGGAATGGCAGGAGCGGCGGCGGCGCCGGCCCGAAGAGCAGGAGCGGCGGTGGCACCGGCCCGAAGAGCAGGAGCGGCGGCGGCATGCGCGCAAGGGAGGGAGGGACAGACCGACAGAAGGAACACCCCGGAGATCTACTGAGGGGAGGAGGGAGGGGGGAGAGAGGAGTAACTGAGGGGAGGAGTAACTGAGGGGAGGGGGGAGGGGGGAGGGGGGAGGGAGGAGTGACTGAGGGGAGGAGGGGGGAGTGACTGAGGGGAGGGGGAGGGAGGGAGTGACTGAGGGGAGGAGGGAGGGGGGAGAGAGGAGTGACTCAGGGGAGGGGGGAGGGAAGAGTGACTGAGGAGAGGAGGGGGGGGAGTGACTGAGGGGAGGAGGGGGGAGTGACTGAGGGGAGGGAGGGAGGAGTGACTGAGGGGAGGAGGGAGGGGGAGAGAGGAGTAACTGGGGGGAGGGAGGAGTGACTGAGGGGAGGAGGGAGGAGTGACTGAGGGGAGGAGGGAGGGGGAGAGAGGAGTGACAGGGGAGGAGGGAGGGGGAGAGAGGAGTGACAAGGGAGGGGGGAGAGAGGAGTGACAGGGGAGGAGGGAGAGAGGAGTGAGTGAGGGGAGGAGGGAGGGGGAGAGAGGAGTGACTGAGGGGAGGGGGAGAGAGGAGTGACTGGGGGAGGGGGAGATAGGAGTGACTGAGGGAGGGAGGAGGGGGAGTGACTGAGGGGAGGAGGGAGGGGGGGAGAGAGAGGAGTGACTGAGGGGAGAGAGGAGAGAGTGGGGGGAGGTGGGAGGGAGAATGAGGGGGAAGGAAATGATCCAAAAAAAATGTTAATGTAGCCCGTTTTAACAGGCTTAACGGCTTGTCAGACAATAAAAGAATTAGGGGGCACTCCATGAAGTTAGCAAATACCTCATTTAAAACAAATTGGAGATAATTCATTTTTATTCAACGAGGAAGTAAGTTCTGGAATTCATTGCCAGAGGATGGGGTAATGGCAGTTAGTGTAATTGGGTTTAAAAAAGGTTTGGATAAGTTCCTAGAGGCGAAGTCCATAAACTGCTATTAATCTATAAGAAATAGCAACTTGGGATTTGTTTAATGTTTGGGTACTTGCCAGGTATTTGTGACTTGGATTGGTCTTTGTTGGAGACAGGATACTGGGCTTGATGGACCCTTGGTCTGACCCAGTATGGCATATCTTATGTTATGTTATGCTAGATATAAACCATTAATAAGGCAATCCAAAAGAGAATTTGAAAAGAAGCTTGCTGGAAAAGCAAGCATGGAAAATAAACACTTTTTCAAGCATTGTCAAAACAAGAAGTCTGTGAGAGTCAGTGGAACCATTTGATTAATAAGAAATAAAAAGGGCACTCAAGGAATTGAAGACCATAGCAGAAAAATTAAATGAATTCTTTGCTTTGGTCTTTATCGAAAAGGGTATTGGGGAGAATTATATGCCAGAAAGTTATTTGAGGTGAAGATTCAGAGGAACTGAATCAAATCAAGATGAACTGGGAAGAAGTGATGGAGCAAACTACAAAATAAGGAGTAACAAATCACTGGAAATAGGTGGAATACACCTTAGAGAACTGAAGGGACTCAGAAAAGGAAGTTTAAATTAGTTATGGTACTGAGGACTGGCAGACTGGAGGATCACCTATGTTATGCCCTTTTTTTTTTTTTTTTTTTAAATAGTTCCAGGTGTGATCTGGAAAACTACAGACTGGTAAGTCTGACATTAGTGCAAGGCAAAATGGTAGAAGTTATTCTGTAGAATAAAATTACTTCACATTTGGATAGACACAGACGAATGGGGCAGAGCCAACACAGAGGTAGTAAAATGGAAGTCTTGCCTTACAAATCTGTTAGATTTTTTTGAAGGGATTAACAAAAATGTGGGCAAGTGTGAGTCAGTTGATATAGTGTATTTGGAGTTTCAGAAAGCATATGACAAAATTTCATCATGAAATTTAAAAGTCATGGGATATGAGGAGATGTCCTATTTTGGATTAGTGGCTGGCTGTAGCACTGGAGGTGGACCTTTGGCCTGGTGCAGGATTGGTATGGCCCTTTCGTCGGACCCAGAGAGCGCCTGCCACCAGGAGGCGGAACACACAAGGAGACGGAGGCTAACTGGAGCTTCACCAATAACAGTTCGGGGTTTCCGCAGGTTGAGTCCTTTGGTACCCAGACCGCCTGGGCTTAGGTGGGCCTCCATTAGTCTCCTGGAGAGGTATTGGAGAGGTGAGCCCACCACGAGCAAGGGAGCACGGCTGGTGCAGAGTGGGTGAGCTAGACCTGATCCAGAAGCTTCGGAGACCTCGGAAAGGCAACAGTTTAGAGAGGTCCTCTGGATGAGACAGGCAGCACCTGCAGGTCTAACCACGTGAAGGCCATGGTTGTTATCCAAGTCCATTGGTCCAATGGTCACCGGGGGCCAGAAGAGAGTGTCCGAGTGAACTGCAGGGGTCAGAGCCAGAGTATCAGTCCAAGAGAGGTCAGACAAAGCAGGAGTCAATACCAGAATTAGTCTGTGCGTAGTCGTAACAAGCGAAGGTCGGTTCTAGGCGGCAGACAGTAGAATGGTCAGGCAGGCAGTATTCAGTTATAGGCAGCAGGCAAGGGAATGGTCATGCAGGCAGTGGTTGGTTCCAGGCAGCAGGCAAGAGAATGGTCAGGCAGGCAGAGGTCAGTATCAAGAAGTCAGTCTAGATAGGTACTACCTGGGAAGGACACAGGAACAGGAGATGCTGGAACAGGAGACGCTGGAACAGGAGACACTTGGAATGGAGGCAAACTATCACACCAATGGTGTCGACCCGATTGCCAAGGCAGGTATCAGGGGTTTGAGCCCTGCCCTATATATGGAGCCTCAGTGATGTCATCGGCGTGCGTCTCCCGGGGTTTTCCTGCACTGCTCCCTTTAAGAGTGGAGAGGTTGGCCGCGTGCGCGCCTAGGGGCAGGGCCAAGCCAGCCGAAGACTCGGAGCCCCGTCGAGAGCTCCGCTGTGAGGCCTGCAGGGACGGAGATGCTGAGGGAGGCCACAGTGAGTGACAGGGATGCCGGGAGTTCACAGCAGCAGGCAAGCCTGCGCTTGTGGAAGGTAACGCCAGGTGAGCAGCCCTGGTCGCAGCACCCACACGGCCGAGATGCACAACACTGGTTAGATTAAGGCTGAATGATCATTTCTCCCAATGGAGAAAAGTAAATAGTAGAGTGCCACAGAGATCTGTACTGGAACCAGTACTTTTTAATATATTTATAAAATGATCTGGAAAAGAGAGTGTTGAGGTGGTCAGATTTGCTGATGACATAAAATAATTCCAAGTTATTACATCATGAGCTGAATGTGAGAAATTGCAAGAGGATCTTGCAAGACTCTGGGGGACTGGGCATCTAAATGGCAGATGAAATTGAAGAAAATAGGGAAAAAAGCATAAGCATTGGCAAATGAAATGTAAGACATTGATAAGACAGGCTAAGAAAGCATTTGAAATAAAGTTGGCAGTAGAGGCAAAAACTCACAATAAAAACTTTAAAAAATATATCCAAAGCAGAAAGCCTGCAAGGAAGTCAGTTAGACCATTAGATGATTGAGGTGTTAAAAAGGGGCACTTAGGGAAGATAAGGCCATCGAGGAAATATTAAACAATTTCTTTGCGTTAGTGTTTACAGAAGAGGATGTGGGAAGATACCCAATCTGGATAGGGTTTTCAAGGGTGATGATTCAGATGAACCGAACCAAATCACGGTGAACCTGGAAGATGTGGTAGGCCAGATTGACAAACTGAAAAGTAATAATTCACCTGGACTGAATGGTATACGCTCCAGGGTTTTGAAAGAACTAAAAAAAAATGAAATTTCAGACTTATTTCAATTAATTTGTAACCTATCATTAAAATCATCTGTTGTACCTGAAGATTGGAAGATGGCTCATATAACCCCGACATTTAAAAAGAGCTACAGGAGTGATCCGGGAAACTATAGACTGGTGAGCATGACTTCAGTGCCAGGAAAAATTATGGAAACTGTTATAAAGAATAAAATCACAAAACATTTAGATAGACATGGTTTAATGGGACACAACTAGCATGGATTTACCCAAGGGAAGTCTTGCCTCACAAGTCTCTTACATTTTTTTGAAGGGATGAATAAACATGTGGACAAAGGTGAACCGATAGATGTGTTGTATTTGGATTTTCAGAAGGCATTCAACAAAGTCCTGCATAAGAGGCTTCTAAGAAAACTAAAAAGTCATGGATAGGAGGCGATGTCCTTTTGTGGATTATTGTGAAAAGGAGATGCTGCAAAAGAACAGGCAGGACCAGGAACTGGGTGTTAAATAATACTTTCCTGATTAGTTTAAGACAAAATAAAGTTCATTATTCAGAAGTGTGAATGAGACAAAATTTCCTATTTTATTTCACTCTGTTCTCAAAGTGAAACGATTGTAAATCCAATGAAATTTTGTTGGTTTTCATGTTTCATTTTGAAAACAAAAAAGTGATCCATCAGGCCTAGGCCCAGGTGAAGGAGTATGTATGTATGTGAGAGATTGGGAGCTGGTGTGTATGAAAAAGGGATCATGTGTATGTGAGGGTGCTAGCCTGTGTGAACAGATTGTGTATGTGTGAGAGAGAGAGCCTGTGTGAAGGGGTGCGTGAGACAGAGACATAGGTTGTCTGTGTGAGGATGTATGTGTGAGAGAGAAAGGGAGCTTGTGTGGATGTGCATGCAAGAGAGAGGGACCCTGTATGAGCAGATGTGTGTGTATGCGAGAGAGTGAGGGAGCCTGTATGAGGGTGTGTGTATGTGCACTAGAGAGAGGGAGCATGTGAGTGAGAGAGGGAGGGACAGAGGGAGCCTGTGTGAGGGGCAGTACTGAGAATGGAGTCAAACTCTGGGAGTGGCGATAGAGTGGAAGGGGTTGAGCCTAGAGATGAAGGAGAGAAATACTGGCAGGTAGAGGTGTTGGGGCCTGAGAGGGCAAAGTGGACTGTCATTTATTGTATTTATTATTTTTATTATACCGAGTTTCATGATAGGAATCACATCAACCCGGTTTACAATTAACAATGTGAGTAAAGGCAGAGAGTAACAAAGTAAAGAACATTTCCCAATACAAGAACAAATATAGTATGAAACTTAACAAATATTATAACAATATTTTGGATGTGAGAAAGTTACAAAAAACATGGAAAAATAACTTGGATATGAAAGGGGAGGAATTGTAGAACGACTATAAGCATTTTAACCAGCTGTATCAATTAATATAGAAACATAGAAACATAGAAATGACGGCAGAAGAAGACCAAATGGCCCATCTAGTCTGCCCAGCAAGCTTCACACATATTTTCTCTCATACTTATCTGTTTCTCTTAGCTCTTGGTTCTATTTCCCTTCCACCCCCACCTTTAATGTAGAGAGCAGTGATGGAGCTGCATCCAAGTGAAATATCTAGCTTGATTCGTTAGGGGTAGTAGCCGCCGCAATAAGCAAGCTGCACCCATGCTTATTTGTTTTACCCAGACTATGTTATTAGCCCTTATTGGTTGTTTTTCTTGTATAATATTATAAAATATAGATGTGTAGCAAAATGATTAGATAAGATATTGTTGTGAAGTATAATAAAATGTTGCTGTGACTGCGTGTGAAGTTAGTGGGATTTTTTTTTATTTATTTTTTTTTTTTTTTACAGTTCCTAACTTTTGTGTTTATGCTGATGATGAGTGGGGAATTTAATCCAGATCTGGGAAAGCTTTTTTAAAAAGCCAAGTTTTTAGTCTTTTCCTAAAAGTTGGAGCGCATGGTTCTTGTCTTAAGTCCGGTGGGATGGAGTTCCAAAGGATTGGACCTGCTGATGAGAGAGCTCTTGAGCTGTAGGATTTATGATGGTAGGTTTTGGCATGTGGAACCTATAGTGATTCTTTGTAGTGTTCCCTGATGGGTCTGTCTGATGTGATCTATATAAAGTTTGCAGAATTTTATGTTTTTGTGCACAGAATTTTAAAATTCTTTGCACAGAATTCCCCCAGGAGTAACTTTTGAGCCATCATTTCTTCTAAGCCTAGAAAACCATAAGTTAGGGATTTCCCTACAGAAGAAGCCTGTATGTTAGTTGGTGTAAAGAATAAAGATATCAACTGTTACATCAGATAATCTAAATTAGACATTTGGGTTACCTAAAGAAGGGAAAAGAAAAGCGCACCAACTAGAAAACTCTTATTTTGTTTCTACTTGAACTGCAGATATTCTATTTTGAGGACTTAGTATATTTAGATTCCTTTAACACAAAGACCTCTGAGTATAT
This sequence comes from Rhinatrema bivittatum, assembly GCF_901001135.1. Lineage (NCBI taxonomy): Eukaryota > Metazoa > Chordata > Amphibia > Gymnophiona > Rhinatrematidae > Rhinatrema > Rhinatrema bivittatum. Next base: position 177,708,791 of record NC_042618.1, read on the forward strand.
AAATAGAACTCTTAACCTTGTTGGTTTAAAATTCATTTGCTGTGTATATGTAAAAGTACATTTCTGTAATTTCAAAGTACATCATATTCATTTAGTAAAGTTGTGTTGAATTATATTAGTGAGTTTGTTTTCATTTGTGGGAGGAGGGGAAGGGTCAGAGCACATCCAGAGAAAATCTAGAGTCTGTGCAGTCATCCAGTGCTCCTAGAACCTTGTGGAAGATTGTTTGGTGTCTAAAGCAGTTACCAACTATTGGAACAGATGACCTTGAAACTGTATCTTGTTTCCCCCAACCCTAAAAGAGTCCTGCAGAGTGCCTAGTGACATAGATCTAATAAAATAACTATTTTTCCCTATAGTGATCCCCTCTCCTCAACTGGCCCAATGACTGGAGTGAGGGTTACTCAGTAAATCTGAAAAAAAAATGACACAAAACAAAATGTGTTCCTTACAACATTTCTATTATGCACATATCCGGGCCAATACTTGTTAAGTAATATTATTCAATTAATACAATTTAAAACAAAAATATTTTCTTTCCTATGCAAAGACAACTTGCTCTTACTTAGGTCCACTGTATACCATGTATGATACTTTTGTGAAGTCTGGCTCTTCTGATTTAGTTGGATGGAGATGATAAAACACAAGCAAATATTGAAAACGAATGGAAAAATACCAGCTACCTACTTTATTTCACAAGAAGGCTACCTAAATAAACAAAACAGCTAAATTAAGAAGATTAAATTCAATTACCTGCTCATGAAGTAAGCTGCCAATTGATTAATGAGCTGTGACTCCCGAAAAATGCCATAACAATTTACTTTTGCAAAGTTTCGGAAGGCTGGCTTACTGAAAAATAGTGCATGTGAATTCAGAAGTACAAAGTCTTGTGCAATTTCAATTGAATCGAAGATTTTCAAGTAAATATATTTTTTCCCCTTATTTCAGCAATGTTTTACATGATGTAGCACATGGTGCTGCTTTGCTTTGGGTCGAACCCACATGGCTCTGTATCTTAGAAGAATGCCATTTGCAGCCTGTTGAAAATGTGAATGCAATGCTTAAAACCAATTCACACCAACAAAAGAAGTCAAAAGAGCGAAAGTAATTAAAATGTAATAAGGTAATAAACAAGCACTTTCTAACTGACATCTCTATAGATGCAAGTAAGCCAAGAATAACGGCATAAGGGGGTGATGGCACATGACGACATTTTCCCTGATCAGTTTTTATCAGCACAACTTAAACACAAACATAAAACAGACCTGTAATAGTAGGAAAGGGGTCTGCAATAAATTAAACATATTAACTGGAGTCCACCCAGAAATCTGCCATCTTCTTATTAAGATGTTCTCGCCATTTCCTTGCCACTCACTGAAACACTTAGTAAGAAATTGAGAAAATTTGTTCTCTTCCCCTGCTCCTCATCCCCCCCCCTTCTCCACACGAGGGGAGTTGTATAAAGATAGGAAGCCAAGAACACTGTAGTCACAAGAGACTGTATTGTATGGTGGAGGTAGGGGATTGGAATGTGCATTAATTTTCTAACTAAATGAAAAATTCAATTAAAAATGTACTTCATTTGTTTCATTAGAAAACATAATGAAAAACAAAACACTGCAAACATGTGAAGATTTTATCATTTCCTTTTGTTTTGGAATTGAAAATACCCTGGCTCCACTGACATTTAAAAATAGGAACACCTTCCCTACCTGGATTGTCTCCTAGGATGCCACTTACCCCACCCATGGAGTTCCAGTAGTAAAATGGGACAGGAGCAATGACTTGTCATGTCTGCCCTGTCACTCCTGCCCTGTCATTTTGAAATTGGCACCAGCTGAACCTTAGACTGGCACAATTTTCTTGAATAGCCATGTGGCATGTGACCATACAGCAAGATGCTGCCAGCCTTATGATCAGCCAGTGTCATTTTGAAAACAGACATAGTGGAACCGAAGTGACCAGGGATCATTCCTGCCCATTTTGACTTCTGGAAGTCCATAGATGAGGTAAGTGGCAACTGAAGAGGGTGGGAGATTGAAGAACCCTGGATGGGGTGGTATTTTACTTTTGTTTTGTTTTTTTTTATTTTTATCTTTTTGCTATGATGTTTATTTTATGTCTATTAAGTGAATGAAAACAAAATAAACATCAAAATAAAGAAAACATTTTTAAAAAGAAACAAAAAAGACAACACAAAATCATTTCTCTGTCACAGCCTGAGTTGGAGGTAGAAATGTATTCTAAATGGAAGAAATGTTTTAAACATTTGTGACCAAGTTTACCCTTGTTTTTCAGCAGTGGCAAATTTGAAGCACTAAAAGGGCTAAATGGACACAATTAAAAATATTTTCTATTAAATAAGTTGTCTGCTTGGTCCTGCCTTGTTCTTAATAAGATATGCTTCTATTAGGTCATAAAATTGCCACTTTGTTGCAAAAAGCATTTTAAACCAAGTGTTAATAGTAGTAATGTGCATTTGGATTATATGAATGTGAAATTTGATCCAAATGAGTCAATTTTCTGTTTAGTTCATGCAAACCAAATGGGCACGTTCCATCATCCAAATACTTTTTAGCTCATTCGTTTCAGTCCCATTAAAGTCTGTGGGGAAAGAAAAACCAGACAAAGTGGAGCCGGTTGGATATGGGACAAGGAAGGAACAGGATGAATCATGTTTCAACACTTTTTTAAACCAACCTATCCCAGCTGGCAACTGCATGGATTGACTTCATCATTTTTTAAATTTTTTTTTAGAAAAAAAGAACACTTTGAGCAGCCAGTGACCATTTTATTCTCAGTTGGATCTCAGAGAAAGCAGAGATTATGAAGCTTCTTGCCTCAAAGTTCCACAGTTAAAAATATTAGAAAAATAAGCTTTAGATTTAGAGGAGAAAAAGAAGGTGTGCTCTTATAGTCACTGTCACTGTTTCCTTGCTGTGCTGCTATCAGCAGGAGAAACTATATTCTTTCTGTCAGAGATTTACAGTGTAACTGTATATCCTCAGAATAAGACTACACTTTCACAGTAGGCAGGCAGAGTGTGTCAATATCTGTAAGAAACATACATAAAGAAATGTATTTTCTCTTACTGTGAGGCTAGTGACTAACTGCGATGGGGGCAGCTTGATTTCTGTAAGGTAAATTTTAAGACCTGAGCGCGGGAGCACATGTGTGCGCATTTGCCAGCTCCCGGACATGGATGCGGCAATTTTATAATATACACACGTATATGCATACCTGTTATAAAATCAGCCATACGCATATACATATGTGCACGATTTTAAATTGACATGCAAATGTGTGTGCAAATTCCATGTCAATCACATAAGTGGGGGGGGGGGGGGGGGGATTTTAGTAGATACATGCGCTGACGCAATTACTTGTTTCCCCAGTTTGTTCTCAATTTGACCCAGTAAAGGAGAGGACTTCCTAAACCCCTTAACTAACTTGCCTTCCTTTTATCCTATAAGCTCTGACCCTTGAAACCCCACTGACTAGCCTAGTTTTTTGTTTCATGACTTACATGCCATCCATAGCAGAAATAAAATTACACAGATAGGGACCCGGACGTGTGCTGGTGTGTGTAAATACTTACGTGCTGGTTTCATTCATATTTCCTGGAATACCCAGGCCCCACCCGTGCGTCATCCAGACCACCCCCGTTCCAGTCCCTTTTATGAAAAAACATTTTTACTCATGTACCGGGAGATTCGCAGGTACCCGGGCTTCTCTTAAAGTAAAAAAAAAAAAAAAGCAATGTGCGGTTTAGCAGGGGTTGCTGTGTGAATGGCTCGCTTGTACCAGTCTATGGGACATTTTTCTCCATCAGGTCATGTGGTTTGCTTAGGGCCCCTTCCAGGTCTAGATGCAAAGAGAATACAGGGGTTTCCAGCTTTGCCTGGCCATTTCTCCCCCCCCCCCCCAAAAAAAAAAAAAAGAATAAATAGAGCAGAGGAAATGGTATTTGCTATTGCAGGGATATGGGAGTCCTTACTGCCAGTTGCCCTGGCCAAGTTCTGGTCCCCTTTTGCCAGCAGGTGCACCTCGTATCTCGAGGGCCGCCTCATATTTTAGTTTGTTGTCCCCTATCTGTGGTGTGAGAGCTGCCAGCTTGCAGCGTTGTACGAGTTGTTATACCATGGGCTTTCTGGCTCTATTCCCTGGTCTGTTGTTTTTTTGCCTCTTACCTCTTACCTCTTTTTCTCTTTTGATTAGTGTTCCCAAACCTGCCATATTCCGCATCACAAAATTAAGTGAATCTCTTATGGAATACATTTATGTGATGCACCTAATCAAATCTTCCAATATACCAAAAGGTATTTGGAATCTCAGAATGAGCATCCAACCCTCTGACTATTATGAGATGCAAAAACGCAAGTACATAATATATCAAGATGCTTGTCCAAGTAAGACAATCACCATATATTTCCTTGTCTAACCCACAAACCTCCTCCTTCATCTCCCCCCAACCTTTTGTCCCCCATTATTTGAACCCTCCCCATCCCTTTACGCCATGTTTTCATCATTCCATTGCACAATATCCCCAGTATAATCAAACCTCCAAGGAGGCAAGAGGTCATTCACAATTGTGTGTGTTCAAGTGCCATCCTCCATCTATATAATCACCTTCCCATGTATAAGAATCTAACATGTTAACAGTTAAACAATTAAACCAGACATCAAAAGATTTTCAAATACAAATTGCAAGTTATGCAAATTCAAGAAATCTACAGCATCTTACTTATAGGAGGAAGATCTCAGGAATTCCAAAGTATATTACTTCAAGGACTTGGCATGGAAGTAAATTCCCTATTTGCTAGGTAGGTATACTGCACTCAAGACAGACTCTTGCCAAACTGGTTATAATAAACCAACATCCACTCTCCGGGCTCTTATTTTATGTTCTTTGATGTAAATAATGGAAAGATCATCCACGTGTAATCTCAATTATATTATGCACTCAGGTTTCATCAGCAGTTAGTTGCTGTAAAAAAATCTTTTGTCGGTTCCACTGAGTCAACACACGTGCAAAGCCGTAATGCCAAATTTTCAATCTTGCAGGGTATTGTAATGCAAACTGCAGATTTCTTTTTGCTAGCTCAATGAAAACAGGTGCAAATTCTTTTCGCATGCTAGCTGTGCAGTTAGAGAAATCTTGAAATATGAATATTTTCCGTTTATCATAGTATACGTCACATATGCTTGAAGGATGAGCATTTTATGAGTACAGATTAGGGATGTGAATCGTTTTTCAACGATTAAAATTATCGTCCGATAATGTTAATATCGTCTTAAATCGTTATAGAACACGATACAATAGAAATTCTAACGATTTATCGTTAAAAATCGTTAAATTGTGTTAGTGCGCACTAACGGGAGTTAGTGCGCACTAACTCCCAGTTAGTGCGCACTAACTCGATTTAGTGCGCACTAACTCAAAATGATACAAATAAACACTTTCCAGGTCACTGAAGGTCAGTTAGGAATGAATATGTGTTCCTATTGGCTGGCTGCCCTCTTATCTATTGATGTTACCAAGGTTACCACTGAGGTGATGGTTGGGGGGATGGGAAATGGAACTGGAAACTAACGAACACCAACAGAAAATGAAACAAAGTGTTCACACTTCCCAGGTCAGTAAAGGTCACTTAGGAATGAATATGTATTCCTATTGACTGGCTGTGCTCTTATCTATTGATGTTACCAAGGCTAACACTGAGGTAATGGTTGGGGGGATGTGAAATGGAAACAGTTGGAAGCTTGACAAAAAAAGTAATGTAATGATCAGCACTCACGTGACTAGAACTTGTTTGTTTATTATTTTTGTTAGCAGGCACCTGAAATGCTAGTGCATGTTGAATTTGCCAATCACTGTGCATTTTAGAAAGGTGGTCCTGGCTGGAACTGTACACAGTTCAAATATATGTAATTGATTGTTGGTAAGTGTAGATTTTAAGTGATTTTCCTGCACACAGTGCCCTAACCCTGGCACCAGGGGTGTTGTGATCTTCCTGCACACAGTGCCCTAACCCTGATACCAGTCTGAGACAGCTCCCTCCCTGCATTACTAGTGAGAGGCTGGCTTCACAGACAGGGGGGAGCTGCCTGACCCTCACTCCTGACTTCCCCCATGTCCCAGCTAGTGAATGGTGTGTGGGTGAGGGGGGGGGAGGATGGTGAAGTCTGAGACAGCTCCCTCCCTGCATTACTAGTGAGAGGCTGGCTTCACAGACAGGGGGGAGCTGCCTGACCCTCACTCCTGACTTCCCCCATGTCCCAGCTAGTGAATGGTGTGTGGGTGAGGGGGGGGGGAGGATGGTGAAGTCTGAGACAGCTCCCTCCCTGCATTACTAGTGAGAGGCTGGCTTCACAGACAGGGGGGAGCTGCCGGACCCTCACTCCTGACTTCCCCCATGTCCCAGCTAGTGAATGGTGTGTGGGTGAGGGGGGGGGGGGGAGGATGGTGAAGTCTGAGACAGCTCCCTCCCTGCATTACTAGTGAGAGGCTGGCTTCACAGACAGGGGGGGAGCTGCCTGACCCTCACTCCTGACTTCCCCCATGTCCCAGCTAGTGAATGGTGTGTGGGTGAGGGGGGGGGGAGGATGGTGAAGTCTGAGACAGCTCCCTCCCTGCATTACTAGTGAGAGGCTGGCTTCACAGACAGGGGGGAGCTGCCGGACCCTCACTCCTGACTTCCCCCATGTCCCAGCTAGTGAATGGTGTGTGGGTGAGGGGGGGGGAGGAGGATGGTGAAGTCTGAGACAGCTCCCTCCCTGCATTACTAGTGAGAGGCTGGCTTCACAGACAGGGGGGAGCTGCCGGACCCTCACTCCTGACTTCCCCCATGTCCCAGCTAGTGAATGGTGTGTGGGTGAGGGGGGGGGGAGGAGGATGGTGAAGTCTGAGACAGCTCCCTCCCTGCATTACTAGTGAGAGGCTGGCTTCACAGACAGGGGGGAGCTGCCTGACCCTCACTCCTCCGGGGTATTGTGATCTTCCTGCACACAGTGCCCTATCCCTGATACCAGGGGTGTTGTGATCTTCCTGCATGCAGTGCCCTATCCCTATTAATACCAGGAGTGTTGTGATCTTCCTGCACGCAGTGCCCTATCCCTAATACCAGGGGTGTTGTGATCTTCCTGCACACAGTGCCCTATTCCTGATACCAGGAGTGTTGTGATCTTCCTGCATGCAGTGCCCTATCCCTGATACCGGGATGTGTGCAAGAAGATCCCAACACCCCCGGTATCAGGAATAGGGCACTGTGTGCAGGAAGATCACAATACCCCTGGTATCAGGGTTAGGGCACAAGTTCTAGTCACATTGACTGATCACATTACTTGTTTTGTCAAGCTACCAACTGTTTCCATTTCCCATCCCCCATATACTGTCAGTGGGAAGCTTGGTAACATGAATAAATAAGAGGGCAGCCAATAGGAATACATATTCATTCCTAAACTGACCTTAACTGACCTGAAAAGTGTCAAATTGTATCATTTTCAGTTAGTGCGCACTAACTCTCCGTTAGTGCGGACTAACTCGAGTTAGTGCGCACTAATCGGAAAAAACGATTTTTAACGATTTTTTAACTAAAAAATCGTGCCTAACACGATTTTCTTGCCCTGCCACACGATTTCTATCGTTAAGACGATATGGAAAACGATTCACATCCCTAGTACAGATAAGCACTTTTGCAATGACTACCTGAGATCTTGCTCTGTCTGCTGTTTTTGGGCCTAGTCAATGTGCTTGTTCAATTGTAATGTGCCCAACATGCTCATAGAGGTCAACTTCTTATGGGCAGCCAGGTTTCTAAAATCTTGACAAGCTTGTGATCTGGAATATTTTCTGTCATGCCTACAAATCTTAAGTTGCTTTGCCTGGAGCAATTCTCTAGCTCATCAATTTTTTTCTTCCTGTGTCATCATAGATATTCCTAGTTCAGAGATCTTTTTTTTCCCAAATGAGCCGTAATATGGCCTTCCACTACCTCTAAATGACCTCCAAGATTAGAAACACATTTTTGAAGCTCACTTATTTGTTCTGAGATACTGTTAAATTTAACATCCAATGCCAACTCTCTCCATGAGTGATTCCTCTGAGGGAACTGGCAGCTCATCAGCTCCGGAGGCCTCCATTTTGTTTTCAGATAGCTGGGGTTTTCTTTTTCTTTTCCGGTAGTTTTCATTGCTATCACCTCTCTGGTTTTGTATACAAATCTTCCAATTAGAACTAATGAACAATTATCATAATTAATACGCAATTAGGGGTCGATTTAAGACCCCTGTGTGCGCGTCCATGTGCACACAGTTCCTGGTGTGCGCACATGGACGCAACTATTTTATAATATGCGTGCACATGTTATAAAATATTGTCTTCGTGCGCACATGCGCGATGGATTTTAACATGTGCGGGCGGATTGCCTCCTCGCGCAAGGGGGGAAATCTTAAAAGCCCAAGTGTGGTGATGGGAATAGGGTTTCCCCAGTCACCTATACTCTACCTAACCTTCCTACCTTTTCCCCTCTCCTCTCCTCTCCTCTCCTCCCCTACCCATAACCCCTTCCTAGCTACTTTTATTTGTTTGATTACTTACTGCTCCTCTGGACCAGAAGTAATCTCTGCATGCCGGCCGCCTGCCAGCACGCACTTCCCCGGAACAGCGTCGAATGGAGCTCTCCCAGCCCGCCCCACTGCCCTGCCCCTCCCAACCCAGACCACATCCCCCCGGCCTGTCCCTTTCTTTGAGCCTGGCACTTCTGTGTGTAACGGGGATTACGTGCATGGCCGGGCCCTTCCGAAAATGCGCGCGGCAAACACAAGGCCCAGCCATGCGCGTAACCCCTGTTATTTACGCACGTGGCCCTTTGAAAATTCACTTGTTGGTGCGGGGGAGATGGGTTAAATTTTCTTCATTAGGGGTGCGGCACCTGAAGCTCAGTAAGAGTACGACTCACCAGGTCCACCACATCATGGGACTTGCTGATAATTTTTTAAAGCTCCAATAAAAGCTTGTGGCATTTGTGCCCTGAGACATTTTGTTGATCGAGGGATTTATCAGTTAAAGACTTAATAATTAATCATTTTGTACACTCTTTTACAAAGGGAGGAATCTTCTCCTGCTTTTTATACTGAAGTAAATAGTTTATTATAAAATTGCCTTTTCTGTAATCATTGGTGACCCTTTTTCAGTGAAAGCTTCTCGAGATGCAAATTAGTAGTTTAGAGTAAGAAATAAAAATTCCTGCTGCACTATTGATCTATCATCCTGGTCAACCTAGACCATCTGAACCAGCCCTGGTTCTTTTTTTAGTCCATTTTCTTCTGCTTTCTGGGATTTCCTCTATAAAGAAAACAGGCTGGTAGTTCTCAGATTAAAGAGGGACAGCAGAAAACTGGAAGTGTTCCTTTCCAAATTGCAGCCATATTTAAATTATATAGCAGTCACGCATTATAAAGAGCTTTGTCTGATTTCTTACTTAGATCATTCCACCACAGTCTCAATTCTGAAAGCTCCCTGAAGAAGGAGTAACCTCACTTCAAAACATTGCAGTGTCAGAAAGAAGACGCATCGCTGCATTGTGGATGATAACTCAGAGATTAGATAAATGCATCATAGCTCCTGAATTGGAGAATATTTAAATTGACTTTCTGTATACATGACCAATGATTAGAAAGCCCTAGCGCTTCAAAGGGCTTCATCAAAGCCATTAGAAGCAAGATGATGGTCATTGTATACTTCATAGATATAAGCTCCTTCATATAGTAGAATCCTTTTCTGTGAAGTCAGGAGCCAGGCAGGCACAGGTTTAAAATTGCAATTACCTTTCACTAAGAAACACTGGAAGAGAGGACAATAACAATGAACTCTAAAAAAAAAATAAACAAATACACCAAACAATAATCACTGAACATTGTAAAAGCAATAAAATTAATACAATGCTAAGAGTAGTTTTTACAAAGAATTTTATCAGCATGGGGAAAAATAAGATGTGTGTTATTATTCTTCCACTAATTATGAAACTGTTTCTACAAACCTTAAAATGAAAATGTGTGTGTTTAATTTTATTATAACTGAATTTTTTCTAGGCTGCAGTATCTCTTTATGGGACCAAGATGATAATCCAAATATCATGTAAGATTTTGAGACCATATAGACCTCCATCTCTAGATATGAGGCATTTGGAGATGGGACATATATGTTCTCAAAGGTTCATTTGTAGTATCAAAGGATTGTACTTAGTTTAGTCTTATGAAAGGAATCACAGCCTAAAAAGAATCCAGGTTTTCCTCAGGATCAGTATGCCTACCAGAACTCTGCCCTTTAATTTTGGTGGAAAGAACAGTTAAAAAAACTTTTGCTGCATTTGCTGTCTTTGACTTCTAACAGCACAACCTACTCATTTTTTATATTGCTTTTTCCAAGGATTCGCGCATAGGCCTATCAAAATACCCCTTTTCAATCAGACCTTGAAAAATTCACCAGCCACCTAACCACTGGTTTTCATGACAACATATTAATATGCATTCAAACATTTAGCTGGTTACCTCTAACATATAATTAAGTTTAGATGGAGGTACCCTAACACACTTTTACCTAAAAAGGAACATGTGCTTTTGTTAAAATAATCTTCAAAATGGTTCTTTTTGGCTGTAAATATAATAATTATTCCTTGCTTTTTAAGTAATCTGCAAGTTTTATATTACACACAGCAGCACTAATCCCATAACTAAATGTTTCAGAGAAAGATTTAATTAATGCGAAATGTAGGGATTCATGGGATAGCTTTCTCTAAAGGGTGGGCTTTTGGAGAATGTACACAGAGGCAGGGGACTGATGAATACTTGGTTGCCTCAGATCAGTTGCAGTGATTTAAACTTAGTCATCATTACATTGTGTCACATTTAAAAATATGGAGGTTGATTATTCAAAAGCCATTTAGACGGATAACTGTAGTTCTTTTACCTGCGCTCAGCTATTAACGCCTGCTCCAGGCAGGCGTTAATAGCTGAGCGATAAATGTGCATCTGAGATGCACATTTATCTTTTTGCATGTGGAGTGAATGAGTAATAGGCTCATTCACATGCATGTGCATGTGATGAGCGCTATCTCATTCACTCCGCATCGGACACATGTTAAATAGGCGCTAATCTCCCTATTGCATTAGGGGGTGGATTAATGCCTATTTATCCCACGTCCAACTGCGAGTTATACAGTGCGCTCAGCTGAGCGCACTGTATTGCATCGGCCCCAAAGACTGAGTTTGTGCCACCACTAGCAAACTGCTGCTAGCTCTGCTTGACAAGTTGGTTCTGTGCTCGTTAAGCACTGATGTGACTCAGTAGTAAAATGGTACCATGAGTGCTGGTGCAGTATCAATAAATTCTATTGTAATACCAAAACTGCAAGTAGACACTTCAAATTCCATCATGCCACTGTTGAGGAAAGGGCACAGGAGAGAATGGCACGGGCAGAGGATTGGATGTTTCTGCAGATCCCAGCCTGTCAGAAGTAATAGCAGCAAGAAAAAAGGAAGTCCAGCCCTTAAACATTTTTTAGCTGCAGAAAGTCAGGTGTGGAAGCCAGCTCAAGGAAGAAGCAATTTAAATTGGGAGAAAATGTGCCACCACTGCCTGTTGTTCTCCCTCTTGTTTTGAGGCTGGGCAGAAGTTGGAAGATCCATCTGAGGCTGGTACAGCAGGACAGGGGCAAGGACACGAGCAGCACATGTGCAATGCTGAAAGCCAGCAGTGCGCTCCTCCATGTTTACTGCTACTGAAGTAACGGAGGCAGTGTTTTCAACAACTGATTCTGAGAAAACATCTTGTCTAGTATTCCCTGAACAAAATTTGGAAGAGCTGGTCAGTAGCATCGTAGCTTCCAGTGAGGTGGTGGGGGAGATAGGAAGAGCAGGAAGTGCAGGTAGAAAGTGTGAGCGATGCTCCTGGTCTTTTTCTCATGGTCCACCCTCAACCTCAACTTCAGTTGCAGCATCAGGACCCAAAGATGCAGAGAAGAGATTGTGCAAGACATTCTTGATCTGGAATCACTTTAAGGTGAGGGAGGACCACCGCTTTGCTCAGTGTATTCACTGCAGGAAGAACATCAGTTGAGAGGCATCTGACAAATGATGGTATGCAGTAGAGATGTGAATCGGAACCAGAATCGGTTCAGATTCCGGTTCCAATTCACATGTGGGTTTTTTTCCATCGGGCCCGATCGCGGTTTTGTTTATCGGCTGCGCCCGAGCCAATAAACAAAAAACCCACCCCGACCCTTTAAAACTAATCCCTTTGCTTCCCCCACCCTCCCGACCCCACCAAAAATATTTTACAGGTACCTTGTGGTCCAGTGGGGGTCCCGGGAGCGATCTCCCGCTCTCGGGCCGTCGGCTGCCACTAATAAAAATGGTGCCGATGGCCTTTGCCCTTACCATGTGACAGGGTATCCATGCCATTGGCCGGCTCCTGTCACATGGAGGGAGCACTGGATGGCCAGCGCCATCTTTAAAAATGGTGTGAAGCCGTTGGGCAGCGATGGTTCCAACAGGTTCTTTGCTGATGTGGGGTAAAGTTGCAGTCTTTCGAGGTTCTTAGGCTTTTAAGACACCATCTAGTAAGAAGAACACACTTTGATATTGCACAATGGAGAAAACAAACATCCTTATAGGAATGTGCAGGGGAAAAAGATTCATTTTTGCTTTTGGTTCATTTTCAGGAGGGTTTTTTCCCCACAAATTTTGGTTCATGGATTATTTGATTTGTTTCATTCGTGAGAAAAAAATTAATTAATCAAAAAAACCAAACCCCAAAATGGCCAAAAAACAAAAACAAGGCCTTCCAAAGTCTCCAGTTCATCCCCCTGGGAAAATGCAGGGACCAGGAGACCCACCAACCCCCACTTACCTAGTCCAGGAGGAACCCACCAGTAAGGTCTAGGCCTAGGCCAAAGCCTCAGGCTTGCGTAGGCTGAGGGAGCCATATGTCGCCATGACCTTGGCCTACTCAAGGCCGAGGCTTCAGCCTGAGCCTAGGCTGGAGACTGGACACAGACCAGGTCTCAATCCCGGGCATCAGCCCAGACTCAGGGCCGATGCGATGACCCAGAGTCTGGGTCCCGATGTCTGGACTTTGACCTAGGATGGAGCCCAGACCCAGGCCCGATGCCACAACCTGGCCTGGAGTTTGGGTCCCGAAGCCGGGACCTTGGCCCACACCCAGGCCCGATGCTGCAACCCAACCCCATCAAAATGGTGCTGTCTACTGGGGTAAATGCGCCAGAGTTAACTCTGGTGCAACCCCAGCAGATGGTGTCAAAAGAAAAAAAAGAGGATAATGAAGGAGCAGTTGTGAAGCCAACATGGTGGTACCCAGGGACATGATTGGGTCATGGCATTGAGCCTGGATCCAGACTGAGGCCCCAGAGTCGAGACCCAGCTTCCAGGCCAGGTTGCAGCATCAGACCTGGGTCTGGGCTCTGGTCTAAGCCAAGGCCCAGGTGTCAGGACCCAGCATACAGGCCAGGTCATGGCGTTGGACTTGGGTCCCAGCTAAAGCTCCAGCATCAGGACCCAGCCTCCTGGTCAAGTCATCTCATCAGGTCTGTGACCAGTCTGAGGCTTTGGTATCAGGAAACAACCTCCGGGCCAGGTTGCAGCATAGGGACACAACCTCCAGGCCGGGTCATGGTGTCAGGCCTGAGTCTGGGCTCTGGCCTAGGCTGAGATTCAGGCATCAAGACCTGGCCTCTAGGGTGAGTCATTGCATCTGGCTTGGGCCTGATCAGGAGGCCAGGTTGCAGTGTCGAGACCCGACACTGCAACCTGGCCTCCTGATCATGTTGCAGTGTCGGGTCTCGATCCAAGCCGAAGCATGGCCTTGCCATCAGATACCCAATGGATCTGATAAGACCAATGTCACACTTGGGTGTAGGCAATGGCCCCTACTTTGGGCCTCGGTCTATGCCATAGGAGAGGCCCCGACTTTGGGCTTAGGCTTAGGCCAAGGAGCTGGTGTCGTGCTAGGGCATAGCCTACAGCCCCTGCTTTGGGCATCAGCCCTGGCTTCGGGCCTAGGCTTTGGCTTAATGCATTCTTTTCAAATGAATGCAACAAATAAGGCTTGCTTCATTTGGGGGAGCTCCCAATTTGTTTGGGTTCCCCTGAATGAAACAAATTGCCCTTATTCATCGCATTTTTAAAATTAATTTGAAATGAATGCACATCCCTAAAAGACAGTACACATTCCAAAATGTTGCAGGCACTGCAAAACTTCACACACTACAGGAATTCTTCCTCTACTACCCATTAGCTCTGAGGTACTCTTAGGAGAACATACATTGCCATACACCAAAAAGAAGAAGCCATCGGACCTGCTCCAAGGTCTGGACTCTGGGCCTGGGCCTGACCCTAGGCCCAGGCCCAGGAATCAGGATCTGGCCTCCAGGCAGGGCTGCATCATCGGGACCCAGCTTCCAGGCCAGGCCACGGTGCTGGGGCTAAGTTGGGCTCTGGCCTAGGCCGAAACTGTGGTCACAGTGATATACCGTGGCTTCAGCCTACTTAAGGCTGAAGCTTCGGCCTGGGCCTAAACCTCTCCAGTGGATCCCCACCAGACTGGGTAAGTATGGCTAGGGAGGATCTTGGTGCCCTTTTTTTAATGTTTGATTCTGACTTTTCACACAAATGAAATGAATCAAACATTTATGAACTGAAATTAGTGGTAAAAAAAAATCCTCATGAAAACAAACCGAAAATTAAATCAAACCTTTTTTTCCCTGCACATACCTAGTCTGACAGTCCTTACTCTGACTTCAAAAAGAAATCCATTCTGCAAACCTTAACGTTAAATCTTCAGTGAAGTACAAGTATTATAGGACTAACTCCCCTTTCCTACTCTTCAGATATTTTGGTTCTCTCAATCTCAGGATCCTCCTTGGACCCCAAGATATCTCCCTTCTTCTCAAAGGCCTGAGGGCCCCAAACTTAAGCCTCAGCCATCTTTCCACTATGGAAGACTGGATGAAAGAACACAAGCCAGAGGGGGCTCATGGTTTTGTGAAATCACATTCTCAAACAAGACACCACCCATTGGGAGTTTCAGGAAACACCACACTCTCCTACTCTCTCTGACCTCATCATGTCACATCTGTGAAGACGCTGATGCAGCTGGTAGGGTACAGCTTGATGACACTGTTACACATGTATTATTTACATCATTACAATGTGTGAAGACCAGCAACTCAGGGCTAGATTTTATTTGCATGTGCCCATAGGTAATGGGATGTTGTCTCACCTCCCCTCCTGATTGCCCAAAATCCCCTCTTCTCAGAGCAACCCCCTCATCTCCAAGTTGCTATTCCTTTCTCACAGCCCTGGCCCCGCAGCAGCAACTGGAGAAGGAAAATTCAGCACAGGGCCTTCTGCAGCTGACAGGACTTGTTGCCATAGAAACCTATGTGAAGAAGGAGATGCTGCAGGAGACCCTACACTGAATTTTTTTTTCTCTAGTTGCTGCTGCTGCTACTGAGGGACTAAAATCACTAGAGAGGCCTGGATAAAGGCATGGCAGAAGCAGTGGCAACAACACTGCAGCAGCTATGAAAGTTTTGCAGCACCTATAAAAAATTTTGTACCAGTGGCAGTTGCCTACATTGCCTATTCCTAAATCTGGGTGGCATCAGCCAACATTGCTATGCTCTCCTTTCAACTGTTTTAAAAGTTTTTTTTCTGCTTCCTAAAAGCTGATAGTCTGGATGGAATTTCTCCCTTTAGTGTTTTGAAGCCCTTATACCGTCCCTGGTATTCTGCAGTGGGGATATTACATCCTGATTTCAGTGCTTTCAGTAATCTTTGATTAGCCAGGTGTTTGGATAGGCAGTAGTGGGTGCAGGAGGGGAAGGGCAGTTTTTATTTCATTAGATGATACATGTCAGATGTTCTGGTGAGAATAGCCTTTTAAAATAATTTTAAAAATATTATTCAGAAAAATTTGTGCGCATATATTGGACACATGGTAACAAACTCAAAAAGGAGCTGATTTAGCACAAGTTTGAAACTTTTGAGCAATAGTGCTGCTTGTGAGAATTCAACCCCTTTTGGTGTCTGTTAAATATTATAGAAATTTGTTCTGTTTCATATGTTGCTCATCATGTTGTATCTTATCTTTTTGTCATTATTGCCAGTGTAAGCTTAGAGGTCGGACTAAAGCTATATCAAAGAACTTATGCAAGATAGGAAAGAACACAGATTTCAAGTTCTTATTGAACTTGAGATTAAGAACAAAATTAAGAACTATCATACTGTGTCAGAACAAGAGCCTATCAAGCCCAGTATCCTGTTTCCAACAGTGGCCAATCCAGGTCACATGTACCTGGCAGGATCCCAAATAGTAGATATATTCTGTGTTGCTTACACCCAGGGATAAGCAGTGGCATTCCTTAAGTCTATCTGGTTTATAATGGCTTATGGACTTTTCTTCCAGGAACTAGTTCAAAATGTTTTTAACCCAGCTATGTTAACCGCTTTTATCATATCCTCCAGTAATAACTTCCAGAGCTTAATGGTGTGTTGAATGCAAAAGTATTTTCTCTGATTTGTTTTCAATGTACTATTTAGTACATTTACGGAGTGTTCCCTAGTCTTTGTAATTTTTAAAGAGTTAACAGTTGATTCACATTTACCCATTCCACTCCACTATTCTTAACCACAAATAGAAAGTAACCCTTTTATGCCCTAATTTTTCAAATTTCAAGATAGTATGGGCATGTTGGCAGTCGCGGATGTCTACTTTTTTACATTAAGGGATACACACACATTTGGAGCTCTCCTTCCCTGCAATTGTATGAATATCTGTCAGTTCCAAGCTGTATAAAATATTTTTAAAAGTATGATAGTATAGCACTTATTGTAATATAATTGCATTTATCTCACCCTTGAGTGGTTTCAGGGCTGCTCTTGTGAAACCAATGTTGTAATACCAAGCTAAGAATGTTGGGATGACATCATGAACATTTTGCAATGTAATACAACCAGAAACCCCAGTGAAGTTATTAGCATTGATGCCCCAAGACAAGCTTGCCCTCTCAAAACACTCTGCATATGTTTTAATGGCTAGCCAATGTACATTTGGCCATGTGTTACTGTTTAAATATGAAACAAGGCAAACCTGAATTTGTACTCTGCCACTTCTATGGCAGGGTCATGGAATATGAATAAAGATCAGATTTTACAGGGATTTCTAAGCACTGTAGCAAAACAGTCATGGAAGGGAAGCATACATAGATTTAGCCAGCTTCCTACTCACATCTGGTCTAGGTTTACTATTTGAAATTATTATTATCCTCCAAAGAGTACTTTTCAGAGGGGTTCATGAGATATGCCAAAATCTGTTTTTCTTTGTGCATACGGTACAGTAGTTTAGTAACTTAGGTTGTGGTTACATAATTTGACAGAAGGACTTAAGGTCACATTGTATTGTTTAATGACTTTTTTTTATTCTTGCTGAATAACAGCAAAGTTAAAAGGTTTTCTTCATTTGATCTGAACCGAAAAAAGGACAAAGAAAGAGAATTTATCTGAGTCAAAAATCTTCTGAAAAATGCTTGCTGACATGCTAGTCTGCATTTTAATGGGTACAAGTCATTTGGAAACATGTGGCCAGTTGACTGATTAAAATAATTTTGTCATATTCCCAGTTTGCATATATGACAAAACTGAAGTTTGTTGAACCCTATAAAAATGAGATGAGATTTAAGCTGTATCTTCTTTTGTTTTAAATGACAAATTGAATTTAAGGTCAAACTTGACAATACTCCAAAAATTACTCTGCAGGGAAGTTCACCCAATAAAACTCGAAAATAAAAGTCTCTGAGAAAAATTAAATTGTAAAATTTTAAGGAAACGTCCTCTTAGGTCTATCATTCCCCATGGTAGATCATAGAGAATAATGTCTTTCTTAGCTAATTTAACCCAGATCTTTTTATTTGCAACCATTACAAAAAAACAAACAAACACTTAAGTTTAGAAAATCAGAACATTTCTATAGTAATTTGGTAAAAAAATATTAGGAAAATCAAATGGGCTACACAATGTTAAATACTGATACAAAAACCCATTTGAGATGCCAAGAATACTGGACATGGAATCTCGTTTTCTGATTGGGTGCAACCCAGTTTTCACCAACCCATATTCCCACTGGTAGGAACATCGTAAGTCAATAGTTTTGTTGTTCATCAATCGTGCCTCCCCCAACACACACACACACACACACACACACACACACACACACACACACACCCCTTCTACAAATCCCTGTAGGAAAGCATTCCCAAAGCCATGCCACTGCATACTCTCTCTTCTTGTTTTATTTTGAATTTTAGAGTGGATGGTTTAATGATCTTCAGATTCACCTGTTTCCTTTTTTTCGACCCTCATGGAAGAACTTTGTCAACCAAGGCATTATTGCCCAGGGTAAAAGGTTACGTTTGCCAGTTCCTCCTCCTCTGCAGTGGACACACGTGGGCTGGCTCTTTAAGTAGTTACTATGAATATTAAAATTAGCATCTCGCTGATCATTTATCTTCTGAGTTATGCCAATGCTGCTTGGTCATTCTTAGCTCAGGTCATTATGTTAGCAGTAATGCTGCCATTGGTGCACAGGAGTTATTTTGTCACAAAGTGGGAAGATGCATGCCTGTATCCATTCCAAAGCAGCCGGATAGGAGACATAGAAGTTTGTTTTGCTTTATAAAACAGATCTCTGTAAAGAGAATTGCCAAACAAACCTGTCTGTGCTGGTAAGGATCCCACTGTTGGACTTTAACACTTAACGTGTTCAAAAAATGACAAACATACAGAAGCATACTGAAGATTTGAATGCAGCCCAAAATACTTGTGACGTAGTGATTTGTCAATAATGTTACTGATTAGGCATATTTATAAAACAGATATTGGTATGGTAATAGCTTCAATGTCTCTTTAGAAATTCATGCATATAATTAGGCAGCTCGGACTCAGAAACTCTGCTTTATATGGGTATAATTAGTTGTATTCATATTCTTAGCAAAGCCACTATATCTGTATAGAAATAAAACCTTTAATGCTGTATAGGCTTAGAGCAAGCCTTCAGCTTTTCTATCATTAATAAAGCCAAAAGGCAGAGGTGGAGCACATATGGTGTCAATACACTTTAATTAAGTGTAATAATTCCCCTTTTCCTGAGTTAGACAAGCTAAGACAGATTTCTCTTCAGAGATTTATGCACTTCTGGCTGGTATATTTATTACTTAGCTGCTGCTGGACTCTTGTGTAAAACACCAGTGCCCTCTTTAGGATGGCTATGTGAACACAGCCAGGCTTATACTTTGGTCCTTAAATAAATTACTTGGTTTTATGGACCATGTTGTCTTGCTGCTTAAGATCCACCATCGCATGCAGTGGTGGTTGAGCCAAACATGTGAACCTGACTCCAATGGGCTTAAAAACAGTAAGACACACCCAGTAAGCTTTTAAAGCATATGCGCATTTTATTATTGTGTGCTTTCTTTCTTAAAAAAAAAAAAAGCTTTATTAAAAAAAAATTAACTGAAAAAAATGCCATGGGAAAAGTTTTTCTGTGGTTTACAGTGGAACAGTCCAAGCATGGTTTAACTGCAACACCCTGACACCGCACACAAGTTAGAGGCAGAAAGCATGTTAGTCAAGCAACCAACCTGATTGACTGAATGCTTGCCCTTCCTCCCCCGATGCATTATAATTTACATCTAGAGATAACAAGCTCGCATCCCAATTTGCAATCCAATTCAACCGACAGAGGAGTGTAAAAGGGGGCCAATGCACGTTAACGCACATCATTAGAAAATAGACTTCACTGTCATTCATGGGACCTGTAGCTAAATAATATGCATTAATGTTTGCTAATGACCATTAGTGCATGGTGCATTTTAATAAATATGGCCTAGAGTGGTGCAATATTATTGATAACCATTCTATGAAGGATATGCAGATGCTTGCAGTAATGTGAATTATTGTGCTGCAAAGATGTGTACTAGTATCCCATGTTTCACTTTGGCAAAGATGTGATGTAACCCAATTTCTGGAGTTAGACTTTTGGTCAATACTGATTTATAAACCTCCATTTTAATACATGATGGTTCTTGTGGTTTTGCTGCTTCTATTTGCAACCAGCACTACAGACAAGGCTTCTGTTCCTAAGAGTTTATAAGTTGTAATTTTAGGTGTTTATTTTCCAGCTAATTAGAGGTTCTTTGAGAGTACAAAAAAAAAATCAGTATTTATCAATGTTTTTGCCTCGCAGATACTATTGCTGGATACCTTTTCCATCATCAGCACAGAAAAGGCACAAAAGCAGAGTAGAGGACCAAGACAGGCAAGGGAAGGGATGAGAGAGTAATAGGGGAAGTGGTGTTTTTCTGGTGTTTATCTAATAAATACCTATCTTATTTTTTAGTATTGGGAATATTTTATCTGTATTTATTGGTTAAAACCTTAATTTCAGGTACCACAATGTATTAGGAGAAAGATACCGGAAAGTCAGAATTGGCTTAAAGTCTCCCACTAGAAGCTGGGCCACACCCCTGCTTTAGTGTTCTGTGCAATGTTTCACTGAGATTTTGGCCTAGTAATACATAAAAGGGTAGTGTAGAGAGGGGGAAAAGGAGTAGAGGGATCAGATAAAGGAGGGAGATTGAAGGAGATAAAAGAAAATATATAAAGGAAGAGAAAGAAGAAAGAGAAAGGAATAAATATAGGAGACGGAACATAAAAACATAAGACTGTGGAGTAGACATCTCACAAACTTAGGGCAGGATTCATCATTCCTCGTGGAATGATGAATCCCGTGAAAAGGGGGTGGGGCGAAGGGGGGGCAGGCCTGCGAAAGACCGCAGCCATTCGCACCGCGGCGGTGCGATTTCGCCGGCCGCATTGGGGCTGGCTGCGGCCTTTCGCAGTGAATAGCGACACCGTAAAAGGTGTAGCTATTCACTGTGCTACTGCCGGCGATAATGTTCCTCACATTATCCTCACTGCCGGCGATAATGTTCCTCACATTATCTCCGGCAGCGGTGCCACGGCTGACTCCTTCCCCTCCCCACCCCGACTCCTCCCCTCGTTGCCTGACTCCTCCCCATAATTTGCATTATATCGCATGCGAAAAGGCCCTTTTCGCATGCGATAATGCTTTGAAAAATAACCCCCTTAATGACTTCTGCCATTTGAACTGTATCTGATGAAAACCAGTTCATATTTTATAGTTCCCTGGTGTTACCCTAACCTGTACCTGTTTTACTGCCTCCTAGTGTTCTGGGTTCATATCTGTTAGAGCCACATGATGATTTTCATTACAATTTTCAATGGGATTGGAAAGTTAGTCATTGATAGCAATGCACTTTTGTTGGAAATGAAACAGAACATTTTCATTAAATGTTATGCATTACTTCTTTCATTTTTAAAATGAAACAAAATAAATGAACAAAACAATTTTGTTTTAGTTTAAAAAAAAATCCTCCTAGTCCCTCTCCTTATAGTCCCTGACCTCTTATGCCCTCCATAGGCTTTGAAGATTCTTTAGCAGCCAGGAGCTATCCACAGTTGCTCTTGCTCCATCGATGCAAGTGGTACCAGTTGACCTGAGGTTTGTGCCATGATGGATAATTGCTATATAATTGCCTTGTGTTAGTTTGGTTGTATGGCAAATATCCACCATGGAAGAGGCCACCAGTTGACCAGTGCCATTTTCTACATTTATATCAGTTTGACAGGAAGGACTGGGGAGTGCTCCCACCCCTGAGAGTCGTCAAAACCTATGGATGGGTGAGAGATTGGAGGGGTGAGGCAGGAATGATGCAGGGAGGGATTGAGAGGTGTGGTGTTTTCATGTGTGCCAGCAGGGAGGGAAAGTGCGAAAAGACACAAATTTGGTTTTGTTTTTTTTAAATTTCATGTTTTTTTGTTTTTTTCTTTGAAATAAATGAAACAAAACAACAACAACAACAAAAATAAACCAAAAACCAAAATGAAATAAAAAAAATGCCTGTGCAAGCCCCTAGTCCTTGACCACTATGGGAATGTGCACTAATTATAATACCATTAGATGATAATTGAGTGATATGCTTTCTATAGGTTAAACTGCTTGTGTCAGATCACCCTGAATAAAAATGTGTGTATGCTTTCAACTTCTGTCTATTTAGAAAATAATATTTTGAAAGTAGAGAGAAGCCAAATAAACTCTGATTCAATGGCAGGGGGAAATATGGAAAAGAGGATTTGCATTCAGACAACAACCAACAAGGACTGAACTTCACAATCAGGGTAAATAAATAAGCATGGGGATAGCTTGCTTTTTACGGCATTTACTACCCTAAACCAATTAAGCCTGATACATCACTTTGAATGCATATACAGCGTTGCTTTCTGCTTCAACGGCAGGGGGAAATGTGGAAAACAGGATTTACATTCAGACAACATCCAACAAGGCAATGATCTGTGCAGTCTGGGTAAACAAGCATCAGGGTAACTTGCTTGATTCAGCGATTAAGCCTTATGCTCACCTTTGATGCAACTCCAACATTACTCGCTGCATCAATGGCAGGGGATGGCAGGAACTTGAATCAAACAGTTACCAACAAAGGCCCTGAAATTGGTGGTTGGTGAAATAGATATGTATGGGAAAATAAGTGTGGGAGCTTGCTGGGCAGACTGGATTTGCCGATTGGTCTTTTTCTACCATCATTTCTATGTTTCTATGTTTCTATGATCCAAATAAGTGGCTTTGAAGTCAATATTCAAAAGCCCACTGAGCGGGTAATATAACCAGGAAAATTCACTGATTTACCTTTTCACAGATATTGAGCTGCATTTCCCCAGCTACTTCTGTAGCTAAATATCTGGATAAATCTATCAGTCAAAACTTCAGCAGGTAGTTTTAGGTCTTCCATTTGCACATCCGAGGTTACCTGTCTAAATTTAGCCAGTTAGTGTTGAATATTGTGCTAAGTGGCTAAATTTGAAAGTTTGCTTTAGAAATCCCTATTACTGATCCCTTTTTTACCCAGCTAAATTTATGTGCCTTGGGAATTTAACTGCATACATTTAGCGAGTTAAAGGATCCACATTTTTCAGGTATAGATTTACCCGTCTAAAACATGATTTTTAGCTGGGTAAATCTTTTGAATTTTGACACCTCATTGATTTTCTAATATTCTTGTAGCATGGCCAGAACATATACAGTACTTTACCCTGTTACCTCTCTCTCTCTCTCCCTTGCCCCATTTGAAAATAAGCTTTTTATCCCATCTGACTTCCCTGGTCAACAAATGTAAAATAAAAATAATGCAAGGTCCATATTCAAAAGGGTTTGTCCAGATAAGTTCTGAACTTAGCCGGACAGCACCCCGGTGTTAAATATCCCCTGTTAAATGTCTTAGTTGTAGCCAGATTAGTCATTACTTGGCTGAACTGGATATAAAAGGGCCGAGACTGAGGTGTTCCAGGGTTGTGACTTTACTTTACTCAGGTAACACTGAATATCAGTGCTGGCTAGGCAAAATTATCCATCTAACTCTGGATGGAAAACTCAGTCCTGAAGTTAGCTGAATAACTGCCAACCACCCCACCCTACAAATTGCACAAGCGGCAGAAAAGCCACGGAGAAACCCACCCCCTTGCTATCCCTACAAAATGAATGAAGGAAGCTGCAGAGCCAGTCTAGCCTCCCTCCCAATCCCCAGAAATAAATATAAAAAGCCACGGAGCCAGCCAAGCCCCCTCCAGGTCCCCACAAAATAAATCTATGTAGCGTGCTGAGCCTGCCTTCTCCTGCCTCATGAAATCCCCACACCCTTAACCCCCAAAGGGTCGGTGAAAGTCAGCAGAAGGAGGAGGCGAGGCTTTTTCTTCCTTCAGTTAGCTTGAATACTGGCATTTAATATTAATGTATAGGGATGTGCAGAGCAAAAGTTTAAGTTCATATGTCTATATGTCCAAAGGGGGTCCCATTTGCGGTCAATATGGACATAAACAGAATTCAATGAGTTGAGTATATGTCCATATGTGCAAATGAAAATTTAAACCCCTCACCCTCCTTAACCCCCCCCCCCCAAGACTTACCACAACTCCCTGGTGGTCCAGCGGGGTCAGGACGCCATTTCTGACCAACTTTGCAAGGAGCACGTGACGTCGGCGTCACGTCGGAGTGACGCGGCGTCACGTGATTCCCCGCGGGTTCGCGCCGGAACGCTCGTTCGGCCCAAAAGGAACTTTTGGCCAGCTTGGGGGGGCCTCCCCAAGCTGGCCAAAAGTTCCTTTTGGGCCGAACGAGCGTTCCGGCGCGAACCCCGGGGAATCACGTGACGCCGCGTCACTCCGACGTGGCGCCGATGTCACGTGCTCCTCGGAAAGGCTTTCAGAAATGGCGCCCTCACTCCTCGCTGGATCACCAGGGAGTTGTGGTAAGTCTTTGGGGGGGGATTAAAGAAGGTGAGGGGTTTAAATTTTTATTTTGGATCAACAATCGCGATTTCCAACTTATTCAACATAGCTATGTTGAATAAGTTGGAAATCCAATCGTTTATGTCTTATCACTTTTTTAAGTTAAAAAAAAAAATAAGTAGCGTTTTACATTTATGTTCAATACGAATGCACACCCCTATTAATGTATTCACGTCACTGCTCAATGATTGATCCCCTAAGTGACGGCTGTCAGTGAAAGGGCAAATCCGCCTTCAGAACTCAAGTCGAAGGGGCTATGCACAGGCAGGGTAATTTTGCAAAGTCTGTGGGTACTTTGCAGCCACAGACTTTCGCCCAAAGTTTCTAAGCAAACTTATGTGCATAGGTCTGTTTTGAAAATTTACAGGTTGTTCGGCTATGCGGGTACTTGTATGCATAGAAGATTATTTTGATTTCTGCATGTCCATTTACATGCATACCTTCATAAATCGAAAGTAAAAGGTAGGCAGTTAAATGCTTTTTCCTCCCCTACTTTTCCCTGGGAATGCTTCTTGCTAATGCATGTAAACATAGGCGTGAAATGGGGTTTTCTGCATGCTTTTACATGCACAGACCCCTATTCAATTTTTAAAACGTCGCTTATGCACATAAAATGTGGGTTTATGTGCACTAATTTGCTTGGACAACAAGTCCAAAATGAAAGATCAGCAGTTCTCAGCATTACATTGGGAGCAGGATCATTACTTTTTTTCAGCCTCCTAGGTGTGTATTTTTCAATCAATATCCTTTTAAATAACCTTAATTTTATGTGTGCTTCAAATGCCTATTATAGAAGGGAAAATTGCGGAAGACACTTATTAAAAGGAGGTAGTGGCACATATGGTATTGTTTTTACAGTCATTCGGTGTGTTGATATAAAGTGTTACATTCGAGTCAAAGCTCATCTGTGTGAGTAGTTAAAGTGAAAACTGATCTGTCTTTCCAGTGTGGCTCAAATGGCTGTCCGATTAGCGGAATGATTAACCAGGCTAATATCAACAGAGCTGCTCTTTTGTCAGGATGACATTTACATCACCAAGCACAGATACAGGCCAGTATCTGCCTTAATTAGGTAATCAAGGGGGAGGGGGGGGGGGGCGCTGTCCAATTTTCCAACAGCCTGCCAAGCCTTAGAGTTCACAGGTCCAAACCTTGTTCCTAATTTTGAAAGGGAAACCATGCTATAATGCAGACACAACTGCACACAACATTCATATGGCTTCTGACCTACTTCAAGGTACCACTCCTTCCTTGTATGATCAGTTGTTTCACGTGCCCATCATCAATAACAGGAAAAAGAAAGGCATTGACAAGCAATATATTCATTGACTTTCTTGTCCCGGGTAATGTTCAGGTGGAATGTACGTGCACTATATCCCAGTGGAAAGATTAACTCATGTGGTGAGACAGTGTGTGTGTGCCCTTCGCCCAGTGGGAGGATAACTCTCAAAGAAATGCACACAGCGGCATATACCTGCATATATGGCCATGAGCAAATCTACACTAGTATTTTATAACCCGCGCATATGATATACATGTGTTTTATATAATTTGTATATCTCTTCCCCACAACATTCGCACTTATGTAGGCTTACGCCCAAATGCATGATGCAATACCTTGAAACCACGTATATCAATGCCTTGAACATGTGTAAAAAAGTGACACGTATATTTTACATATGAAAATAAAGTAGGACGTACTCGCATAAATCAGAATTTACGCCACATAAGTCAGTGAATTTTAAAACATGCTCACGTCATGGAAAATACCAGTTTTACCAATTAGTTCATCAGTTCGCCCAGTCCTCCATGTCATTGAAACCCTCCTGGTTCTTCAGTCTGAAATCCCACCAGTTCACCCAGACCTCCCATCCAGGCAGTAAACACGTTTAATATCATTCACGCAAGATAATTAGCAGGTGTAAAAAATTGGTGAATCTACATGCGTGTTTTAAAATAACCTCTTACGCATGTAAATGTTGGTCCTGCCCCTTTTTACACAGGTCCCGTGTATAAAAATCTTAACCTTCAGGATTCAAATATCATCTGTGATTCAGTCTTCATTTTTAATCTACAATGTATTTGTTGGATGAAACCCTTTCTTGAACTCTGTGATGTTTGGACTAGTGCATAGTCTCATTCTGTCAAGAACTGACTATTGCAATATCCTATATTAGGGTTTGTTGCTTACCAATAGCTTGGTATGCTTTCCTTCACTCACTATTTTCCCCATGCCCGCTAAAGTAAAAAATGTAACACCTGCCTCAGACCAGGTGTCACATTTTTTGCGTGCATCTAAGTTCTCTACAAATCTCTGTGCTAACCAGCTCAAAGTAAAAGGAACAGTTAGTACAAAAGATTTCATCCGTTCTCGGACCTGATCCCCCGAACACAATTCTTACCAAAAATGGGGCTCCATGGTGGGGCGCACAGAAGCATGAGAGCTCAACTAACACCATTTTTTAAGTTTCCAGGAGTGATGCAGGAGAAAGACTTTGTATATTCTCTCTCAGTCATCACTGCATCTTGTCAAAAGAAATAGGAAGTGGGAAAAAGGGGGATCTTCCAGGAGAGGGGATCTTGGGGCTCCTGAGTTACTGTCAACATTTTTGTGTTCAGGTGTGGAGTGTATATGTCAAGGCCTTACTGAGCCCTAAACACTGCATGACTTGTGGGGGTTGAGGAGAATGCACGGGATCAGGGCTGTCTGGGGTCTTCAATTTGGATAGATGGGCAGGGATGAAATCCTCAAACAAATAAAAAGAATTGTTGTGCCGGAGGTGGACCCTTGGGCCGAGGTGCAGTTGGCGCAACCCGTAGGTAAGGACCTTCGTGTCCTCATCATCGACAGGTGGAGAGGGCTGATGAACAGAGGCCAGCTGGAGCTTCACCAATAGCAGCTCTCATTCCCCGCGGGTTAAGCCTTTGGGTGCCGGGCCAGCTGGACTTAGGTGGGCCTCTGTATGTAGTCGATGAGGAGATCGAGTTCAGCCCAGAGACAGCAGGAGAGAGATGGTACAGTCTTACACTGGACAAGGTAGTGTCCTGGAAACTCGAGTGACTAAGGAACAAAGGCAGACAGGGGGCACCCGAGCATGCAGGCCAAAGCCTGAGTTGACCAAGTCCAGGAGGTAAGCAGAAGAGGCATCAAGGAACAGGCTTGAGTCAAGGCTGGCGGCAATTTGGAAACAGTGGCAAGCAAGGCTGTGGTCTGATCATGGAGATAGTCTAGAAGCGTAGTCAGGCAATGTAGAGGTCGGGGTCTGGAGAGAGGCAACAACGTAGTTAGGCAATTCAAAGTTCTGGGTCTGGAGAGAGGCAACGATGTAGTCAGGCAATGCAGAGGTCTGGGTCTGGAGAGAGGCAACGATGTAGTCAGGCAATGCAGAGGTCTGGGTCTGGAGAGAGGCAACGATGTAGTCAGGTAATGCAGAGGTCCGGGCTTGGAGAGAGTCAATGGCATGGTCAGGCGATGCAGAGGTCCGGGCTTGGAGAGAGTCAATGACATGGTCAGGTGATGCAGAGGTTCAGGCTTGGAGAGAGTCAATGGCGTGATCAGGCGAAGCAAAGGTCCGGGCTTGGAGAGAGTCAATGGCGTGATCAAGTGAAGCAAAGGTCCGGGCTTGGAGATAGTCAATGGCGTGGTCAGGCGAAGCAAAGGTCCAGGCTTGGAGAGAGTCAATGGCATGGTCAAGCGAAGCAGAGGTCCGGGCTTGGAGAGAGTCAATGGCGTGGTCAGGCGAAGCAAAGGTCCGGGCTTGGAGAGAGTCAATGGCGTGGTCAGGCAAAGCAAAGGTCCGGGCTTGGAGAGAGTCAATGGCGTGGTCAGGCAAAGCAAAGTCAAAGTCCATGGAGGCAATCCGTAGAATGGTGCAAGGCAGGAACGTAGGAACAAGGAGACAGGAACCAGGATCATTTGAGGAACAGGAACACAGGAACGAGACAAATCTCTAAGGAGGCAACAAGTGCTCGACCAGCGAGGAGACCTGTTGCAAAGGCAAAGCTAGGGAGTGGAGCCCGGGCTTCAGTACTGGTGCTCCACTGACGTCATCATCCGGGGCCATGGCTAAGTTCCCGCCGCGGTCCCTACTTAAACCTTGAGTATGCGGGCATGCACGCCTAAGAAGGGGCACAGCGCCGAGTAGCAGCCTCTCTCAGCGGGCCACGTGGAGAGGCCTGACATGAAGCAATGGACATGGTGGCTGATCCAGGAATGCCAGGGACAGCATCTAAGCTGGAGGCACCAGGGAAGGCCTGAGGATGGAGCTAGCGGCCCGCTGCCACCAGAGAGGAGGAACCAGGAGCTGGAGTTACTACAGAGAGGTGAGGGGGCCATGCCGCGGGTCTGCCATGGACGGCACATGTAACAGTACCCCCCTTTATGCCTCCCCTCTTGGAGGTCAGGGTCTGCCCAGATGGGCACGATGAAAGTGCAGGAGGAGGGATTTGTCTAGGATGTTTTGAGCTGGTTCCCATGAGTTTTTTTCAGGACCGTAACTCTCCCAGGAAAGGAGGTATTCCCACCGGCAGTCCCTAAGGTGGACGTCGAGGACTTCATGTACTTTGTAAGTCGTATCAGTCTCAGCCACCAATGGAGGTGGTTCAGGAGCCTTTCGAAAAGGTCAGGACAAGACCACTGGTTTTAGAAGAGATACGTGAAATGTATTGTGTATTCCCAGCATAGGAGGCAGCCAAAGCTGGTATGTAACTGGTCCAATGCGTCCGGTGACCAAAAAAGGTCGAATGTTCCTTAGAGCGAATCTTTGAGAAGGTATCTCGAGTTGATTATACCAAGTGCTCAACTAGACTTTCTGGCCAGGAAGGAATTCAGGGGCCAAGCGTCAGTGATTGTCAGCAGATCTCTTGGCCCAGGAAGCAGCTTGATGTAAGCGAAGGTTCATCTGTTCCCATAAGGTCTTAAGGGCATCCGCAGTAGCCTGCACCACAGGAGAAGGTACTGATAATGGTATGGATAATGGTGGTCGTGGTTGTTTCCCATAGATGATGGAGAATGGTGACATGCCTGTAGCAGTGGCGATGTGGGAGTTGTGAGAAAACTCTGCCCAAGGAAGAAGTTCAGACCAATTGTCTTGGCAGTCGTTAATGTAGGTGCTGAGAAAGGCCTTTAAAGAGTGATTTATTCGCTCAGCTTGTCCGTTGGCTTGAGGGTAGTAAGCGGTTGTTAGACTGATGTTAATGCCAAATTTTCGGCAAAGAGTGCGGCAATATCTAGCAATGAATTGTGGACCTCTATCAGAGACAATGTCCTTGGGTAGGCCATGTAATCTAAAGATGTGATGAAAGAATAGGCATGCCAATTCAAGAGCAGATGGTAGGCCCAGTAGAGGGATGAAATGGGCCATTTTTGAAAATTGATCTGTGGTTATCCATATAGCGGTATGGCCCTTGGAAGGAGGCAAGTCCACGATGAAATCCGTAGACAGGTGGGTCCACGATTCCTCGGGAGCTGGAAGTGGTTGGAGTAAACCCCCAGGCTGACTGACTGGGGGTTTTTGTTGCACACAAGTGTTAAAGGATTCGATGTACGCTTTAGCGTCAGAAACCATAGTGGGCCACCAGCAGCGCCAAGGTTCGTGCTCACATTGGGTGACCGGCAAACTTTGCATCATGTGCCTATTGGAGGTCTCTTCTTGGAGTCATCAGGGCACAACAGTCTTCCCAGTAGGAATTGGGTGAGTAGCGGATAAACAAATACAAGCTGGATCTATGATATGACCGTGTTCTTCTGGAGTATCTTCAGGCTCGAAAGAGCATGATAGAGCATCTGCCCAGAGGTTTTTCTCAGCTGGACGGTAACGAAGCTCAAAGTTGAACCTGGAGAAGGATAATGCCCATCGGGCCTGATGGGCATTGAGACACTGGGCGTGGCTCAGATGTTCCAGGTTCTTGTGGTCAGTGAACACGATGAACTTGTGTTGAACACTCTCTAACCACGGGCGCCACTCTTCAAGGGCTAGTTTGATGGCAAGTAACTTGCGATCTCTGATACTATAATTCTGTTCCACAGTTGAGAACTTGCGAGAGTAAAACGAACATGGAACTGGTGATCCAGAAGCAGTGTGTAGGCTCAGGACTGCCCCAGCCCCAATAGCGGAGGCATCCACTTCTACTTGAAAGGAGCAGTTCGGGTCTGGGTGTTGGAGACAAGACCCCATCTGGAAGGCTTCCTTGAGGCGGCGGAAGGCTGTGATGGCTTCCAATGTCCAATTTCGAGTATCTTGGCCCTTGCGAGTCAATGCAGTCAAAAGGGCAGCTAAGGTTGAATAGTGTGGAATAAAATGGCGGTAATAGTTTGAGAATCCTAAGAACCACTGGAGAGCTTTAAGGCCCATGGGTTGCGGCCATTCTCAGATTTCTTTTAACTTAGCAGGGTCCATAGAGAATCCTCATTGGGAAATAATGTACCTGAGGAAAGGCAGACTGGATTTCTTGAATAAACAGTTATCCAACTTCGCAAATAAGTGATTTTCATGGAGGCCCTGGAGGATGGTATGGACATCAGTGCGGAGTGTGACCAGATCTTTAGAAAAGACAAGGATGTTGTCCAAGTATGCCACAACCTTCGTATACAGCAAATCTCTGAAAATTTTGTTCATTATTCATTGGAAAACTGTGGCGCGTTACAGAGGCCGAAGGGCATTTAATTATTTATTTATTTATTCCTTTTATATACCGTCAATCTGAAACAATCTTTACGGTGTACACAATTATATAAAAACCTATGTAATATTACAATAAAACACATTTTGAAAATTAATCAATATAAAACATAAGTTATTTGCTACATAATAAAATTAAATTCAAATAAAACACAAAAATTATAACTAATATGGTAAAATTATAGGCATCACCTGGTATTCGTAATGCCTATCTCTGGTGTAAACGCAGTCTTCCAAATGTCATCAGGGCTGATTCGTACCAAGTTATACGCCCCGCGTAGGTCCAACTTGGTAAATATGGATGCTCCATGCAGGCGATTGAATAGTTCTTAGATCAGTGGCTGAGGGTACTTGTCTTTTCGGGTAATAGAATTCAGGCTGCGGTAGTGAATACACGGCCTAAGAGACCCATCCTTCTTGGTCACAAAAAAGAATCCTGCCCTAGCAGGAGAGGTAGAGGGGTGGATGAATCCCTTCGCAAGGTTTTCTTGAATGTACTCCATCATGGCTTTTGTCTCTGGGAGAGACAGAGGATAAGTATGCTCTCGGGGAGGCATGGTCCCAGGTAGAAGGTCAATGGGACAATCAAACCTCTGAAGAGGTGGAAGAAGGTCTGCTTTTTGCTTGGAAAATATGTCTTCGAAATCCGTATAAGGAGTGGGTATGCCAGAAGAAGCGGCAGCCAAAGGAACCACAGGTGGCTGTACCACTTTATGTAGACAGGACTTGTAGCAGGTGGAACCCCACTCCACCAGTTGCAGTGAACCCCAATCAAATTGGGGAGAATGATGTTGGAGCCAGGGTAGTCCTAAGACCACCGGATGAATGGATTTCTCCAGTACTAGTAGTTCAATTTCTTCCATGTGGAGAGCGCCAGTGCGTAATTGAACTGGCTCAATGGTGAGGAATATTCGGCCGGGTAAAAGGAAGCTATGCACAAGGAAGTTTCCACCAAAATGACTGTTGTCTACAAAATACCATTCATCACAGTTAGAGAAGCATTATCAAACACAAGGAAGAAATACTTATCTGCAAGCCAAGAAATATTGTTCAATTAGGACTGATAGTCTCAATGATGGGTCAAGCAGACCACTGAGGGAAAATGGCATCATTTAAAATTCAGTAACGACATAACTATGTCCAGGGATGGAGATTCACCTACAATAATCAGAAAAGTGATGACAATACCATTATGTTAACCCACAACGTACAACAATAGCTCAGTCTAAAAAAATGCTTAGTTCTAGTTCAGTATTCAGTCCACCTGGGGCAACTGACTTCAGTTTGTATATCTACTAGAGATGTGAATCGTGTCCTCGATCGTCTTAATGATCGATTTCAGCTGGGAGGGGGAGGGAATCGTATCGTCGCCGTTTGGGTGTTTAGAGTATCGTTAAAATCGTTAAAATCATGAACCGGCACACTAAAACCCCCTAAAACCCACCCCCGACCCTTTAAATTAAATCCCCCACCCTCCCCAAATGCCTTAAATTACCTGGGGGTCCAGCGGCACACTAAAACCCCCTAAAACCCACCCCCGGCACACTAAAACCCACCCCGACCCTTTAAATTAAATCCCCCACCCCAAATGCCTTAAATTACCTGGGGGTCCGTAGCGGCGGTCCGTAGCTTAAATTACCCCCGGGTCCATAGCTAAATCGGGGGAAGGGGGAGAGCAGGAAATCCGGCACACTAAATCGTGGTGTCTTCAGCCGGCGCCATTTTGCAAAATGGCCGCCGCAAAATGGCGGCGGCCATAGACCAATACGATTCGACGCAGGAGGTCGTTCCGGACCCCCGCTGGACTTTTGGCAAGTCTTGTGGGGGTCAGGAGGCCCCCCCAAGCTGGCCAAAAGTTCCTGGGGGTCCAGCGGGGGCCCTGGAGCGATCTCCTGCCGCGAATCGTTTCCGTACGGAAGGAGATCGACTGCAGGAGGTCGTTCAGCGAGGGTTCGCTGAACGACCTCCTGCATTCGATCTCCTGCCGGCACCATTTTCCGTACGGAAGGAGATCGACTGCAGGAGGTCGTTCAGCGAGGGTTCGCTGAACGACCTCCTGCAGTCGATCTCCTGCCGGCGCCATTTTCCGTACGGAAATGATTCGCGGCAGGAGATCGCTCCAGGGCCCCCGCTGGACCCCCAGGAACTTTTGGCCAGCTTGGGGGGGCCTCCTGACCCCCACAAGACTTGCCAAAAGTCCAGCGGGGGTCCAGAACGACCTCCTGCGTCGAATCGTATTGGTCTATGGCCGCCGCCATTTTGCGGCGGCCATTTTGCAAAATGGCGCCGGCTGAAGACACCACGATTTAGTGTGCCGGATTTCCTGCTCTCCCCCTTCCCCTGATTTAGCTACGGACCCGGGGGTAATTTAAGCTACGGACCGCTGCTATGGACCCCCAGGTAATTTAAGGCATTTGGGGTGGGGGATTTAATTTAAAGGGTCGGGTGGGTTTTAGTGTGCCGGGGGTGGGTTTTAGGGTGTTTTAGTGTGCCACTGGACCCCCAGGTAATTTAAGGCAATTGGGGGGGGGGGGGGTTCGGGAGGGGGGGGATTTAATTTAAAGGGTCGGGGGTGGGTTTTAGTGGGTTTTAGTGTGCCAGTTTTCCTGCCCTCCCCCTTCCCCCGATTTACGATTTTTTGACGATAAATCGGGGGAATTGGTATTGTATCGTGGCCCTAACGATTTTTGACGATTTAAAATATATCTGACGATATTTTAAATCGTCAAAAAACGATTCACATCCCTAATATCTACTGTTGCTCAAGCTGCAACAAGTGATGTTCGATCATTCTAGTTTTAATCATACGCATCATATTCCCCACATATATTTTCCTGCAGAGACATTCAATCAAATAAATAACCACCAAGGATAAGCATCCATGACAGTTCAGAGAGTTTAACCATATTAAAAAATCAGCAAAGATAGCCATTGAGCCTTTCCATAGTACAAATATATTGTCCATGTTGTTACGAGCGCGCACGGGCGCGGTCGTCTCGGGCGGGTGGTGAGCCCTTGGGCCACGGCAGGACCCCAGGAGGAGCCCAAGGCCACACCGTGGGAGGTGAGCTGAGCAGGCATGGTGAGCCAGGCAGGCAGGAACAGAAGCAGGAAGTCCGGCCCTCAGCCGGACCGGCATGCCCATGGTAGCCAACACGGGGAAGTTGACTAATGAACGGTCCTCCGACTGTTCCCGGCCCTTTCGGACCTGCCGCAGGGAACGGCAATGGGCAGCAGGCCGGACAGAGGTGAGGGCAGACAGAGTCCTTAAACAGAAGACATCAAACGGGGCAGAAGCAGGCTGAAGCAAGACGGAGACATCAGGTCAAGGGCTGAAGCGAGACACAGGAAAGGCCCAGGCGAGCAGGAACTCCGATGCTGGGATACTCACATCCGAAGCCCCCTCGGCTGGCAGAAGCTCAAGAGCCCCTGGGACGAATCCCTCCTGTTGGCCACACCAGGGCCCAACAGGACAGAAGGCTCAGGAACCAGGTCAAGGTAGAGACAGGTAGACATCCGGACAAAGGCTGAAGCAGACACTGAAGACAAGGCTGGACAGGAACATTGCACTGTCCATCAGGGCGCCCTACTCAGCCCACCCGTGGGACTGAGTCGCGGACCACCCTGTCCCTAGGAAGGCTGGTCACGGACCACGCTGAGAAGGAGGGCGCGGGGAAGACCCAGGCGAACAGGAACTCCGATGCTGGGATACTCACATCCGAAGCCCTTACGGCTGGCAGGCACAGGAGCAAACATCTAGGCAGAGACACTGGACAGGGATCCATCAAAGCATAAGTGATCACGGAAGACCTGGATCAGCAAGTATACAGACGACTGTAGGACCTGATCCGCAGGCCGAAGACAAGCAGGAGTCGGAGTCACGGACCGGAGTCAAGGCAGGCTGAAGACAAGCAGGAGTCGGAGTCACAGACCGGAGTCAAGGCAGGCTGAAGACAAGCAGGAGTCGGAGTCACGGACCGGAGTCAAGGCAGGCTGAAGACAAGCAGGAGTCGGAGTCACGGACCGGAGTCAAGGCAGGCTGACAACAAGCAGGAGTCGGAGCCACGGAGGACCTGGATCGGCAGGGTTACAGACTACTGTAGAGCCCGGTCCGAAGGCCAAGACACAGTGAACAGAAAGTCCTTAAATACTGGAGGTAGAAGGCAACTCCCTGGGAGGAGCTTGCCAGGACCGCCCACCGCTGGTCCTATAACTAGGGTAGAGAGCTGCGGGCCAGCCCCTAGGGAAGGGCGTCGCCCAACAGGAAGTCCAAACACTGAGGCTGCAAGCCACAGGCATGCCTCAGGAGCAGCTAGGCCTCTCAGGCCCTGGAGAAAGTCCTGGATGATGCGCAGGCGAGGCCCTGGCTTCAGAGCGGCCTCTGGAGGAAGGTAAGAGACCTCCTGCAGCGCAGCAGCAGGGGGGATCGCAACACATGTAGCATTTCCATAACACAACTTGTGAACTGAAAATGAAATCCACCTCCCATTGGGCTTCAAAAGAGCCCATATATAAATTAGCCAGGTTAGGGGCCATAGTAGGGATGAAATCCCCCATGCTAACAAGCCCTTTCATTTTGGTCGGGTTAGCATGGGGGATTTCATCATCAATTGCATGGATGCTACAGTTTAAGGATCACTGTCCATGCTAATCATGTATGTGTGTGCATTCTAAGGATATTTTTGTTGGATGTAAGCTAAAATTCAGGGCATTGAAGTGTGCATATTGCATTTTTAACTCACACATGAAAAAGAAATTTTTAACTCTAGTTTTACTGTGTAAATGATATATCAACAACTGACTGTGATTACACATTTTAATGCTCTCGCCTAAAGAGACACCACATGGACCATAATAGTGTCTGAGTCCAGCATTCTTTAATTCCCAGAGGTTTCTGAAAGGAAGTTGTTGATTGTTGCTATCAGACAAGACAAGCAACTTGTGACAGGCTGACAGACTAATGCTAAACTGACCATGATTCCTTCTATTTCCCAGGGAAATAATATCTCAGCATGGTGCATCAGGATTCAGCATCTCTTACAAAAATATACAGTTA
Organism: Rhinatrema bivittatum; assembly: GCF_901001135.1. Lineage (NCBI taxonomy): Eukaryota > Metazoa > Chordata > Amphibia > Gymnophiona > Rhinatrematidae > Rhinatrema > Rhinatrema bivittatum. The sequence goes on from NC_042618.1 coordinate 177,745,040, forward strand.
AGCATAACATAACTGGAACACATAGACAGTATAAAGTTCAGGCATGATCTGTATACATATGCTGCTTGCTTGTATTTCTGGGTTGGAAGACTTGCATTCCCTATACAATTATAGGATTTGTCATTGGCTCAAGTGGTTCTTAAGGGTAAGAAAATAATATGAATATTTTTCCAATTAATTGAAAGTTTAATGTGATTTTGGATTGTCTGGAATCGCATCTTGTCTATTAACATGTATTTTTTTTAAGTTCTCATGTATTTCACCAAATTGTATAAAGCATTTTGCATGCCATGTCCTCAGTTCTCTCTCTTGTTCTCCTTTCACTGCAGTTAAATTTCCTTTAACGGCAGTGGCATGATTGCATTGGGCCTCCAAGAAAGCACTGGGGTAACCTGCAGAGAGTGGCGGCTACAACCCTAAATAGTAGTGGTATGATTGCATTGGGCCTCCATGAAAGTATTGGGATACGTTGCATTGAGGGATCAGGGTTAAAATTCAAACATCAGTAAACTTGCCTCACTAACTTTAATAGCTATGGGGATTAATGCAAAACTTGGTAAAATAGCACATAAAGGGGACATGGATTTTGGCTTAAGTACTGGTCTAATAAAAAGCAAAGTTGAAGATGGAAAAGCCTGAAATGGCCTACTAGTAGAGAGATGGAGGCCACCCTGTAACAGATTTTGTGCTCAGTTGGCAAATATATGGAAGGCAGTAGTAGGGAAATGGTTGAGATGTCAGGTAAAAGACAGAGGATATGAGGGATTTAGTGATGAATTGCATATGTGCTTCTTCCAATAGTGGATGAATCTCAGCTGAGTAGATTGGATAGGCGATTTTTGGTCTTTATCTGCCATCATTTACTATGTTACTATGAAATGTATTCCTGCTGAGCTTCAACCACATCTACTCAAATGCAATTTAATTTTGAATGGAATGCATTTCAAACTTACTGAAGTAAAAGTTAAATAAGATCTGTACGGTATTTCTACAGTAATTTGTGCCCTTGGGATGTTTTATTCCTACAAATGTGCCCTTAAATGGAGGTAGCAATAATAAAAATTATATATATATATATATATATATATATATATATATATATTGCTCAGGCTACCAGCAATATTTTTAATTTGAAGGACCTGTATTCAACCATTTCCATTGTATATGACAGCTTCTGTTGTTTGTCCATGCAATGCTGCAAAGATTATAATGACCAATGAAATCAATGGAAGCACAATGTTACAGATAGCATAACAAACATACACTCTGGATTTTTGGAAATCTTCAAGGGTCATAAGATTATATAATCAATTACATTTGCTATTTATGTTGTACATAGACTTTCTGAAGTAAAGAATGCATTACATTTCATGACCACAAACACATTGTAACATACCTTCTTTATACTTGGGTGGTAAAAGCGAAATATAAAGAAGGCATGTTACAATTCATCAGAGGTCATGAAAATGGGAGTGAAGGGACTAGAAAACAAGAAGAGGTGGCAATAAAGGCTAAATAATTATTCAAAGATGAAGACATTTAGCAAATGATGAAGAATGGCTGAGTGCTGTCCTTGCAATGACTTGGTAGAGAATGAAAAATAGGGGGGAAATCCCTGCAAATGAAGGCTTATGGTACCAGATTCCACCCCAAGTTCTGTAGGGATGAGCCAGTTACCATAAAAGGACTGCACAGCTTAACTTAACCTTGCAGCCCTGAGCAACACATACTGAACTAAAAGTCTGCAGGACCAAATAACAAGACAAAGATGGAGTCTTCAGCCACACGATGGTCCCTGCTGTTTAAATGACAATGAGAAACTACTTAGCGAGAAGAAACTGCCATTGTTCTTCCTATCAGATGTTTGCCTGAATCTTGTAATTTGCTGGTGCAACAATCCCAGGACTTGCTGAGCCTGAGGCCTTGAGAAACTTTGTATTTAGCAATGAAGCAAGCATTGTGCGAGAGAATGCCAGTGTTTCTTGGTGGATATGCATGTACGTACCAGCAAATATGAAGTCAGGTCAGGTGCCCACCAATCGCATGCCTATAGTTGGCAGTAACCTCCTATCAATCTCCATGTTGGGATCCAATGCATTTGAATATGCATGAAGTCGGAAGAAGAGAAAAGATTTGGGATTTTTTACAGTTTCAAGGGAGGAGAAGGAATTGATATACCAATTGTAGAACTTTGGCCTATTCCATGGGCTCCAATTCATGCAAACTATGCCGATGCCTGTGAATTTGGCACCAGAAAATGGGTATCAAGCGTAGCCCAGCTCTGCTCCATAACTGGGAAGTACTTGCTGTTTCTGCCTGTCTATAGTTCTGGGATGCCAGATTTCACCCTGTTCCTGCTGCATTGTTTGCAGTGATTTCTATCAGCGTACTGGGCTTCCCTGAGATTGTGGCATTAACCTGTTATTGCATGCCAGAGGTAGAGCTGAGACAAGATTCTAAACTCTTCAGGGGGAGAATGACCCCGTGGCATGGAGGGTGAAGTTACTGGTTTGATTACTACTTTGGTTGGGTTAGTTAATTGGAATTGCATTTGTTAATAGAGATGTGAATCGTTTTCCATATCGTCTTAACGATAGAAATCATGTGGCAGGGCAAGAAAATCGTGTTAGGCACGATTTTTTAGTTAAAAAATCGTTAAAAATCGTTTTTTCCGATTAGTGCGCACTAACGGGAGTTAGTGCACACTAACTGAAAATGATACAATTTGACACTTTTCAGGTCAGTTAAGGTCAGTTTAGGAATGAATATGTATTCCTATTGGCTGCCCTCTTATTTATTCATGTTACCAAGCTTCCCACTGACAGTATATGGGGGATGGGAAATGGAAACAGTTGGTAGCTTGACAAAACAAGTAATGTGATCAGTCAATGTGACTAGAACTTGTGCCCTAACCCTGATACCAGGAGTGTTGTGATCTTCCTGCACACAGTGCCCTAACCCTGGCACCAGGGGTGTTGTGATCTGCCTGCACACAGTGCCCTATCCCTATTAATACCAGGAGTGTTGTGATCTTCCTGCACACAGTGCCCTAACCCTGGCACCAGGGTTGTTGTGATCTTCCTGCACACAGTGCCCTATCCCTATTAATACCAGGAGTGTTGTGATCTTCCTGCACACAGTGCCCTAACCCTGGCACCAGGGGTGTTGTGATCTTCCTGCACACAGTGCCCTATCCCTATTAATACCAGGAGTGTTGTGATCTTCCTGCACACAGTGCCCTAACCCTGGCACCAGGGGTGTTGTGATCTTTCTGAACACAGTGCCCTATCCCTATTAATACCAGGAGTGTTGTGATCTTCCTGCACACAGTGCCCTATCCCTAATACCAGGGGTGTTGGGATCTTCTTGCACACATCCCGGTATCAGGGATAGGGCACTGCATGCAGGAAGATCACAACACTCCTGGTATCAGGAATAGGGCACTGTGTGCAGGAAGATCACAACACCCCTGGTATTAGGGATAGGGCACTGCGTGCAGGAAGATCACAACACTCCTGGTATTAATAGGGATAGGGCACTGCATGCAGGAAGATCACAACACCCCTGGTATCAGGGATAGGGCACTGTGTGCAGGAAGATCACAATACCCCGGAGGAGTGAGGGTCAGGCAGCTCCCCCCCTGTCTGTGAAGCCAGCCTCTCACTAGTAATGCAGGGAGGGAGCTGTCTCAGACTTCACCATCCTCCCCCCCCTCCCCCACACACCATTCACTAGCTGGGACATGGGGGAAGTCAGGAGTGAGGGTCAGGCAGCTCCCCCCTGTCTGTGAAGCCAGCCTCTCACTAGTAATGCAGGGAGGGAGCTGTCTCAGACTTCACCATCCTCCCTCCCCCCCCCCCTCACCCACACACCATTCACTAGCTGGGACATGGGGGAAGTCAGGAGTGAGGGTCAGGCAGCTCCCCCCTGTCTGTGAAGCCAGCCTCTCACTAGTAATGCAGGGAGGGAGCTGTCTCAGACTTCACCATCCTCCCCCCCCCCCCTCACCCACACACCACTCACTAGCTGGGACATGGGGGAAGTCAGGAGTGAGGGTCCGGCAGCTCCCCCCTGTCTGTGAAGCCAGCCTCTCACTAGTAATGCAGGGAGGGAGCTGTCTCAGACTTCACCATCCTCCCCCCCCCCTCACCCACACACCATTCACTAGCTGGGACATGGGGGAAGTCAGGAGTGAGGGTCAGGCAGCTCCCCCCTGTCTGTGAAGCCAGCCTCTCACTAGTAATGCAGGGAGGGAGCTGTCTCAGACTTCACCATCCTCCCCCCCCCCTCACCCACACACCATTCACTAGCTGGGACATGGGGGAAGTCAGGAGTGAGGGTCAGGCAGCTCCCCCCTGTCTGTGAAGCCAGCCTCTCACTAGTAATGCAGGGAGGGAGCTGTCTCAGACTTCACCATCCTCCCCCCCCCCCTCACCCACACACCATTCACTAGCTGGGACATGGGGGAAGTCAGGAGTGAGGGTCAGGCAGCTCCCCCCTGTCTGTGAAGCCAGCCTCTCACTAGTAATGCAGGGAGGGAGCTGTCTCAGACTTCACCATCCTCCCCCCCCCCCCCCTCACCCACACACCATTCACTAGCTGGGACATGGGGGAAGTCAGGAGTGAGGGTCAGGCAGCTCCCCCCTGTCTGTGAAGCCAGCCTCTCACTAGTAATGCAGGGAGGGAGCTGTCTCAGACTTCACCATCCTCCCCCCCCCCCCTCACCCACACACCATTCACTAGCTGGGGCATGGGGGAAGTCAGGAGTGAGGGTCAGGAAGCTCCCCCCTGTCTGTGAAGCCAGCCTCTCACTAGTAATGCAGGGAGGGAGCTGTCTCAGACTTCACCATCCTCCCCCCCCCCCCTCACCCACACACCATTCACTAGCTGGGACATGGGGGAAGTCAGGAGTGAGGGTCAGGCAGCTCCCCCCTGTCTGTGAAGCCAGCCTCTCACTAGTAATGCAGGGAGGGAGCTGTCTCAGACTGGTATCAGGGATAGGGCACTGAGTGCAGGAAGATCACAACACCCCTGGTATCAGGAATAGGGCACAGGTTCTAGTCATATTGACTGATCACATTACTTTTTTTGTCAACTACCAACAGTTTTCATTTCCCATCCCCCCAACCATCACCTCAGTTGGAACCTTGGTAACATCAATAGATAAGAGGGCAGCCAGCCAATAGGAATACATATTCATTCCTAACTGACCTTTACTGACCTGGATAGTGTCAATAATTTGTATCATTTTCTGTTAGTGTTCCTGAGTTTCCAGTTCCATTTCCCATCCCCCCAACCATCACCTCAGTGGGAACCTGGTTAACATCAATAGATAAGAGGGCAGCCAGCCAATAGGAACACATATTCATTCCTAACTGACCTTTACTGACCTGGAAAGTGTCAATTTGTATCATTTTCAGTTAGTGCGTACTAACTCCCGTTAGTGCGCACTAACACGATTTAACGATTTTTAACGATAAATCGTTAGAATTTCTATTGTATCGTGTTCTATAACGATTTAAGACGATATTAAAATTATCGGACGATAATTTTAATCGTTAAAAAACGATTCACATCCCTATTTGTTAAGTACATGTCGGCTCTGGGTCAGACTCAGGAGTTTTTATCATATTTCTAACAGTGTTCTGCTCTGTTAATCCAGAAACTTAAAACCAATAATATATACCATAAATCTATTGTACACTTATGCTGCTAAAATAAAATTGGTACAAGAAGCAATGATAAAAGAAAATCAAATGTTGCAAATGAAATTGGAGAATTTAGAAAATGCTAATAGAAAGAGAAATCTCCGCTTTGTAAATTTTCCTATGTTGCCACATATTTTACCTAAAGAGATGTTTAAGAAATATATATTAGAAATATTAAAAGTACCAGAAAATGCAGTACCTCCATTAGCTAAGAGTTATTACATTCCAATGTACAAAAAAGGTATACAACAGGAAGAACAGCAGGGAGCACAGGTTATGGACAAGTTGGAAACTAGTTTGGATGTATCCAAAATTCTGGAAACATCAGACAGTGATATGGTACAGAGTGGTACATTATTAACCACTTTTGTTTTTGAGAATGATCGTGATCGGGTGCTTCGTCTATTTTTTAAACATAGATTAGAAGTATTTTTGACTTTAAATATAAGAGTTTACCCTGATTTTTCAAAAATAACGCAAAAGAGGAGGCGGCAATTTCTTTTACTCAGGTCAAAGGTTGTCCAAATAGGGGCAACCTTTAGACTTAAGTATCTGTGTAAATGCTGTGTAGGATACAAGGGTAAATCCTTTGTATTTTTCACCCCTCCTCAATTATCAATCTTTTTAAGTGATAAAACACAAGTGGAAAACCTTGAGTTGGAAACTCCGTAGAGACCAGTTGTTCAGTGAGCCCTATAAAGTGTATTTAGTACGTTGTATTGTACAATTCTGTTATATAGATAATTTTCCTTAAATGTTTTGTTAATTGTCTCCTTATATATTGAGGACTGTAATAATAGCATTGTGGATTTTCCCATATGCTTTTTCCTAAACAAGATTTGTTCTTGTACTTAAGATATGTAAAAACTGAATAAATATTAAATTTTAAAAAAAAATTTCATTATTAACATCAAGAAAGGTGAAAGTTTCTGCTCCCTTAAGTTAAATAATTCAATTTGCAGGTTATCTGTTAATATCAGGTACTCTATCACTGTACCAGCTCCCCTACAGTCCCCATTATATTGGAAGCCAAAAGAGCTCTATGGAATAGGCAAGCAAGAATGCAATAATGGTCATTTTTCTTCACGAGTTCAATTATTTTGACTTCCAAGCTTGAATAGAAGGTACTTTTGGACATCCAGCTGACATTAGCTGAACCATTGCTGCTAGTGGGATAGCTTTAGGTGTTTTTATCTAATGACGAAAGCTGTCAATCAAGTGGAGAACCCACAGGTCTGTAGTTTCCCAACATATTCACACAGTCATCTGTTTTTCAGCACTGTAAAATTGAGGCTTTATTTATTGTCCTCTTTTCCTTCTAATACCAGAACATGATGTTGCCTCTTTGGAGAGAAATGGATACTTTCAAATTGTAGGTGCCAAGGAAGTGTTTAGCTTGGTAAGATTAACCATATAAACTCTTCCAAATGTTCTCCTCCTCCTATTGGCAGCTTAGGTTAGATAGATTCAGATGTGTGCCCAGAATCCCTCTGGAAATCGCTGCCAAACATACCGACTTTACTGTTTCTGAATTGTTGCATGCCTCTTTTGTCACTCACTATTTAAAACATATTTGGTTATATAACCCAATTAAGAATAAGACTTACAAAGCTAACCAGAGGGTCCAAAATTACTGTTCCACAAATAAATTTAATTACAGTAGATATCTGGCTTTTCTCCAGTATTTTCTTGTCTTTGTATGAATGTATGTGCATTATTTATGTATTTATACATAGGGAAGGTAATTTTAGAACTATGTCGTTAGGGCTAAAGTCTGCTGTGTAGCTACTACTCTCAGACTTTAGCTAGCATTTCCAAGCAAACATATGCATATAAGTTCATTTTGAAAATGCTCAGGTATTGGTAATGGGCCCAGAACACGCACAGATGAACTCATGAAAAGTTACACCTCATCTTCGGAGGGCATAAATTATGCAAGTTAAATTACACACCTACATTTTAAGATCAACTCCACCCTAAATTCCCCCTTTCCCCCCTCATCCCAAGAATGCCGCTGTGCAGTTCTTGGAAAAGTATGTGTGCAACAGGATTACACGCCTGCTTTCAGGTAAACAGACCTCAGGTGTATTTTGTAATGTAACATTTCTACACATGAAAGCCAGCCCCTAAAGAGAGCACATCTCAGAGCCAATTGCCAGGGTCTGAAAACTGCCCTCCTTGGCCCAGTTAAGATTACCCACAGGCTTTTCACAATACATGTGTGAGGGGGGCGCGTTCCTTGGGGAACATGCAAAGATCGGTGGAGGTAAAAATTGTGCTTCTTTCAGATTTGCAAAACTACGTGCGCTACATTATCTCTACGCTAGGCTTCCTGCACACAAAGAGCAGGTGTAAGACACATGGACACTTTTAGTGCACATACTTTATGCTAGCTAATTTTCCAAGAGAAGTCACTTATTTGGCTAAGTAGTTAGCCAGATAATCAGTGGGAGGGCAGTGGGCACAACTGGGAGGCACTACTTATCCAGCTAACTTACCCCGGGATTCATCATTCCGCTATAAATATAGCAGAATGATGGCCCATGGGAATAAAAAGGGGAGAAGCGATAGTGTGCAGTCAGCCGCATCATGGTGGTGCGGTTTTGCTCGCCGCGGTATGGCCTCACCGCAGAAAAAAGTGGTGTTATTTCCAACGATAATGTGTAAAACATTATCGCCTGCAGTGCTGCCGGGCCATAACCCCACCCAAACCCTACACATACTCCTCCCTTTCCCCTGATTTAAATAGTACAGCTGCAATGCAGCTGATATCACTTGCATTAGGGCATTATTGCATGTGATAATGGCATATCGCAGTTTAATAAATGACGCTGTTTGCCGGATATGAAGCTATATTCAGACTTGTCCAGTTAAGTTAACCAAATAAATTAAGGTGCCCCATAGCAGGTCTAAAGTTAGCCGGATAAGCTTATCTGGCTAACTTTAATACTTATCCGGGTATATTCAGCAGCATTGCTGTGTTTCTGAATATCCCATGTAAGTTAGCCAGATAAGTCTTATCTGGCTAGATTACATAACTGGCTAGATTTAATATTGCTCTATTAGTCTCTAAGGCATCAGAAGTAATCAAGGAAAAAGAGCATTTTGACCTCTCCAACAAGAGTTTGCAGGTCTCAGTGACCTCAGGGAGGGTGAAGGACTTCTTGGAAGAATCAGATTCTGTCTTTCCAGAAGATAATGACAGGGCAGTGCCATTATTCCCATTGCATCCCTGCTCTAAGCTTCTCAGGATGGGTTTGTAGGCAGAGAGAGGCTATGTCTTAGAGGAAGTGTTCTGAGAGCTATTGTGGCTTCTCCCTACTCGGACTGGGTGGAGCTTTGTTATATCCCACCTGTCTGGACTGTTATGGCATGGACAATAAGGAAGGTGAATTTAAATTTACCTGTTCATTTCCTTTCCTTTAGTCCTGCCAGACCAGTCCAGAACTCACCCAAGAAAGCTTCAGCATCAAGGGCTCCTAGTCTGAAAAGGTCAGAAATCTAACAGCAAGTATATTACTTCCCTAATTGAGCTTGTTGTAGGGATTCTTATTCCTGGGGTAATAACTATGGAATGAAATTTTCTGGCTGTATCAGGTTGTGATTATGATGGTGATTTGGAAACCAAAACAATCACCTTCAGTTGTCATAGTCCTGACATAGGACACTAAAGAGCTGATAGCAGCACCAAACCTGTGAAGTCATCTTTGAGCATTTTTCTCTGTCTCCATCTGCTGGCAAGAGGACATAACCCACTTGTCTGGACTGATCTCGCAGAATTAAAGGAAAGGAAGTTAAGTTATGTTTAAATTTCACCTTTGACCCTCTAGTTCCCTTGAGGCACTTACCTCCCAGGGGGAGGGGGAATAGGCATAGGAAACTCTATGATTAAACTACTGCTGCAGGCCCTGCAAGGCCTGGCTCATGGTACTGACATTGTGGCAGACTCCCCTTAGTAAGGAACAGCAGGTTTTCATTTATCACCACTAGGATGACCAGCCTAGCCACATCCCTGGCAGAGAAGTTTGGCTTCGTCGATAGGAGGCCATTTTGGAATTAGACCGTTCCTAGCAAAACCAGAAATATGCATATGCGAGAAAGAGTTCGCACGAACTAAACATCCTGAGTATGTGTTAAATATTGCAGAAGCTGAAAAGTACGTCCGTAATTTGAGGGGGTGAGGGTATGCATATTTTAAAACCGGCACAGATAGCTGAGCGTAGGTTCTAAAATATTTGATCACACATACGTGATCAAGTATGTGTGATCCACACATACTTGATCACGTATGTGTGGGGCCACACATACGTTTGAAAGTTAGACTGTCTGGCTATACATGCATTTTTTTACCCACATATCGGGCAACCAATTTCATGAAAGCCCACTTCTACAAGTACACAAAGCATTGCTTTACCCATGGAAATGGCTTTTAAAAGTGCCCTCCCTGTGCCCAATATTGATCAGAATGATTATATAAGATCTGTTGCTTAATTTATCAGGTTGGTTTAAAACCTGAATTCCAGGAAAATTAATCTGCTACAAGTTAATTGTCTTTGCATTTATGCCTCAGTCACTGTCTCCACATGAAATCATTTAGCACTTTCAGACAACAAATATTTCAGTCCTTAATTCATCCTTATCTGTGTGTTTTGTACAATGGCTCACTCCAACAGAAAACTAGAAATGTAAGCTCATATTTTCCACTACTTCTAACAAACTTGTCCTTGAATAAATTGACGTGCTTTAATTCTTTAATTTATTCAACTTCTAAACAAAGGCCTCAAATCATTTCATTGTTGTGTATGCCAGTGAATTGGATGTTCTGTGGTATGCCTTACCGATTCTTAGTTTGTGTTTTGCTCACCAGCACGAGAGGTCCCCCCTCAAGCCCTATGTGCAAGTTCTTTCCCCTCCCTTTACAGTAGAGCAAACAAACAAATGAAAAAAAAAAAGATAGACAAATGACATTGTTGGAATGTTAAAGACATTGCAGTTGCCAAAACAAACCAAAGGCCTCATTTACTAAGCATTTTTCCCATAGATATAGAATGGGAGAAAATCCTTAGTAAATCAGTCCCCACAACAGATGTGCCAGGAAGGTTTTTGTTTTTTTTTAATGCCGGCTCCATTTCTTAGGATTTAGCAAGGAAGGAAAATCAATATTTGAAAATGTTGGCTACAACATGTGATGAAAACAGGGTCCAGAGTGGATAGGTTGCAGATTACTTTTCTATATGACCGGACAAAGCTTGAACAATTCCTGTATCCCAGCAACCAGAGTGGTTTCAGCTTTTATCTCAGTGTAAAACAACCTGAATTAACATTTGCTTGGCCTGCCTTTCAGCATGCAACCCAGAAATTCACATACTTCTGTTGCTTTAAGTATTACAGACTCTGTCAATTTGAGTTTTCCCTCACATTGCTTAAAAAAAGAACACATGCTGAAGACCAGGGCTTAAGATATTCATTTTGTTTTTATTTTACGGTAAATTTTGCAAGGCTTAGAGCTGCCCAGCAGACCCCCTGAACTGACAGTAGCGCTGACTTCCTTCTGATGTCAGAAGCTGCGTCTCACAAGCGAAACCGTCTAGGAAAGAGCCTTGAAAGCTAATGTACTCTAGAAGCGTAACGTGATTCGTAGCTTTACAATGGATTTAGACCTGGGGAGGAGCATTTTCAAAGTCATTTATGCAGGTAAAAACTCATTTTACCCACATAAAGTGGCCATCCAAAAGTTGCCATGACTCAGTGTGACCGAAAGTACGTTTGGTGTTCCACGGTGTGCGCACTTTTAGCCACAAGTGAGGTGCTTAGTAGGCGTGTGCAGGCCAAAAACGTTGTTTTGTGTCATGTTATATCGTTTGGGGGTTGATTTATGTTGGAATTGGTTTTCCTTCCCCCCCTCCTCCCCTTTTTTACATTTCGGAAAGAGTGTCTAATGTATCTGAATAGTGCACACCAAAAACAATAGAAGAAAAACCACAACATTTCATGGGGCTTTTTTTTCTGTCGTTCTGTTTTTAAAACAACAAGACATTGACTGGGTTGTCTGAAACAAATGCACGTCCCTAGCACTGATTTTAGCACTAGGCGCCAAACTTTGGCTCCTAAACCTTAGTAAATGAATAGCAGGCTACATTTGGGAGCTTATGGCTTAGGCTTATAAATGTAAACACATTTTCAGCTGAAAGTTTAGGCTCTTAGGTTTGGCATAGACTTTCTAGGGATGGGGTCGGGGGAATGTTGATCATATTAGAATACCCCAAAATAAGTAATACCCCCAACACACACGCACACATACATACATGATGCTGAAATATTCATAGAGGGTAATTTTCAAACAATTCCATGCAGCGCCATACGTATATGTATATGGCACGTGGAGATCTAGTACAGAATTTTATAGTCTGTGCATATCAGATATGCACAGGTTATAAAATTCATGTATCTCTACCCCCAAAATACGCGTATATGTTTGGTTAATCACAAATACCTGTAAGACATTGAAAATGTGCACTTTTCTTACCTACTTTATATATATATGCCCGTATATTTTACATGCGAAAAAAAATATCATTTGCTCACATAAAACCCTGATTTATACATGGAAGTCGGTATATTTTAAAACATGCATGCATAATTGATATCACCAGTTTACCGATACGGTAGGGGCCCCAGCTGGTTCGCCAGTCAGGCAGTGCCAATCCCACCACAGCAGAAGGGCTCACACATACCATGACAGTGCACTAGTTAATTAGCTGGTATAAAATTAGGTGAACACATTGTCAAATGTACTCGAGTAAGCCTCTTATAAAGTAGTATAGGGAAGCTCCAATTGGCCTTCACCACAGCCAGTTCTGCCAGCTGATCGTGGGGATCTGCAGGGATCCTCCCTGCAGGGTGTGCCAATTCCACCTCAGCTCAAGGGTCCATGCCCGCAAGAGAAGTCTTCTACTGCATAGGTAACCAGTGCAGATCTTTTAACATAGGTGATATATGCTCCCAAGGTTTAGTGCTAGTAAGTAAACCGCAGCATTCTGTATAAGTGCAACACCTGCATAAGGGTTCTTGGCAAACATGCAAACAGACTATTACAGTAATCCAACTGACCATACACCATTGCCTGCAATATAGATCTAAAAAGTTTCATTGACAGTAAAAAAACTTCAAGTATCTCAGTACTCTTTGCAATATTTTTAACATGAGCCCGAAATGTTAATTGTAAGTTTTAAATGACCCTTAAGCCTCTAATCTCTGAAACAATTGGCAGTAACACACCTTTATATACAATAGTTTCCTGACTTTGGGTTGGAAAATTCTTGCCCACCCATAATAGTGTGGATTTCTGTAAGTTGAGGACCAATTTATTGCTTCTCAACAACTCACATAAAGTATCAAAGCATTTCTGAAAAACATCCACAGGAAAGGAATCATCTTCAGTACATTGGATAAGAAGCCGTATATTGTTCATGTACATAAAATAATAATCCCATTGGGGCAAATCTTTAAACTTATGCGAGGGCGCAGATTTGTTTGCGCAACCCGAAATCGGAGCGGCCTCAGAGGGAACTTTTTTTCCGGCCCCCCCCCACCTTCCCCTACCTAACCCACCCCCCAGCCCTAACTAAATCCCCCCCTACTTTTGTTCAGAAAGTTACGCCTGCCTCAGGCAGGCATAACTTGCGCGCACCGGCCAGGTGCCGGCACGCCATTCTCCGGCCTAGGGGCTGGTTCGGAGGCCTCGGCCATGCCCCCGGAATGCCCCCGGGCCGGCACCACACCCATGGCCCCACCCCCAGAACACCCCCGAATGCCACGCCGCCCCGTCATGCCACCCCCCAACACGCCCCCAACAAGGCCCCCAAGCAAAGCCCCGGGACTTACGCGTGTTCCGGGGCTTTGCGCACGCCAGCAGCCTAAGCAACATAGGCGCACCAGCGCGCAGGTCTTTTAAAATCTGCCCCATTGCCTTTAATATAGCACCTAATGAGTGCAAATAGGCAATAAATAAAACAAAGGATAAAACTGATCGTTGTGGTACTCCTGATGTCATATCTTTCCAAATTGAAGATGCATCACCGACTTGAATTCATTGTTTCTGTCTTTTAAAAAAGATTGAAACCACAATAGGAATTTCATTCTAGATCTGCCTGATGAAGACTTTGTACTAACTATTCATGATCAATGGTATCAAAGGCCGATGAAATATCTCATTGCACTAAGATACCAGACTTGCCATTATCCAACATACAATGAAGTGAATCTAAGAAAGAATGCAGTAAAATATCAGTACTATGCACTTTATGAAAGCTATACTATTGATAGTCAAATATAGCATACTATTCTATATAATCATCCAGTTGCATTAACACACATTTTTCCAAAATCTTCCCCAAAGTAGGCAAGTTTGACATAGGACGAAGATTCGCTGAGTGAAAGGCATAGGTCACAGACGCAGTTCAAAATTCTTTGGCACATTTAACTGCGCAGGAACATGCTCTTCTAGTAAAGATTTATTCACTATCTGTTAGATATATTCAAAGGTTTGGCATTTAAGATTCCTTACTATACTGAATGGGCAGGGATCCAGCAAAGAGAACATTGACTTTAACTTCCATAACACGAGTTTAATCTCCTTTAAAGAGACATCTCAAAAGGTTCTACATTCAACCTCATATAATCCCTGGGTGGATAAATCCATGAATCTACCATTTCCCACTTTTAATTTAGACTGAATGCTTGCAATTTTGTCCTAAAAATAATTTGCTATAAGATCACAGCTAGGGAACTGCTGATCAGAATTGATTGGTTTAGACATCAATTTCTTTACTACAGTAAACAGCTAAAAAAGGCTGATTCGGTGATTTTTGAATTTTAACTGCTATGTCTTGCTTCACTATAGCTATATCTATAATGTCCAAATGCCACCACATACTCTTGGTTTAATAGTTCATCACCTACCTTCCTCCATTTTATCTCAAGTTTCTGGAGATCAGGGGACATGCTTGCATGGACATCTAACATGAATCTCATGTGTAGGAGCTAACTTATCTAGGGTATTAAACAAAGTTGTATATCATCTGCTTGCAAGATCTTCCGCATTTGATGATTCAAAATCAGCCATTCCTCATTCCCAAAGAGCATCAAAAACCTATGGCTCCACATGTGCCCTTGAAGTTCTCCATCACACATGGGTACAAGAGCCTTGTTTCATAGTTCCAGCCTTAGAAAATAAGAGAGCAATCGATGCAAAGAAACTCAAGGACCTGAGGATGTGAAAAATGAATAATCCAGTTTTCAAATAAAAAGGCAGGTCCAAAATATGTCCAGCCATATGCATTTTGAGTTTATTAACTGATGGAAACGGGTAGCAATCATTATTGAAAGCAATTCCCAAGCATATGGTGAAGTCTCATCTTCAGCATGTACATTAGAATCACCAATGATTATTAATATTTTAAATTGGAAATGCATAGCTACCTGTGAGTATTCAAGCTGCATTATGTCATCCATCCTAGTCCGATAAACTAAACAAAAAATCCAAAACAGTATTTTCACCTCCAATGCCTCTACTGGGGCAAGACTATTAACATCAGTTCTCTAAACTTGCAGGTTTTCTTTTTTTGATAACCAGTGCACCACCTCCTCAACCAGAGAAGGGAGCTTGTTTTGTATTTGAATAGCCAGGTGGGCAAAGTTTATTCAGACAAATATTGTCATGGTCTCTATGCCATGATTTAATGACTAAAAGCAGATCATAATATCTAAATGACCTGGCATTCAGGTAATTTACTTGCTGGCTTTCAGATAAAATAGGTATTTTATCTGCAAGCTTTTTATAGGTATTAATACTCTATTCCTTGGCAAGAACATATTACAAGTCCTTTTAGCCTTAAGTCCCATATATCTATGCCATCCTAAAATTACAAACATGGCACTCAACATAAATAAAAGAAAACACCATTTATCAACCAAAATGAATACAATTTCCCAGAGTCTCACTTCAGTGTCCCACTCAGTGGCCCAGTAAAGGGCAACCAAAGGGGCAGGCCCTTTGGCAGAGGTGCTTAGTTAGTGGCCCATCTTAACGCTGTCTACTGTATGCAGGGCCTTAGTTATAAATGAATGACATCAAGTGACCAGGCGCAAATGCTGGCAGCTAGACCATCATTTCAAAGTATCAGCAAAAGTTAAAGTGCACTGTGCAGAGGCGCTTTCCCAGCAGGAAATGTAAAGGTTCTTTCAGAAGGCAAGTAGGATCAGTTTCTAGTGGTCTTAGGGCCTCCTCCTTTATGCAGGGCCTCAGTTGTAGATGGATGATGCCATGCAAAGAAAGATCTCAGTGGGAGAGGGTCACATACTTCAGTAGTGCTAATGTACCACAAATATGACCTGTAGATGTCTCTGTTGGGGTCGTGCACATAGCAGAGCACTGCTCCTGAACCATCCTAGCAGTCAAATTGGATGCATCACCTTGTTGCAATTTTACTTCTCAGAATGAGACGTGTCAAACTGGGCCTCTTATTTATGAAAGAATGTGAGGTCAAAATAAAGAAAGCCTGATTATGTGTGGTTGGTTTATTTTGGAAAGGCTGGTTGCCTGCCCTGTGCCCAAGTTAAGAGAGATTATTGGCACATTCATCCAAAGCTGTACAGCTCTGGTGCAATTTGTTTGTTTGTAAAATTGTTAATACCTTTTGAAAAATATTTCACATTTTACTGTGTTCCTTGGTGTATATTCACAAACTATTCTGTAATTTTCTATCTACTTACCAAACAGGACAGTATATCAACATTCAAGATAATTTCACATGTTCACTTAAATTGTCAGAATTTTAGCCTACTTTCCAAAGGAAGAAAAATAGGCTTATGAGATCAACATGTATGTTTGTCCATGTGTTCCTACTAATATATTTTCCAATTGGTGTTCTAAGCTTTTAAAATGTTTCCCTTATTATATGCATAAATGCAAACTCCTCCCTAGCCCTGCTCTCCCTTCCCCAGAAACAATTCTTCTCGTTAAACTTTCATGCATGACAATCACGTTTAGGTTCATCTGAATATTGGCAGGCAGTTATGTGATAGGCTATTTCCGTGACTAAAGCATTCTTTTACCCTCGGATATGCCTTTGAAAAATATTCCTCTTTCAGGGTAATTTTCAAACAGTCCAGATAAATTAGATGGGAAAAACATTTATAAAACAAGTTTATGGCCATATTGCTCTATGGCAATATTACTTTATGGCCGCAAAACAACTTGGTGTTGGCTGACCCTGAGGCCAGCACCAATTTTTAATGGGAGTCCGAGGGGCAGTAGCAGCTGGGGATCGCTCCTGCCTTTTTAAGTCTCAGAAATCCCCAGAAAAAGGTAAGTGGGCAGTGGGGGACCACAGGTAGGCCTTCCTCTCGCCCTACCGACGCTGAGCCCCCGCGCCGACCACGTGGGAGCCCCAGCTCACCCGTCGATCCGCCCACCGCCTACCTGAGACCAATCCCAGCCGCCCAGCAGTAGTTTAAAGCACAGGCGCGATCCGAGGCGCCATTTCGCCGGCAGACTGCTGCAGACAGCAGCACAGAAGGAAATCACTGCAGAAACGGCTGTAGGAGCTGGGAGAGGGGCCCGCGCGATCGGCGCTTGAGCCCACCGGGGTAAGGCCTTCCTCTCGCCCTACCGACGCTGAGCCCCCGCGCCGACCACATGGGAGCCCCAGCTCACCCGTCGATCCGCCCACCGCCTACCTGAGACCAATCCCAGCCGCCCAGCAGTAGTTTAAAGCACAGGCGCGATCCGAGGCGCCATTTCGCCGGCAGACTGCTGCAGACAGCAGCACAGAAGGAAATCACTGCAGAAACGGCTGTAGGAGCTGGGAGAGGGGCCCGCGCGATCGGCGCTTGAGCCCACCGGGGTAAGGCCTTCCTCTCGCCCTACCGACGCTGAGCCCCCGCGCCGACCACGTGGGAGCCCCAGCTCACCCGTCGATCCGCCCACCGCCTACCTGAGACCAATCCCAGCCGCCCAGCAGTAGTTTAAAGCACAGGCACGTTCCTTGGCGTCTCGCGCCGAAGGAGCGCGACAAAGGGGCCCGCCCCTTTGTGCGCCCCTTCGTGCAGACCCGAAGAGCAGAGCAAAACCTAAAAGTCTTCATCCCTCACCCGCAACTTCTACATTGAATCCCGCTTCCGGACACCGAACAACGCGCAGACGTCCAACCACCCCAGACATCAGATAACTTCGCACAAAGAACATCTCCAATCCCAGAAGAACATATGATATATAAGTGTGCCCTAACGGCTTCAACCTGTCTACAACTACTTTGTGTCTGCATCGCTACTGTACTGGAACCCACAAGCTATCTCCCAGATGACCAGCCCAACTACTGGTGACGCTTCTAAGCAGTCAGAGCGTAAGAAATACTGAAGTATATATCTGTCTAGATCAGACCTCCCCGCTAGGCTAAATTCCCGTTCCACTTTTCCCGCTGAACCACCCCTCTCCTCCCTCCCCCTACAGTATTCAGGATAACAGCATATATTTCCCTGCGCTAGCCTGGTTGTCTCTCTAACAAGATTGATTGTGTACTCTGTATGTTATTGGTGCCTTACTGTTGCCGTTGCTCACGGAACAATACTCATACCTATATATGTATCGTTGTTGGACCCTGAATGCTATTCTGTAACCCTGAATGCTATTCTGTATTTCTGCCATTCCTGTACGCTTCTAACCCTGTCTCTGCCTCCATCCCTGTATTCCTCTAACCCTTCTACTAGCCTTACACTTTTGGGACACAATGCCTCCTTTCATCGAGCATTGTGCTGTAGCATATCAAACAGTATTCTACCCTTACAGTCCCACTACATCCATGCAGCAAACCCCAAACCATAAAAACAATCACAAAAACAGAAGACTCATACCTATACGCACCATCACTCGCACTCAAGCTATCAGCCTATCTCTCATTTCTATCATCCTCTTTAATGCACAATCTCTTCAAAAGAAAACCCATCTTCTACATGACATTCTCTCTGATTCTAATCCCGAAATATGCGCAATCACTGAAACCTGGTTCAAACAACATGACACTCCCCTTATCAACCAGTTACCCATAGATACTTATGATATTTTCTCAATCCCGAGGAAGAAGAAGAGAGGAGGCGGCCTACTCCTGGCTATAAAAAAGGACCTCCACCTAGTGTCTCATAGATGTGACATCCCCCATCAATACGAAATTGGATATTTCAAATCTAAACTACTCCAACTCTGTCTTATATACACACCCCCTGGTCTTCTAGAGAAAGATTCATCTCCTCTGATTGAATTCCTCACAAACTCACTTTCGCCAGACCTACCCACAGTCCTCCTAGGAGATTTCAATTTACACGTAGATACCTCTCCACAGTCACCGGCCTGTGAAGCTTTCTTGGCCTCGCTCGAAGCTATGGGCTTCCAACAGATAGTAAACTCCCCCACACACAAGGCTGGCCACACCCTTGACTTGATTTTTATAAACTCGCCCATCAGTGTGAACAGTCCCCCCCTATGTACATCAGTACCCTGGTCTGATCACTCATTGATTGAGACCAAACTATCGCTCCCTCAAAGCCCTCTATCCACGCCCAGACAGCCTATTTCCCTTAGATTCCGCAAAGCATGCGATGTAGAAACCATTGCATTAGCATGCTCTGACTTAGACAAACAAATTGATCTATCCTCACCAGATAACGCATTATCCTCATGGGTGAACTGCACACGCAGCATTGCCAATGTGCACTGCCCCCTGATAACAAAAACAATCAACCCTTACAGAAAGAATAGGAAACCCTGGTACACTCCTTTCCTTAGAAATCTCAAAATCCAACTCAGAGCCACGGAAAGGTCATGGCGCAAACTCCAATCCCCCGCAACCAAAACTCTCTACTATCAACGTATGCATGATTATAGAAACTCTATTCAACACTCAAAACGAAAATACTACGCCAATAAAATAAATGGGCTGCAATACAACCCCAAGGCTCTTTTCTCTATGGTCGCTAACCTTACTTCTCCCATACACACACAACAATCAGCTACACCCTCCACAAACCGCTGTAATGAATTAGCGCAATTTTTCAAAAACAAAGTATCGTCCATCACAGCTCAATTTTCACACAACAACCTCAATATCTCTCTTCCCACCATCAACTCCCCTAGCTCCCTTTATTCTTTTGAGTCCTCATCTTCCCTGGAAGTAGAAAGCATACTTAAGGAAATGAAACCTTCCACTCACCCCTCTGAAACTATCCCCTCTAAACTCCTACTTTCTATACACAATGTGATCGCCAAACCCCTCTCAAATATTCTTAACTGTTCCCTAGAACATGGCATTGTCCCCAATGCTCTGAAACAAGCCATAGTGAAACCACTCCTCAAAAAACCCAACCTTGACCCCACCACCCTCTCTAATTACAGACCAGTGTCCAACCTACCCCTACTAGCTAAAGTGCTTGAAAAGCTCGTGAACACACGCCTATCTGATCACCTGGAACAAAATAACATCTTCCCTCCAACCCAATATGGTTTCAGGAAGCACTTAAGTACTGAAACCTTGCTCCTCTCCTTACACGATACCCTTATCAAAGGAACTGACTCAGGATCATCCTATCTTATCGCATTACTTGACATCTCAGCTGCGTTTGACACAGTTAATCATGATGTCCTCCTCAGCATACTCAGAAATATTGGGGTCACTGGCAAGGCCATTGATTGGATTCAATCATATCTCCAAAATCGTACTTTCACTGTCACTATGAACAATAATGAATCTGACCCCATCAGTCTCCCCCAAGGTGTTCCCCAAGGTTCCTCACTCTCATCTACCTTATTTAACATTTACATGCTCCCCCTTACTACGCTTCTCACTAATCTACACATCAAGCATTTTATTTATGCTGATGATGTACAAATCATTTTCCCCTTCTCGGACACCATCCAAACGGCTCTACACAGCTGGGAATCCTGTCTTTCCTCTAGCAACCAGCTCCTAAAGGACATGCACCTAGCGCTTAACTCCAACAAAACTGAGCTTTTAGTCATATCGAATAAGCAGCCACTCCCGGTCATCCCCCCTGCCTACTCTGCTACTAACTTCCCACCTCACACTCGCAACCTAGGAGTTATTATTGATAATCACCTCTCTTTCAAACCATTCATCAAATCCATTATAAAGGACTGCTACTTTAAACTGCAAACAATAAAGAAGCTCAGACCCTTGCTACATTTCAATGATTTCCGTACAGTCCTTCAAGCTATTATCCTTTCAAAGATTGACTACTGTAATGCGCTCTTTCTTGGCATTCCCGCAATTCACACTAGACCACTCCAACTTCTACAAAATGCTGCCGCTCGCATCCTGTCAAACACAAAGAAAAGAGATCACATCACCCCCGCACTTATGGAACTACACTGGCTCCCTATACAGTCACGAATTCTTTATAAAACTCTCTCAATCATACACAAAAGTCTATTAAACTCCAACCTCAACTGGCTCAACCCCCCCCTCGTACCCCGTACCTCCAAGAGACCTACACGCCCAGCACTCCAAGGAACACTCCAAGCCCAATCTATTAAATCCTTTAAGCTTTCCTCCACTATTAACAGAGCCTTTTCTCTGGCCGGCCCCACGATATGGAACTCTATGCCCCATGATATTCGCACTGAGACCTATACTCCCGCTTTCAAAAAGAAACTTAAAACCTGGCTCTTCCAACAAGCTTACTCCATCACACCCCCTATTACATAACTCCCCCTCCGACCCTTACCCTTACTCGGATTTCCTGATATGACCACCTCTATGCTTGTCGTTTTGGTACTGTGCACTAATTCTGTATATAGTTTTGATGTAAATAGTTTTGATGTAAGGGCTCCCCCCTAATTTCAATCATATGTTTCCTAGTTCAGTATATTATCTGTTTTATGTAAGGGCCCCGCCCAATGGTTTTGTGTTCACTGTAAACCGATGCGATGTGCGAACGGTCATCGGTATAAAAGAAACGTTAAATAAATAAAATAAATAAATAAAAGATCCGGGACTGTGGGGTTTTATTTTCTGCTTGCACCTACAAAATATGTGAGGTAAAGAATCCTCGCAGCACCAGCCTGCTTGGAATTTTCAAAGGGAAACTGCAGGGTGTTTCCTTTGGAAAACTGGTTTGTAATCAAATGGGTATATTATTATTATTATGATTATTATATTGTATTTGATATACTGTTTGTATAATAAAACAAGTGGTTTACAAAACCAAGTCACATAATGATATATGACCAATACACAACAATATCATACAGTGACTGACTTTAATAAAACCACACAACTAACACAGATGAAATGGAAAAGAAAGGCCCGCAGTGAGGACTATGATAATTACCATTCCTGCTTTTATTTTTGTGTGACTGATTTGCAGAGGGGAAAACCGTTGGGTTTTATTTAAAGTAGATATGTAGTCTGTAAACTAGGGAGGAATCAAACTAGCCTTCTGCTGTCAGTCATTCCGAGTCCTTTTGACTTGGATTTCAGTTTGTTCAGGAAATGCAAATTGAAATTTGTCATTGCTAGTTTATGACTTCTAACCACCCTGTGGTTTGTGAATCATGGTTTGAAAGGGAATTCTGATTAATTTGGAACAATTTGGTCCATTCTCTGTGAAGCACCAGTTTTGTTTTCTGGGAACTTGCCTGCCATCTCCTATCACCCTTATTTAAAGAATGCATAACGTTTGTATGCAATCTTCTTGTTTCCAAACACTAATCCTTCTTTATTTATTTATTTATTTATTTATTAGTATTTATGACATCTTCCAGATTTCCTTCATATGAAACATGTCCAGTTCAGTATTTACTTTTTCATGATAAGTTTTCTTTCAGGAACTTCATTGAACACAATCACAGAGACACCAGCTTTTGAATTATAAAGGACATTCTTAAATTACCATTCAGAGGGTCCTTCTCAAAGGGGTTTCTGCAGGTAAAGTAGAGCTTTACCCCTAGGAATGGCTCTTTATAAAATTGCATGGTCCATACATATAGAAAATTACATGCATAGGGGAGAAGTGTTCCAGGGGTTGGAGTCCAAATGGGGTTGGGATTTTTTTATTTTAAAACGTAGGTGTATAAATTTTCTTGGCAAAACTATGGGCCTCATTTTCTAAAGTATCGCAGGCCTGCGATACTTTAGAAAACTGCAGTAAAGAGGGGTGGGGGGCCGAAACGGGGGGGGGGGGGGGGGCAGTCCTGCGCTAGCTGGCAGCGATCGCACGTCCGCGGTGCGATCGCTGCCGGTATCACGCCCAATAACTACACCACAGAAGGTGTAGTTATTGGGCGTGAAATAGGCAGTGAAAAGGCCCTTACCTTTTCACTGTCCGCGCCGTTCTCGCAGAGTCGGCCCCGGTGACGCTCCAACTCCTCCTCTTCCGGGGCTGACTCCGCCCCAATGTAGGTAGCGCAGGCGTGCTCTACCTGCGATAGCCTTGGAAAATAAGGCCCTATGTGCACCAAATAGCAGGTGCAACCATGTGCACATAGTTTTACTAGGATCATTTTCAAAGTAGATTTATGGCATGTAAGACTGCTTTGAAGCTTGGTGTAACTTTGCACATATTTGCCAGCTAACATGCAATTATATCTTCAATCAAACTTTTAAAGTTCTACTTGCCGTCTTGATCTTATCAGTGCTTAATATTTTTAAGACGTTGACCAACATGCTGTACGAGAAAAGGCGCTCAATGCATTGAGAACAAGAAGTTTTGGATAGGATCAAGATGGAATGTAGAATTTAGAAAGTTCAACTGAAGATAGAAATGTTGCTGCCATTAAACCATGTTTTGAGAATTGCAAAAGTGTGACTTTCATATGCAATCCGATGAAGTCTTATTACCAATCTCACCAATCGGGTGATATTGGTAATAAGACCCTATGTTTCAAGAATATAAAGGGCACTGTTTTGGAGAAGAATGTTGCTTGGTAAATAGCCTATGTGCAGTTTAAGCTTTGAGTGAAAGTGATGTGAGATGAACCACTTCTGCATCTATATGACATCAAGATTTATTTAAATCAATGAAGGATTTTATCTTCATGTTAATGCATTATATGAAGGACCAACATCTATTATCAATTTTAATAAAAATGTTTAATTGGTAGAATTTCTATGATAAGAATTAGTGGCTGGCTGTTGGTGAATTGTCCAGATGCAGCTAAGCGAAACATGTCGGCTCTATAATTATGTAATTATTTGTGAAACTACAACGTAAATAATGTGTGGCAAACAATGTTCACTGGTCAATACCATGTATCAATATTTTCTCTTTGAACATGCACCACTAAAAGTTTATGGTTAATATGTAGTATTGACCAGTGAACATTGGGGGTCATTTATCAAAATGCGCTAAGGCGTTTTCGCATGCGTTAAGGGCTTATCGCCACTCTACTTGGCTAACATCAAGCTAGGTTTAAATACACATAAGTTTTAAATACATATATGGTGTATTTAAAACTTTAAATACACCATATGTGCAGCCAAGCCAAGCCGATATTAAGTCGGAGGCCCCAAATGTTAAGAAAAAGTAAAAAAAAAAAAAAAAAAAAATGTAAATGGGCCTGCGGCTTGCGGGTCGAAAACCGGACACTCAATTTTGCCGGCGTCCGGTTTCCGAACCAGTGGCTGTCAGCAGGTTTGAGAACCGATGCCGGCAAAATTGAGCGTCAGCTGTCAAACCCGCTGACAGCCGCTGCTCCTGTCCAAAAAGAGGCGCTAGGGACGCGCTAGTGTCCCTAGCGCCTCTTTTTGCTGCGGGACCTAATTTAAATAAATTAATTTAGTGAATCGCGCGCACAGGAGAGTGGCCTGTGCACGCGCTGGGAGAGCGGGAGCTCGCCCGCTCTCCCGCGACCTTTACTGTATCGGCCCGACAGTGAGGTAGATACTAGGGTCTGATGTCCCTCATCCCACAAAAAAGTTGAAGTAAATGTAGGCTAGTTCCCAATTCCATCTCCTCCCCCTTTAACTCACCAAATATTTAAAAATTAAGTGGACATAGCGCCCTAAGGCCAGCCCCCCTCCTTCCATGTTGTAAATGCAAAGGTAGCTGAAGTAGCTGAGCCCCTTCCTGCTCCCCAAGCCACCCTCTTCACCCATTCGCAACCTTTAACACATCTCCTCTCCTTTGCCCTTACCATGTGACAGGGTATCCGTGCCATTGGCCGGACCCTATCACATAGTAGGAGCACTGGATGGCCCACGCCATCTTGTGCTCCTACCATGTGACAGGAGCTGACCAATGGCACCGGTAGCCCCTGTGACATACTGGCAGCCGACGGTCCGAGTGCAGGAGGTTGCTCCCAGACCCCTGCTGGAATTTTGGCAAGTCTTGCGGGGATCAGGAGGGTCCCCCAAGACTTGCCAAAAGCCTCTGGTGGTACAGCGGGGGTCCGGGAGCGATCTCCTGCACTCGGGCCATCGGCTGCCAGTAATCAAAATGGCGCCGATAGCCTTTGCCCTTACTATGTCACAGGGGTTACCGGTGCCATTGGTCAGCCCCTGTCACATGGTAGGAGCACAAGATGGCACGGGCCATCCAGTGCTCCTACCATGTGACAGGATCCGGCCAATGGCACGGATACCCTGTCACATGGTAAGGGCAAAGGGCCATCGGCGCCATTTGATTAGTGGCAGCTGACGGCCCTGGGAGCGGGAGATCGCTCCAGGGATCCCCACTGAACCACCAGGTACCTGTAAAAGGTTTTTGGGGGGGTTGGGAGGGTGGGCGAAGCTAAGATATTAGTTTTAAAGGGTCGGGTGGGTTTTTTTCTTTATCGGCTCGGGCACAGCCAATAACCAAAACCGCGATCGGGCCTGATGAAAAAAAAAACCACATGTGAATCGGAACCGGAATCTGAACCGATTCCGGTTCCGATTCACATCTCTATTGGGTACTCCTAGTGTCTGCCACCTTGAGGGACACTCATTTAGATCAGCAGGCCTAAGCCCAAAATTGCAACTGGATTTTTTTTTGAAGATTAATTGAAGAGAATCAGCTGATTATGTTGAATAGTTTTGTTACAGTAAAATTTCTGATTTTGGAACACCCCATTCAAGTATCCAATGTGTTCTTGGTATTAGAGGTGAACCTTGAAGCAAGGTCAGCAAACACTGAACATACCCTTGAGAGAGAAAGAGTGAGCAAGAAGGAAAGAGATGTTGATTTTCCCCCTGCAATGCTTTGGGCCCTGAAGGTTCAGCCTCCCTCCCCCTACTCGAAGAATCAATGCCCAAGGGTGAAAGGACTGGTACCTGTGAACTGGGACTTAGCCCCAGGACTGAGTGTGTCCCCTACATACAATTCAGTCCTGTACACCAAAGTAGGGGTGGCTATATAATTTGTTTTTCTTTTGTTTCATTTTCCTATTTCATTTCAAGTGAAAGCACATCCCTAGTGCAAAGTATGTTCACTAAAAGTACTTTGTACTGGCTATTTGTGCAAATGGCAATGAGTGGGATAGAATAGTACACATACATTTGTCCCTGCAAACTCTATAGGTAAATATATGTCCATGGACCCCACCAGGCAAGATGTTTTCGAAGGGAAATTCCCCCTTTGGTTGGAAGAGAACATCCTTCCTCCCAGTTCACACCACTCCAAACTACCCATTATCTGTGCTGATACTTTTTTGTGATGATTCTGAGTGCTAAATAATAATTTGAAGCCACTTATATTACATAGTAACTTGAAATAATTAACCTGCAGAAAAAAAAGAGTGACATTATTATTGGTGGTACTAATTTTAAGGGGTAATTGAAGAACTGAAGCATACATATGCAAGGTATTTCCAAAACAAAGCAGGCCTAGGAACATGAACCATGGTCAATAAGAGGAATAAACACAAACAGCTGTACCGTATAAGTTGCACAGTATATAAGCCACACCCTGCTATAAATAGAATGTTGCTGAAAAAGTTAGCAGCTAGGTCGCACCGGTATATAAGTTGCATCTCTTCGTCATCCATGCAACTGAGAGACCGTGGCTGGAGGAGCATGTGCAATAGGTGGGTAGTGAACGTGTCGCTGAAACAGTTGAGTTTGGGAAGCTGCATGGAGGGAATGGTAAGGAAATACTGTGTGACTGAGAAAGAGACAATGGCTGGAGGAGCATGCACGATAGGCAAGGGTGAATGCGCTGCTGAGATAGTTGAATTTGGGAGGCTTCACGGAAGGAACGGTAAGGATTAGATGGAAGAGAGATAGAGAGGGAAAAAAAAGCAGATCAGTTGCACTGTTGTATAAGTCACACTGACAAAAATTTGGGGAAAAAAACACAGCTTATACACTGGAAAATACGGTATTTAAACATGTGAAGAGAGAAAACCATGCCAAAGGAAGGAGTTGATGCAATGTGAATATGAAGCGAAAGCCATAGATTAATATACAGTATAGGAGGCATAATTCTTTATTTATCCAGTCATAACTCATGCTGACCAGAATCTGAGGCAAGTAAAATTGGATTCCATTTGTATGTTTTTCCTGACACATTAATCTGTCTGGACGTGAGACAGCATGAATAACACAGGAACTAACTCCCCAAAAGGATTCATTTTTCACTCTGAGTGGATTGATGATGCACTCTACATAGATCAGTTCGGGTATGGATAAGGAAAAAAAGTAAAACTGAGAGCCCTGAATGCAGCAAGGGATTATCCTTCCCCACCTGCTGAAATTTGTACATGCTGATTTCCTTAATAAAATCCTTCTGCAGTAGTGGAGCAGCGGATGTTAAAATAGATGTTATACTTTAGTGTCCCACGCTTGGTGTCATTCAGGCAGGGGATGAAATTAGGAACTATTATGTTTGTGTGCTTTCATATCACCACAACCACCACATGACAGTAATTTTTTCCAAAAAGAAATGGCATACTGAGTCATCAGATACAGCAACCTACCGCAGGCGGATGTATGAATTAGGACTTGTGCCTGTGTCAGCTGCAGGGATGCGAGCACCATCGTGCCTGGTGACTAGAAATCTGTGGCCTTTTCAGTGGTTGTGGGTGTAATTTTGGTTCATTTTGTTTTGATCTGATGAAAGGAGAGTAACTCCCAAAAGCTAGTCTAGACATGAATTGGGAGTCTAAAAGAAAGTTATCACCTTTGGTATATTTTTTGTTGACTTCTATTTCTGTCAGGTTTATCAAAAGTGCAGAGGTATCCGATACAGTCAAGAGCAAAATAATCTTGTCAATCAGATCAAAAAAATGTGATGGATGTGGGAAGCAGGTTTGTCTCAGAGACTATATAAAAGTGATTGGGGGTTTTGTGAAGAGCTAGAGGACAGAAACATGAAAGTGAGAAAGATGGTTCTATTTTTTTGTTTGTTTTGTTTTTCAAATTTAGTTTTAGGTTCTTGGTTATTGACCAGTGACTACAGGGATGACACATGAACAAATCCATCAGCAAAATGATTATTTCTCCCTCACAAATCTACTTAATGTATGGGTACTGTATAAGACAAAGGGAGGATAATTTTGAAACATTGCGGGTAACTTATGCAACACATAAGAGCATACAGCACACAAGTTGTCAAAGGAATATAGGCACATATGTTCACTTTGAAATTATCTCACCAAAAGTACCTGCATGACTTTCACCTGCTATCTGGAGTGTGTAAATTTCACATAGCTCACATAGCTCTGCCTCAACCCTGCCCCCAAGGAACATCTCTACACAGTCTGGGTAATCTTACAAGCGAACATGACTCATGTAAGTTTATCATTGGGTAGGCAATTTTATAAAACCCCATTTTTGCCTGCAAAACAGTGTTTTGCGGGCAGAAATGCATTTGAAAATGACCCCTATAAGAGTATGGAGATGTGTGATTGTGCAAGCACTCACCAGTGATCATATCACCAGCATTAGGCTTTTGCTCAGTCACGAACTGCAAATCTTATTTTGCTTCTTCCTCCCAGCACATGCTGATAGCCGGTTACATTGTCACACCCTCCTTGGGTGTGCAGACACTGGGGAAAGTCCACTGTATTGTATTGAGCATGACAAATTTTCCCAGCTGAATGAGACTTTCCAAGAAAGTCCAACAAATTCAAACCAGGCTGACATCTGTCTGGGTTGAATTCAGCTTTGACTTTTTTTTTTAAACATCTGGACTGTCATATTAACTTCTTTCTCCGGATCATTTGTGATATTGCTGCTACAATGTCTTCCCTAGAGATTTAGAAACCCATAGCAGTAACTGCTGTATTTTGTCAACATATATATGTCTTCAAACTACCATGCCACGGTCTTAAATGATGCATTTGCATTTTGTAATGCAATTACAGTAATGTAGTTTTAGGTAGAGCATTTCATAAGAAGCCCCTTCTAGCGGTAGGAGGTAAAAAGTGTAGTCACGGCCATTGCAAGGACAAAAAAAGGGCAACTACTCTGGATGCTAAGCCAGGGTGGGGGAGGGGAGGCAAACCTAAAAGGGAAGGAGGGCACTAAAAGTAACCCTTGCTCGGAGTACCCTATGGTCCAGGCTGTAGCAAAGGAACATTACAAGGATTTCTACTTCTGGATATGTAGAAGGTACTTTCATGTACAGATCAGTAGACCTGCCATTAGGGAGAGACAGGGGGGAATGTTTGATGATACTTTGTCTAAACTAAAGAGTATTTCCTTTTGTCAGCATGTTGCACTTTGCAAAAGTTATAAAATTTACAATATTGCAGAGAGGCAAACCTTGTCACTGAAAACAAATGGGCTTTGAGTCATGCTTTTGGAACAGAGGTGGAGATGGCACAATTTAATAGAAGCAAAGGGACTTAAAGCTGGAAGACCATTATTTCATGTATAATGAAATTTATTAGCAATTTTGATACTTATACCTTTTGTAATTATTGCTATTATAATTACTGTTTTATTGATGTACTGTTTTTTGCTGTGAACCGCTGTGATTGTCTACAGAACAATGGTATACAAATTCAAACCAACAAATAAATAAATAGGCAAGAATCGGAAGAGAAGTCCAGATATGTACTGGCCATCATCTGACTGCCAAAACCCAAAATATTCATGGAGCCATCACAAAACAAATGTTTTTTACCAACCGAAAAACTTCTGGGGGGTTATTGGATGATAAAGTATGTATTTTTAAGCGAAACAAAGTTATGCAAAAGAACAGAATAATGTTTTCACATTTGAACAATGCCTTTGTTGACTATTACAGTACTTTTCGTACATGAGCTGGTTTCCTAAAGTTCTCCAGTCCTCGTAAGGTCTTAGAAAGTTTGAAAACCTTTTTCAGGCTCTTCAAGACTGAATATGCATACAAATATGGATCAACAGATTCTTTCTAGAGGGCTACAGCCCTTCTTCTTTTTGATGCTCCTTTTCTAATGGATGGCAACCATACTACTTTAGCCAATGCATGTGAAAATTTCAATGGAGGTGAGCCTCCTTTTGCATAGTACCAAACCACTCATGCTCACTATGAAACCACAGTAGGAAATTGTTACTGCCAAACATTGTAATACTGTACTATAGAGATCATGTTTACATTTTTTTAATTTTCAATATAGCCTGTCATTGTAATAGTGCATCATGCTATATATCAAGAGGGTTACACAGTGACATTAAGGTCAATATTCAAAAGGGTTTCTCCGGCTATATTTTAAATTAGCCGGACAAACCCTGAGATTTGAAATTCCTGCTCTTCTTGCTTTCAAGATTTTATCTGGATAAGTTGCTATATTTTAGCTGGATGAAAACTGGTAGGGAATAGGGCATGCCCAAAATTTATCCTGCTAGTGCCAATATCCAATGCCCGCAAGCGAATCCTCATTCCTCCAAGCTGCCCTTGTTATAACTGCTCCTAAACTCTGAATGTATTCCGTTCCTAAGTTATGTTTCCGATATGCAAGCCACCAATTTTCCTTGGCACATATGTAATAATTAATTCCTTGTTAACTGTTCTAAATTATACTGTAAAATGTTAACTATTCTGTTATACTGTAAAAATAAGCAGCCTATGCCTTATTTGCCATTCAGTTATATGTGAACCGATGTGATATCTCGATCGAATGTCGGTATACAAAAATCAAATAAATAAATAAATAAATAAAATATCCAATACTAGCTGGATAAACTTAGTTGAGTAAGTCTGGTTGGGGGATAATGCTATCCTAAACATATCCTAAGCCCTGCTGACTATCCTGAATAAAGATACTCAAATAACTTTATCCAGCTATCTTGTCACCTGCCGGATTACTGAATATGGATTAAGAATACCTCCCAGTATTCAGCTGTATAAGCTTAACCACCTTAGGATATCATTTCTTATCCAAGTCAGGTATGTTGTTCTCTCCCCCCCCCCCCCCCCCCCCCCCGGTCCACTACCATTCCCATATTTACACCAACTGTAGCAAAAATGTGTCTCACCAAGACTGCTATTGGTGGTGTGCACTTTACAATGACAGGGAAACAGTCCTCTTACAAATGCAGAAAATCTCCTTAGGAATCTCTATTTGCAGGCCCTACTTTTGAGACTGCCAGCCTGATGCTTTTAAACAAAACAGATGCAATCTATGGTGAGTTAAACCCTTTATAAAGAAACACTTCCTTTTAAGTCTCACCAACAGAAGTTCATCTACAGTAGATGCGACATGAAATGCTTGTATACAGCAGTGACAAAGACAGGACATGAGTTGACACATAAGCTTTTTAGCCTCTTGGGCAGCCTTGAATGTGATTATTAATATCCGGGACCACAGGTCTCACCATTACTTGAGGTCCGATGCCCTGAAATCCAATCCTGACCAGCCTTGAATTTCTGGAGACAATTTCTCCGGTTAGCATGAAGTCACAAAGTTATCCCTAATATAAACTGGCAGCCTGTGTGTTTTTGCAGTTGGTGTTCAGCTTTCAAGACTGGCAGATTACCTTTCACAGTGGAAACACAAATCATCCCCATTCCAATCATCATCTTTTCCAAATGGTACATTCATCAGGAAGGGCTGATGGCAGTGCAGCTACTTGCATTGGCGCCCTCACCTTCACTAAATAATTAGCATT
The DNA here is from genome assembly GCF_901001135.1 of Rhinatrema bivittatum. Taxonomy (NCBI): domain Eukaryota; kingdom Metazoa; phylum Chordata; class Amphibia; order Gymnophiona; family Rhinatrematidae; genus Rhinatrema; species Rhinatrema bivittatum. Next base: position 177,776,832 of record NC_042618.1, read on the forward strand.
TGATACACTACATTTCGCATACTCAAATTTTCCAGTTCTGACTGTTCAATAAAGTGAGTGTATCTCCAGTCTTCTTGGGGCAGTACCAAGTTGCCATGGAAGCTTATCTTGCTGTAATGAAAAATATGCAACACTTTCATTACGAAAGAAAGGTAAACAAAAGGAAAACAAAGTTCTTCTGAAATAAATTAAACAGTGTGGGGTGAATTTTCAAAACTTTATATGTGTAAAAAATTAGCATATACGTGCGTAAGTAGCATCTACTCGCATAGTCTGTATTTTATAAAAGTCAGAAATATGCGCGTAAATGCTGCCACTTGCAATGGTTTGAAAGTGATCCTCTGCAAGTTGCGACAGCGGGGCTTAATAGTGTATGGGAATTTAATTTGGACTTACGTTTCAGTTTGGCATAAGTAGTGGCCCATTTAAAAATGATTATTTGCAGAGGTCTTGGCTTCTTAATAATCTTTAGGGGAGAAAATAAAATACTTAATGACTTAATCATTCATAGGGTTAATGTCTCCTAATGGGTTAGTTTTTGTGCATAATATGAACTTTACTCATAAGAAGTATGTGGGATATGATTTCAGACTCTCACCTTTATTAATTTGCTAATGCCTTTCTTGCATTGTACCAAACACAGCCTCCTTCTGGAGTTCATAATATGCAATATATATAGGCAACATATCAAAATGAGCTTGAAAGCTCTTTTTAATCAGGCCAGTGGTGCCCAATACAATCAGGACAATTTCTGTATCTTTCTACAACATTTTCTTGGTCTTTGATTGCTTCTATTGGTACTTGAGGATCTTCTCTCTTTTCATATACTCCTCAGTATAGTTTCTTGGTTCTGACACATCAATTAGCAATGTCGTTCTTGTGTTTTTCTCCTTTACCATATGTCTGGTTTTCTACTACTGAGCTTTTTATGAATTTGAATATGAATGTCCCAGGTGATCACAATTTCTTCATTCTCTCCTGTTGTAGTGAACAAGAATCTTTGTAAGTTATGCAATATCTTTTTTTAAAGGATCCATAAAAAAGATATTTTGGTACATGACATTTTAAGGCCTTCCGGGCCTCCTCTTTAGATGTGAGATCTTGAAAACTCATGCATTACAAATTTTTTATTATTGTTTATTTAAATGGTTCTACAAAGATTCCAGTTTTCATCATGACCAATATGGCTACTAGAGTGTAAGGAAGGTGGACTCTTATGCTGTGGTATGGTTGATGCAGCCTAGGGAATGAACACTCTAGGCCTAAATCCACAACTGCCGGATGTACCCTGGAAAAGAACTGGTCAGGAGCTTCACTTTTACCAGCCCCGTTCCCCACAGGTTGAGCCCTTGGGTTCCGGGGGATGGCAACACTTAAGTGCAAGTCCCATAGGGCAAGGAGAGAGAATGAGTCTGGGACCAAGCTGGGTCTGGGCAGGCAACGGTCAGAGAAGACACCAGAGACAGGCCAAGGGTCAGGGCAGGCAGGGGGCAATGAGATCAGGTCCAGGCAGTGGTCAGTGGAAAGTGGAAAGCAAGAATAGTCAAGCTCCAGGTAGCAGTCAGTGGCAGGCGGGGAACAAAGAGTAGTTAAGGTCTAGGCAGTCATCAGGTCCAAGACGTCAGTCTGAGGCAAGGATAAGAATGAGGCAAGAAGGACTGGATGAGGAGAGGCAGGCAGATGAGGCAAGGGAAGACAGGCTGGACGAGACAAAACAAGGCAGGCTGGAGAGATGAGGCAGAGATGAAGCAGGAACACAAGCAACACGCACTGATCCAGGCAGGAGGACCTGTTGCTGAAGTAGGGGCTTGGAGCACAGCTAAGGCTTATGTACCCAGCTGCACTGACATCATCATTGGACACCTCCTGAGGGTTTCCCACCGCAGGACCAATAAAGGACAGTGCGTGCAGGAAGAGCAAGATGGCGGTGTCTATGCCACAGGCAGCCAGAGATGACATGGGAGTCTTCACCGCCAGAATACTGGCGGTATCTTCTAGGCCGGCTGCAATTGGATTATGTATAGCTGGTCATGGGCCTCCCTGCAACTAGCCTAAACATTATATAGAGCTCCATATTATTGCTGTAAAGAACCATCAGTTAGTTGTTTGACAGAATATGCCACATAATATCAGTGGAAACCATTTTAAAAATTGTGTTCTTCCTACATTTCACAACTGTAACATTGAAGCTGATGGTCTTATGACAGAAGACTTTGCCAGGATTAAACTAGCCAACACCAAAGTTGGATGTCTCAAATGAAAAGCAAGGGCATCTAAAGAAAGCAAGGGCAATTATCTTACGTATAACTCACTTGCAAGGGTCAATGACTCTTAGTCAAACTTTTTCTAAAGCTATTGTTTCAGTTGGGTTTTCCTTATCAGGTGGGGTTGCAGGAACTCTCATCTGATAAGTTAAGTAATACAAGTATTTATTGCTTTAAAAACACAGAGGTGATCTAAATTTATGTGCATGGCATTCTGCAAAGATAAGACCCCGGCCAGTCAGCACCATTTTGGAAAATGATGGCACCAGGCCAAGGGTATATGGGGTGCTCTGGACCCTCACTGAACCACAAAGGATGTGGTGGTAAGGTCCACGGGAGTCAAGAGGGTGGGATAGGGCTGGGGAGAACTGGTATTCGGAGAAACATTTTCAAAAAAAGGGAGGGGTTTGTGGAGAGGGAGGGGTTTGTGGAGAGGGTGGGGTCTGTACCTCAGGGGCATCAAATTAGTTAAAAAAAAAATCTTATACTTCAACCACATCAAGGGGTAGTGGGAATGTGGGGCAGCAGTCTCCAGTAACTCCTAGAGTTTAAGAATGTTTTGGAGGGGGTTATTCAGCCTGATCAGGCCCTTTTAGAACATGGTAACCCCATAGTTCCAGGACTGATATTGTGGGGCTTGGTAAGGCTTGGCTAAGCCCCAGAATTTTTCCCCATGGTATACCATGGCGTTTACTAAACTGTGATACTGTGTATCATACCTTAGGAAACGCTGCAGCAAATGGGTGCCTTAGATTGTAAGTCTCTGGGTTAAAGAAATACCTACAGTACCTGAATGTAATCCACTTTGAAGTGCCATGAAAGGCAGAATATATATTAAATAAACATTAAAATATCTAAACATTTAAACAGTATTCTCAAAAACTGATTGAGCTATTAAAGAATGTTTCTCTCTGTACCTTGAACAAACATACTGTATTTTTATTTATTTATTTATCTATTTATTTATTTAATTCAATTTCTATATGTGAATTCTAATGTAATCATACCAGTTTACAACTTTAAACACTTTAAAATCAACATAAAATCAGCATAAAAGGCATCCAAGACAATAAATTATTCAATAAAACATACAAATACAACATGAAATGAATTAAATCAACATTCTAAAATCTATACTAAAACTAACAAAAGTGGTAACCAATCAGCTTCCAGTATCATGCGTATGTATTTACTCTCCTTCTTTGTTTCAATCTCCAAAAGCACATTTAATTAAGTAAGTTTTTAGTTTCTTTTTAAAACTTGAAAAGATTGACTCTGATCTCAATTCACTGAGTAGCTCATTCCAAATTATAGGGCCGGCCAGGGACAGCGCTCGTTCACGTACTTTATTTAAGTGTGCTAGTCTAGGTGAAGGTATCATCAGCTGCCCTTTATACTTTGATCTCACACCACATTGTGATGTCTGAATTCGAAGAGAGGCGTTTAACCATTCATTTTTTTCGTTAAAAATTGCTTTATGAATTAGACACAGACATTTATACTGAATTCTAAAAAGTACCGGCAGCCAGTGCAGATGTGTTAAAACAGGTGTAATATGGTTGTATTTTTTTTAACCTGTTAGAACCCTTGCAGCTGCATTAATTAGATTAATTTTTTATGCAACCCAAGCAAATCTTATGATGGACTAATACAGAAGAGATGGCAGAATACAATGCACACTGTATCTAGCAAGCAGTGGCTCTGCAAGAATTTTAATATTTGCATTTCTAGTTATCGTTGCTGAAGAAGATGAATTTAGTACAGCAGGGGGATATGGGCCATGTGTTCAAATCATTACCAAGCGATGTCATGGCATAACTGACTTCTCTCCAGAGGGCTTGAAAAACAAAATTGAAGGGTCATTTTTCTAGAAGTTTATGTTCCGAGCCTTCTAATGCGATGTAAATGAGGAGCAAGTCACCTGTAAGCCGGATAAGCCTGAGGCCACAGGACGAACACAGCAAAGATGGCATCAGATTTGACAGGGGTTTTCTAAAAATAATATTTGATTTCATGGAAAGCATAGGGGTATGGGAGAGGGAGTTTTGAAAGCAGTGGAAACCATTCTTAAATGCCAAGGTTCTTGATCTGACCGGTGTTAACTTAAGAATAAGACTGAGTACAGAAAGGTGGTCTGAACATAAGGTACCATGTTTTGGGAAATGATTTTCAAAGGGACTTGCATACCTAAAGCTCTAATTTAAAGTGTGTAAGTGGCACTTTGAAAATCAGCCAGAGAATAGTGCACGTAAAAATATGCACCAAACCCAATTTCGCCTGTACTTTTGCCTGCACTCACAAAAGGACTTCCAGGAGACAGAGATGGGGCAGGGAAAGGATCTATGCACATACCTGCGATTTTTGAAAGTGTGAACGTAAATATACATGCAGAATTTTACTCCATGCTCCAAGCAGGCTGCAGCTTTCTACTCATGTGACTGCATGCGTACTGGGACAAACAGCAAATTTTCAAAGTGGACTTACGCACTCAAGTTCACTTGGAAAATGGGGGCTGAAGCCTGTGATTACTTGCAGATTTTGGCCCTAAGAGAACTGTTAGCAAATTACCCTGCTCATTTTCATCTAGAATGACTTATTTCTAGTTAGATTATATGGCCTATAGACTAAAGGTTTTCTCCTATTTTGTGTCTAAGGGAAAAGTATGCACACAAAAAATGTCTTATTTTTTTCATTTTTCATTTCATTCGATGTTTATTTCATATCATTCTGTTTAGCTGAAACAAAATAAGCATAACACTGAAAAAAAGAAAGAGAAAAAGAAATAGTTCTTGCCAACCCTTCCCCCTCCCCCTTCAACACCACAATAAAAAAAAACAAAAAAAAACCCTGGGCCTTCCCTTCCTACCCTCCCCATAGGTGAAAGATTATGCCATCCATAGATTTGTAGCAGTTCAAATAAGTCAGGAATGATCTCCTGTTCTACCAGGTCCTGGTTTCAAAATGGCACCAGCCAGCCCTGAGACCAGAGCCAGTCTATTATCCAATTGTATGCAGTATGGCTATATAGCATACACTGGAAAGGAAACAGTGGAACTAGGGGTGATGAAATGAAACTCCAGGGGGGGACGACTCAGAACCAATATCAGGAAATGTTTCTACACAGAGAGGGTGGTGGATGTCTGTAATGCTCTCCAGAAGAGATGGTGAATTCAAAAAAGCATGGAACAAACTCCGCAGATCCCTAAAAGCTTGAAGAAAAGGATGGTGTAACAGTTCTGTATGTGGACAACCTGTATGGAGCAGCAGTTACTACCCTTAACAGAATGGAGAAACCTGCCGGAGCGGCAGTTACTACCCTTAACAGAATGGAGAAACCTGCCGGAGCGGCAGTTACTACCCTTAACAGAATGGAGTATCCTGCACGGAATGGCAGTTACTACTCTTAACAGAATGGAGTAACCTGCACGGAGCGGCAGTTACTACCCTTAACAGAATGGAGAAACCTGCCAGAGCGGCAGTTACCACCCTTAACAGAATGGAGTATTCTGTACTGAGCGGCAGTTAACTTACTACCCTTAGCAGAATGGAGTAACCTGCACGGAGCAGCAGTTACTACCCTTAACAGAATGCATTGGGGTAACCTATGGGGCAGCAGTTACTGCCATAAGGAACTTGCTAGGCAGACTAGATGGAGCATTTGGTCTTTATCTGCTATCGTTATTATGTTACATCTGTAAAACAAAATGGTGCAGGCCTCAGGGCCAGATGGCACCATTTTGCAACCAGGACCTAGTGGGGCAGGAGCAACTAGGGATAACTCCTTCCCCATTTGGACTGCTGGAACCCAAGGGAAGGCTGGGGTGAGGCATGACGCATTGAATTATAAAATTATGGCTGGTCTTAGAGGATTTTTCTCTGCTTTCTGAAATGAATGTCAATGCGAAAACAAACTTTTATATGTTTTTTTTCACTTCATTTTCAAACCAAGTGTGAGTTTGTTTTGTCAAATTTTTCATTTTATTTGAAAACAAATGCACACCCTCTAACTCTTGCACAAGTGCTTTTTATCTTACTTTCCTAGGCAAGAAAAGCAGGCTTATGAGATCACCATGTCAATGTGTGTGTGTCCCCTCCAATAACTTTTACGTTTGGTGTTTTACCCACGCCAGTGTAATGTCTTCTTGGGTTCATTACCAGTTCATTGCCAGTTCATTACCTTTGAGGGAGCTGGGATGATATAAAAGCAGCTCTCTGCTTGAGAGAGTGAGGCAGTGCAGTTTGAGTTTTGGAGTTAGAGGAAGTGCAGGAACTTTTGCCTAGTTTGGATTTTGGGTCTACCTTGGACTTAGGCACCACCTGCTTGCAGTTTTGGGGAAAGTTTGAGAAACTGACTTTCCAGTATACTCCTTGCCTGGCTGGGTCTGTCTAATTCGGTATGGTTTGGGGGAACCAAAAAACGAATGGAATTTTTCCGAAATTTCAGAAAAATTTGTTTTTTGGGGTTTTTTCCCCTTTGTTTCTTTTCTCCTTTTTTTGTTTCTGTTGTTTTTTGTTTGTTTTCAGAAGTTTGTGCGTGCAGTTCGTAGTTGCATATTCAAAAAAGAATTTTGTGCACGCACATCACAAATTGGTAATTTGTGCACACAAATTACAAAGTACAAACACAAATTGCTTTTTGCGAACATAACTACAAACTGTGCCACACACATTTCTGAAAATTAATGCAAACTTTTTCATTCTGTTTTGGGCCCCGCAGGCCGGGGAATCCACCTGAGAAGCGGCACAGGACTGAAAGGCAGGACTCAGAGCAAAACATGGGCTGGTCTTATGCCTAGCCAGCCCCCTCCCCCACAGGTTGAGCCCTTGGGTTCCGGGGGCAGTACCTTATAGTGGTGAGTCCACACAGACAAGGCTTGAATAAGGCTGGCAGGATAAGCGGGCAGGCTAAACAGGACATGGAACTAGACAAAACAAGGATGAGAGAAGGCAAGGACAGGATTCTGGTATAAGCAGGATTGGAGACTGGGACAGACAGGACAAGACCAACAAGGCAGACTAGGGCAGGACTTAGACAAGGCAGACAAGGGGGCAAAGAACACAGAAGCCCAAAAGCAGCAAGAACAGACAGAACTGTCCCGAAGGCCTCAAAGCAGGAAACCAAGAGAGAATAGGCCCAAGGATCGGAGGGCAAGACAAGGCAGAAGGACCATAGACCACAAGACAAGGCAAGACAGAACAAGGGTCAGGTCATGGAACCAGGAGTGACATCATGAGAAGACAAGGCTGCTATGGCAAGACAGGTTTACATAGGGCTGGGACTTGAGCGTGGCGAGGGCAGTGAGGAAGAGTTTGACAAGGCTAGTGATGACGCATAATGAGGGCCTCTGCTGGTGACAAGGTATCATGAAGGTAGGATAAGGCTGTGTAGCAGGCAAAATCCTAAAACATTCTTTTTGGAGGCCCTGTTGATTCTCTGTTCCTTCCTTCTGGAATGAACCAAAAATCAACTTTTTCATTACAAAAAAATGCATTCATTTAAAAAGAATGCACATTCCTACTTGGCATAGACTTTCTTGTCACACTTTTATAGGTTCAGAAACTTGATACAAATCTTTTTCTAGCCTGTGAACATTTGAAGAGTATCAAAATCTTTTTTTTTTTTTTTTTTGAAAATATTTTTATTAGCAGTTTTTTGAAAACACAACAAATCTGCAAGAAACCATAAACAAATTACAACATGCCTCCCAGGAGGAGTAAAGAGTATACACTGTTCGAACAATCAAAGAATCCTCCATCCATAGGAGCCCCCCCCCCCTTCCCTCCCAACCCTCCCCTAAAGTCCCGGTTTCTCGCCCTCTGCCATGTTGATTTGGAACAAAAATAGAGGTGCCCTTAGTGCATCTGGTGATTTGTCCGTTTTGTCTTCTGGAGCCCGGATTTCCCTGTGGTTTGTGTGTTTCCTTGGGTCCTTAAGAATGGGTCGGAGTCGCAGTCCACCATGGATCAGGATAAAGTTTCACCCTTGGGGACAAATGCTCTATAAAAGCAGTATCAAAATCTTTTTATTTTAACATTCAGTGGGCCGATAACTTTTAAATAGATGTGTGGGTGCACATGTGCAAGCATTCGGCCCACACCCAGGGACGCAAGCATTTTATTACATACATACGTACATGCGTGTATGTTATAAAATCACCTGACTGCGTGCACATATGCGTCCAATTTTAAGTGGCCTATGCACGCAAATGCCACTCTTACCGCGTAAGTGGGGGGATTTTAAAAGATGTGCGCCGAAGCCGTTACCAGTTTTACCAGTTTGTTCCCAGTTCAGCCAGGTAAGGAACAGGACTTCCAAACCCCCCTAGTTTAATAACCTCCCTTCTCTGCTGTTAGTCCTGACCCTTAAAACCCCACTGATCTGTCTATTCATCTTTATTTTATATCTTGCACCTCATCCATAGCAGAAGTAATGTTAAGCGGCAGGGGATACTGGCGCGCGCCTGTGTGCGTATTTGTACACTAATTTCAAGTCAAAATCCAGAAACACCGATGCCCTGCCCAGACCTCACCCACACCGTGCCCCTTTTTCTGAATATTTTAATTTGTGCGTGCAGCGGCAAGCACGCACGTATCCAAGTAGGCTTTTAAAATCCTCTCGGCGCACGCCAGCCCAATATGTTCGTGCATCTCCTAAGTGATGCATGCATCGTGCTTTTAAAATTCACCTTTATATATATAATTTTCTGTTTTCTTTCTTGTGCTGCTCAGTGTAAACAAGGTAACCAGTATTTTGAAAATGTTCAAAATAGTTGGCTAGATGGTCTTTGGAGAGTATTTTTAAATAATCCCCCACAGCTTTAGCCGTCTTCTTGTGATTTCTAATGATTTCTTTGTGTTACTGAAGATGTTGTAGCTGCCTTATGTCGCAGTAACTGACAGCGATTAACAAGGTTGACAGCAGGACTTCTTGTTATGCTCCTGCCCGCAAGAAGCGTGGGCAGGCTCTTACCTCTCACAGCCACAGCCAGTCTGGCTGCTGACTCTGCTAGCTTTCTCCCTGAATCAGCTGGGGCCGTTTCCACAGCTGCTGCCATGCGGTCTGCTTCTCTGCTCCTGTTCCTGCCTTCCCCCGACGTGCTGCTGCGATCCCGGGACCTCCAGCCAGCAGCGAGACCGTCTTTCTCAGTGCCTGCTTCAGCCCGGGTCCTTGCCTGGCTGGGAAGCCGTCCCTGCCAGTGCCTGCACTCTTACCTCTGCTTCTGGGGCTGTCTTCACGGCATGGAGCCGTTCCTGCAGTCAGCCCTTCCCCCGCTTCCTCTGCAGCCAGTCTTACCTCTCTGCCTGCAGCCTGCTACAGCTCCCTGCTCGTCATGCAGCCAGCACTCTCTCTCTCTCTCTCTCTGCTTCAGTCCTGGTGGCTGGGAGCCGCTCCAGCGACCTGCATTCACCCAGCTCCAGTCCAGGGCTGCTCCGCGGCTTCCTTGGGCCCTCCACGTGGCTGAGGATGCCACCAGCTTCCAGCTCTTCTCTCCAGCCTCCTAGGGCGCGAGCGCGCGCCTCTCTGCTCCTCTTGAAGGGCCAGCCAGGTGTGGCCCCCTGCTGACCCCTCCCTGGGCGTTGTCCACCTCAGCCCTACTAAAGGGCTCAGCTTTCAGTGTGTCTTTGCCTTCGCAAGGAGTTGGTCACTCCTGAGATCCTCGTTCCAGGAGCTGCCTTGTACTCCAGCCTTCTGCAAGGTCCTGTGTTCCATGTTTCCTGTTGAAGCTTCTTGTCAAGTTGTTCCAGTCCTGATGTCTTCAGTGTTCCAGTCCTGATGTCTTCAGTGTTCCAGTCCTGATGTCTGCCTGCCATTCCAGTCCCAAGGTCTGTCTCTTGATCCAGTCCTGATGTTCCTGATGTCCATGTTCCAGCCCAGAGGTGTGTCTCCTATTCCAGTATATGTGTTCCAGTCCTGATGTTCCTGCTGTTCCAGATATCCTTGTTCCTGATCCTGATGCCTAACCTGCCTTGTGCTGCCTGGAGAGCAGCGTATTCCTGCCTTGTGCTGCCTGGAGAGCAGCATATTCTTGCCTTGTGCTGCCTGGAGTGCAGCGAACCTGCTTCCTCTTTCCTGTGCTCTCCCGCTCTCTGCGTGGTCCGCGACCAGCCTTCCAGGGCTGAGTAGGGCGCACATGGGACAGGGTGGTCCGCGACTCAGTCCCGCGGGTGGCCTGAGTAGGGCGCCCTGAGGGTCAGTGTCCATGTCTACCTTCAGACCTCGTTCCTGAGTCCACGTCTTGCCTGAGTCCATGTCTATGCATCCTGCACCTCGTTCCTGAGTCCACGTCTTGCCTGAGTCCATGTCTATGCATCCTGCACCTCGTTCCTGAAGTCCACGTCTATGCCTGAGTCCACGTCTAAGGATCCTGCATCTATGCTTGAGTCCACGTCTATGGATCCTGCACCTCGTCCTGAGTCCATGTCTAAGCCTGAGTCTACGTCATTCCTGAGTCTCGTCTGAATCCATGTTCCAGTCTTCGCTGCCCTGGCCTCCATCCGGCCTGCCGCTTCGTGCCGTACCCTGCGGCAGGTCCGAAAGGGCTAGGAACGGTCGGAGGACTGTTCACAAGACCAACATTGTGTTGTTGGGTCTTCCGTAGCGTGCAGGTCCGGAGGAGGGCCTGTCTTCCATGTCACTCCAGCCCTGCTCCCGTCCAGCCCATGCTCGGGCATGCCACGCCTCCCACGGCACTTCTTCAGAGTCCTCTGGGGTCGAGCCGTGGCCCAAGGACACACATCACCCAGGAGTGGGATCGCTCTCCTAGCGCTCCACAACACTTCTTGTCATGACATTAAGAGGTTAAAACTCACCATTAGGATTAGCCTGACCTATGTTGGCTCACAAAACATGGTTTGTTTCGCTGTTGAGGGCTTTTCAATACTTGTATCTGCCATTGATTCTTTTTGGTCATCTATGAGTGTCATCTAAATGAGAAAATATCAGAAGCATTTCAGTTCACAAATTATGAATATGGGCCATCAAGACTGGATGTGGTAGCACATCTACCATGTTTATAACTCAGGAAGTTCTAGGAGCCTGGAGACAAACTTTACAAATGACCATCTATGCCAACAGGCTGGCTGTTCTTTCTTAGATTGAAGTTAATAATTATAGAACAAGTGAACTAATGGCAGTTCCATATACCTAAAATGTCTACATTCCTAATGTCCTGGTAATTTTATTTTAGGAAGCAGATAGACAAACACACCTTATTCTGAAAACTATGGGCTGGATTTTAAAAGCTCTACGCGCGTAAATCCACTGGATTTACGTGCGTAGAGTGGCTTATGTGCACCGGGCCTATTTTATAAAGGCCCGGCAACGCGCGTAAAGCCCCGGGATGAGTGTAAGTCCTGGGGCTTGCAAAAAGGTGCCTGGAGGGGGTGGGGAGAGGCGGTCCGGGGGGCGGGGTGGGCTCAGAGGCTCCATTGCCATTTGCCGCTGTGCTGGAGATTGCACACCAGCATTCGGCCGGCCCACGCAACTTACTTCAGCCCCAGGGCTGAAGTAAGTTTTAGAACAAAAGAAAAAGAAAAGAAAAAGGTAGGGGGGAAAGGGTGGGGGAGAGGTAAGGGAAGGGAAGGTGGGGTGGAGTGGTAGGGATGTTCCCTCCGAGGCTGCTCTGATTTCGGAGCAGCCTGGGAGGGAACAGGGGAAGGCAGCGCTATTCAGCGCGGGCTCGGCGTCCACAAGGTGCACAATTGTGCACCCGCTTGAGCACACCAATCCCTAATTTTGTAACATGCGTACGCCTGCACACGCATCTTATAAAATCTTGTGTCCATGTGTGCGCGACTGGTAGTGCGCGCACATGGACACATTCACGTAAGTTTTAAAATCTACCCTTATACTTTTTAGGAGCGTACACTTACAAATTTTTTTGTTCCATTTCATTTGTGGCTTATTTTATTTATTTGAAACAAAATAATACAAATAAAAAATAAAACAAAACAAAACACACAAAAAAAATAAGACCCTGTTCCAATGCCAGAAAAAGCCCAGTGCCTCAAAAATTAAAATATTTAAGGCCCACCTCATCAGATTCCTCTTACCCCCATCATTGGTCTTTAAAATCCAAACTGGGCAGCAGTGATCGTCAGTTGCAATTGACCTGCTGGTTCCCACTTCTACAATGGCACCAGCCAGCCCTGAAACTAGCACCAATTTGTTTTACAGCTATAAAGCATGCAGTCTTATTATAGCTGTAAAACAAAATTAAAATTGCGCCATTCTTAGAGCTGGTGGTCACCATTATGGACCTAGGAACCAGTGGGGCAGGAATAACTGGGGATCACAACTCCTTTCTCCTATGGAGATCCCCATAGAAGGAGTAAATGGAGGCCACAAGGAGTGCAGGGTCCATCGGTGGAGGGCAATGATTTTTTTTTTGTTTACATACTATATGCCTAGTCAAAAAAAACCCAAAGAATTTTCCAGATATTTTTGAAAGGATCAATGTTTTAATTCAGCCCCAATTTTCGAAACAATTTGGATTATTTTGGACAATAAAAAATGGTGACCCCTACTGAGTGTATAAACCGATATGGACTGATTTAGGACATAGTGTACTGAAAAGAGAATGATGTCCTAAAGCCATATTGAAAATCATTGGACAGGATATATTTTGAAGGACTCATTCAATAAAATTGGTCACAGTATAATCTAAATTTGGAAGCTGGCTTTCCAAATTTGAGCCTTCTGGTCATAGTACTTTATAGCCATTTTCATGGGCTACCACTATAAGCGCATTGCCAGCCATACTTGGGCACCAGTAGCTATGAACTGAACTTTGTTAAGCTCAGTCCCAGTTTTGGATTTTGAGAGTTGTAGTAGTGAATTACTAGGAGCATCTAGAGAGCAGTCTGCTTTAAGCTAGTGGCAATCTGCATGAAGAACAGGCAGCACTGGAAAATTGAATGCTTTTATAAACCAGCCAGAATCAACACAGACAACTTCCCAGTTTTCCCATATTCTCCTGTCAAGAGTCAGCCTTCCCTTGGAGGGGCAATCATCTGGACTGATTTCAGTGTGTGTTAGGACTGTGCTCGGCTTTTCTGCAATGGAGATTTTTACATGTATTGGATTGTGTGTGGTGAGTTCCGATTGTGATATTCTATTTATTTTGGTGGTGTTATTAAATATGTAGCCCATGACAATTTAGGGGAGCAAGTTGCTCCCTGTAATAATGTGGTGATGAAACTACTTTGGATGCCAAAGGTACACTTAGAAAAAGTCTATCAGACCCAACTAGAGACAAAGTCCTCATGCACGCTGCAAAAGCATTTGATAGTGTTGTTTAGAAAATCTGTGTAAGCTATACGTGATATCACAGCCGCATTTGTGGCTGTGCACATTAAGGAGGAGATTTTTAAAATACATGTCGAGCTTTCAGGGACCTCAAAGTTCATTTTTAAAGGAAAGTTCACCGTGGCATTTCCCTTTGGAAATTCTGGGCCAGTGGCACAGTGGACACTTTAATACCCCTAGACTTTGCACTTGCTTTTCAAGTCCGTACCATAAATCAAGAATTAGGATTTCAAAATGAAATCCCTGCATGATTTCTTCTTGATAGACTCAGCACCACCCTTTTGGGGGAGAGTAGGTACAGCATGCTTACTTTTAACCACAGAGGAGGAGGGCAATTTTCAGCCTCAGATTTTACCCAGATATCTGCCTAGGTACCCAAGTCAAATCTTTCAAAAATTTTGCTCTAAAAGACTGAATTCAAACCCATGGACTTTCATCACAAACAGATTATGATCTTCCTGTGGGAAAGCAGAACACTTTATTGGATCAATTGTGTATATGAGAGAGTTATTATATCTCCATAGGGGTGTGTAGAATAAAAAAATTGTTTTGGTTTCTTCATTCATTTTGTAGAATACAGTTACTTTTCAGGTTAATCTCAAATAAACAAAAAAAAAGTGGGTTTTTGTTTTACATTGAAGTCAACAGGGGAAAGTAATGCATAGGCCCTGTTGACTTCAATGTGAAACAAAAAATGGCCCTAGACCTAGTCCTATCACTAGGGTCCAGGCCTATGCCAAGGCAGAGGCCAAATACCAGGACCAACCTTGTGACTGGGTCCTGTCACTTAGCCCCACACCCAGCCCCAAGCCCAATGCCAGGGCCTGACTTGAGTCCAGGTCATATTGCCAAGGCCAAGACCTGGACCTAGGCCTAGGTCCGACACCAGGGCCCAGCCCTTCTGATGGACACCATGATTTTAGTCTATGGAAAAAGAAAGCAGATGGCAGAAGACCTGGTCCTGGGCCTATGGGCCTGGACTTCGGTGAGGGGACCCTGCCTAAAGTCAGGCCCAGCCTTGGGCCTAGGCTTAAGCCTGGGCATCAGTGATGGGTCACGTACTTGGTTTGGGTGCCTGCAATGGATCTGGGACTAGTCCTGGTCCTCAGCGATGGACTCGGCATTGGGTCAGACCCAGGAGTGGATTGAGGGAAAATAGTGGCCCGGGGAATTTTTCTCCATACTGGCCCATGGGTACCCAATTATGTATACAATATAATTTACATATATAATTTACATATATATGTACACACCCCTATATTTCGGCATGGTCCTCCCGTATCAACGCAGTACACTTTGCCAAAACTCAAAGAATAACAACCCCACCTATCAAAAAGAATACCACAAATATTACACCAGAATCTAAAATATCAATACACCTCCTATCAGGAAAACAGAACAGGCCAAGCTACAACAGATCCCTTCAGAGAAACCACATATTAAAAGAATGCTTCATCTCAGTCTTTGCATTCAGAACACAAACTCTCACCAAATACAGAATAAAGCCACATAAAGTATAAATAGAAATGTGCAGACAAAAACTAAACTATAAAACGTATCATGCCAGACTCTATACAGTGCAACAATGGAAAAGCAAAAATGTCACCATTCCTCATGAAACAATCAATAAAATCAAGATATATAAATCATGAATCATAATTATAAAATCATACTAATAAAATAATTTCAAAACAGCTGATGAATAGAATAACCAATAATTAAAGACTCAAGCAAATTTTGAAACCTTTACCAAACACCAATAAAATATGTCAAACAGCAGACACATCACATACTACCCAATAATTAAAATGGTAGTCAATCAAGAAAAATGAACTTAAAAAGCCACCTTTACTTACCCTCTCCAGCAGTTCTCCTACTCCTTTCCCTTGTAGGCCACACCAGAAGCAGCAGTAGCTGCTGAAGCTGTCCTCACGGTCCTCTTCCTTAGGGACCACAACCAATCTCTTCTCTCTCTCACACACACACACACCAGTCATACCCTCAATACCAGTTTCTGTCTCTCATCTCCCCAACCAGTCTCTCTCTCTCTCTCTCACACACACACACACACACACACACACACCCACAAGCACACACATACCAGTCATCTCCCTGATCAGTCTCACACATACACATATCACCTCTCTGGCCAGTCTCTCTCAATCACACAATGCTCTTGCTCCCTCTTACACACAAGATTTCAATCACACACATGCTCTCTCTATTTCACTTACACACAAGCTCTCAATCACACACATGTTCTATCTCACTTACAAACAGGTTCAATCACACACATGCCCTCTCTCACAGCCACAAGCCAGCCAAAAACATGCTCCATCTCTCTTGCAGACACACATTGATACACACAAGCACCTTCCCTGACTCACATATACACCACACACATACAGAAGCACCCTCCCTGTCTCACATACACATTACACTCTCACAGAAGCACCTTGCTTTCAGACTTGCAGCATTTTTCACTTTTACTAAAAGTGAAAGTGATGATCCCAACCATTAAATAAGAAAATCACATTCCTATCAGAAGGCGAAATGACACCCTTCCTTCAGGTTCTGTCCTCCCAAGGGACAGCCACCCACACCATACAGCTTCTCTTGTTTTACACTTTCAGGCAATAAAGCAAGTGTCTTTCTTCAAACCATCAGTCATATGATTATTTATGTGGGAGATATGGAACCGAAAGACTTCCTTAGTCAACTTCCCTTTTAAATGGGAAGATTCCAGTCTTAGTCATTTAAAAATATACATTCTCTAAAGGCTTAAAAAAAAATAGCAAAACCGTTTCAGGTTGGAACTATTCTAGTCTTCATGCTTAAATTATGCTTAAAAAAAAAAAAAAAAAAAAAAAAAAAAACCCACCTGGCATCAGTATCTTAAATTTGTGATTTTGCTGAGATGAACATTTTAAATAGTTTAATTTTTTTTTGCTTTAGTATTTGTCTCTACCCACTTTGCTAAATTTTATTTTCCAGAAGAGGGATGCTTAAAATTCAGTAATTTCATCTTTCATCCAACTTTTCAAAAGTTGCGCTACCAGCACAAAAGTTGAGGTATATGTATTATCACATTTCATTTTTTTTTTTAAACTGGCAGATTCCTTTCTCACATACATACACACACACACACACACACACACACACAGAAGCACCATTCCTTTCTCACATTTACACATACACACACACACACACACACACACATATACACACACACACATATACAAGCACCGTTCCTTTCTCACATACACACAGTAGCTCCCTTCCGATCTAAGGCCCCCAGCTGAACAGCTGGTGTCCGGCGGCGGTTAGCAGTCCCTGTTTTCACTTCTTCGGCCAATGCCGGCTTCGCTTTTAATTTCTTCGGCCCCCCGCCCCCCCCGGCTTGGTCTCCGGTGGGGGCCGAAGAAATTAAAATCGAGGTTGGCGGGGGCCGAAGAAATTAAAATCGAGGCCGGCGGGGGCTGAAGAAGTGAACACCGGTGCTGCTAACCGCCACTGGAGACCAGCTGTTCAGCGGGGGCCTCAATTTCAATTTCTTAAGCCCCCGCCGGCCTCGATTTTAATTTCTTCGGCCCCCATGCTTGGTCTCCGGCGGGGGCTGAAAAAATTAAAATTGAGGCTGGCGGAGGCCAAAGAAAAGAAGATGGGTGCCACCCAGCCAGCCCCTGCTTGAGGCTGGCTTGGAGGCGCCCATCTTCTTTTCTTCGGCCTCCGCCACCGCCGGCCTCAATTTTAATTTATTCGGCCCCCGCCAGCTTGGTCTCTAGCAGGGGATGGCTGGGAGGCTCCCATCTTCATTTCTTCAGCCCCCGCCGGCTTGGTGTCCCGCGGGGACTGGCTGATCTGCTTTTCTTCTGCCTCCGCCGGCCTCAATTTTTATTTCTTCGGCCCCCGCCGACTTGGTCTCCCGTGGGGGCTGGCTGGGAGGCGCTGAGGCTGGGCTGAGGAAGAGCCATGCGGTCGAGACCATGTGACCAGCTAGACCGGCCCACCGGAGGAAGCCCGATCCCCCGATAGGCCAATCCGCCCCTGGTCAGACCCCAGCATCAGGCCTAGACCTTGGGCTGTGTCTAGGCCTAGGCCTTGGTGATGTGACCCGTCATCAAGTGAGCCCCTGGCATTAGGCCTAGGCCTGGTCTTCGGCAAATGGACCCACCCTCAGATCAGGGCCAAGACCTGGGCCTTGGTGATGGGACCCTGCCTCGAGCCAAGCTTTGATCTTGAGCCTAGGCCTATGCCCAGGACTAGGACCAAGCCTTGAGTCATGCCCTAGTGTTGGGCCTGGGTCTAGGCCTGGTCCTTGGTGACAGGATCCAGTTTTGGGTCAGGTCCCGGCATCAGATCTAGGTCTAGGCTCGAGCTCTGTTGATGGGATCTGGCCTCTGATCATGCCCTGGCATTGAACCTGGTCTGAATCTAGGCCTGGGCCTCAGCATTGGGACCAGACTGTGGCCCTACTCCTATGCCCACATCAGTGATGGGACTAAGCCTGGGGCTTAGGCCTATGGTGTTGGGCTTAGGCTTCAGTGTTGGGACCAAGCCAAGGCATGGTCCCTCAGAGGCCCATTTTTATAAATTTAGCCAAATAAGAAAATACTTAAAAATGTTGGGGTGTTTTCATCAGCGGCTATTTTTGATTTGTTTTAATTGGAACAAACCAAAACTAGCCTCATTCATTGCGTATTACTCCTTCCTTTAAAATGAATGCTCATCCCTATATCTCAGTTTGTATATACACATCTAAGACTGGGCAATTCTTTAACTTATGATGAAAACCTCTGTTACCTTTATGATCTATGAAGAATTAAATGGACAGAAACATTTTTTACTTGCAAGCCAAACAACACACAGTATCTCCTGCAGCAATGTCAGCATGCAGAGGGAAAGATATGTTCCTCCCCCCAAACAAATTTGCAAATCATGGTGCAGGATGTGGGGCATGTACCTCCTCATCAATACATATCCCCATGATGCACAACATCAGCACAGCTGGCCTACAAATAATCACAGTGATAGCTTTCTAGGTTGGGCGCCATGTCGGGTGGGAGGCCCTCGCATATTAACCCCTTTTTCTATATGTTATAATACTGAATTGACTTTAAAGAACAGATAACCATAACCTAGAATGCTAAAGCATCATTATTGTGCATTGAAAGGAGATTGCCAAATGTACTTCAATCCAGTTTTCAAAAATATATATGGGTAAACCCATTCATTAAATGAACAGTCTGCTTCCCATAACATTCAGACTTCAAAACAGATTCTAAACCTCTTCAAATTCATTCTTATATTAATTCTACAGTGACATGTGACCTGGATACATAATCCCTACATGTAATCAGATTATAAAAAATACAACAGGCAAACGCTTTATTGAATGGTAAGAAAGCATTTTTTGAAGAGCATTCAACCTTGGCAGGACCTTTGACTTAAGTTGTTTCCATCAACTCATCTGTCCTGCTCAGCATTAGCCTGGGGCCAGAGTGACTCCAAGCAGCCAGTGTTCACACTTTGCAGTCTGCAGATGTCAGACTAGCTCTAAGTATCAAGTCACTGAACCATCCATGTTGACCTTACACATTACATCACTCTAGAAGCTAAACGATGGCAATATGTGCACTCTGTTTATTTAAGTTGTCTATATTAGGGCTATGCCATGGCAGATTTGTATTAGTTGTGATTAAAACTTGGAATTTCAATCCTTCTGTTTCCCTTCACTACCCTTATCGGTCAGATGTACTGTTTGTTATTGTATGGAGAGTGAGAGGCTTGTGCTCTAAAGCCTTGCCTGAACACATGGAGGATAACTTTCAAAAAAGTCTGTGCAGCAGCATATACATGTGTTTATAGCCACGTATAGATCTACGATAGTATTTTGTAACCTGCACATATCACATACTTGTGTATTATACAACACGTATATCTCTCTCCCACAATATATGAGTATATATATATGCTTACATGCAAATGCATGCAATGCATTGAAAGCGAGTATTTCAATGCATTGAATGTGCATACTTCTCTAACTTATTTTATTAATATATGCACATATATTTTATGTGCTAAAATAAAGTAGGACTTATTTGCATAAAACTTGATTTACGCGTGTAAATTGGTATCTTTTAAAACATGCACATGTAATTGAAATTGCCAGTTTACCAATAAAGGGGATGTAACATCTCCCCTATGAGGAAAGGCTGAAGAGGTTAGGATGGTTCAGCTTGGAGAAGAGACGGCTGAGGTGGGATATGATAGAGGTCTTTAAAACCATGAAAGGTCTTGAATAAGTAGATGTGAATTGGTTATTTACATTTTCGGATAATAGAAGAACTAGGGGGCACTCCATGAAGTTAGCAAGTAGCTCATTTAAGACTAATCGGAGAAAATTCTTTTTCACTCAATGCACAATTAAGCTCTGGAATTTTTTGCCAGAGGATGCGGTTAGTTCAGTTAGTGTAGCTGGGTTTAAAAAAAGGTTTGGATAAGTTTTTGGAGAAGTCCATTAACTGCTATTAATCATGTTGACTTAGGGAATGGCCTCTGCTATTACTGGCATCAGTAGCATGGGATCTTCTTGGTGTTTGGGTACTTGCCAGGTTCTTGTGGCATGGTTTGGCCTCTGTTGGAAACAGATGCTGGGCTTGATGGACCCTTGGTCTGATCCGGCATGGCAATTTCTTATGTTCTTATGTTCTTAATTATTCCACCAGTTCACCCAGTCCTCCACGTCATCAAAATCTTCCTAGTTCTTCAACCTGCACTCCACCCCAGTTCACCCAGACATCCCACCCAGCCAATAGTACACACAAAAAATCTGACATCAATTATGCAAGATAATAGCAGGTATACAATTATGCAAGTGAGTTGCCAAATGTAGGTGCTAAGTCAGGTGAATTTTCAAAGGAATTACGCAAATAAAATTAACATACTATTGTAGCAATTTTCAAAAGCCATTTACTCATGTTAAGTGCACTTAATATGGGTAAATCCTATGAACAATTTAATGGCATATATTGTAGAAATTTTCAAAAGCCACTTAACATGAGTAAAGTGCATTAAGAACATAAGAACATAAGAAATTGCCATGCTGGGTCAGACCAAGGATCCATCAAGCCCAGCATCCTGTTTCCAACAGAGGCCAAAACCAGGCCACAAGAACCTGGCAATTACCAAAACTCTAAGAAGAACCCATGCTACTGATGTAATTAATAGCAGTGGCTATTCCCTAAGTATAATTGATTAATAGCCATTAATGGACTTCTCCTCCAAGAACTTATCCAAACCTTTTTTGAACCCAGCTACACTAACTGCACTAACCACATCCTCTGGCAACAAATTCCAGAGCTTTATTGTGCGTCGAGTGAAAAAGAATTTTCTCCGATTAGTCTTAAATGTGCTACTTGCTAACTTCATGGAATGCCCCCTAGTCCTTCTATTATTCGAAAGTGTAAATAACCGAGTCACATCTAGTCGTTCAAGACCTCTCATGATCTTAAAGACCTCTATCATATCCCCCCTCAGCCGTCTTTTCTCCAAGCTGAGCAGCCCTAACCTCTTCAGCCTTTCCTCATACGGGAGCTGTTCCATCCCCTTTATCATTTTGGTTGCCCTTCTCTGTACCTTCTCCATCGCAACTATATCTTTTTTTAGATGCGGCGACCAGAATTGTACACAGTATTCAAGGTGTGGTCTCACCATGGACCGATACAGAGGCATTATGACATTTTCCGTTCTATTAACCATTAACACAAATAAATTCCAGTTTTAAACATGTGAATGATTTTGAAAATCAGGTCCAGTGTCTTTTAAAAAAGCTATTAACGAGTGAAACTGTTGGCCCTGCCCCAGAATGCCACGATCACTCCTTTTTTCCGCATATATATGTGCACGTGAAACATAAAGTACGTACGTAATTTTGCCTTATTTAAAATAATACTTACATGTGTATATGCTTATTTTTATGCATGTAACTCTTTGAAAATTCACCCTTACGCCTGTTCCATATATAGAATAGCATCCTATACACTTAAGCCCTAATGTGCATGCTAAACTGATCTTCAATTGCTGGGCATATCTTAAAATGTACATGTATGTGCATGTAAATAAGGGAATGTTGGATGGAAATTAAACTTTAGTGGGTGCACATGAAATAACATGGTATGCTCTCCTTCATAAGCTTTTTAACACATGTATGCTAAGGCAAAGACTGCTTCCAGACTGCAGACTTAGAACTTCCATAAAAAAGAAAGGTAAAGCCGCCACAGAAACTCATACTTACAGTACACATAAAAAAACACTTTCAAAGTCTGGAGTATGACTATCTGTAGGAGAAGGAACAATGTTGATATTTTTAGCTCCACTTATAGCTAGGGATGTCTAGTCATCCAAACTGACATCGATAGCTCTAACAGCATTTGTCATTTCATTTTAGTTTTGCTGTTTTATGCACGCTAAATGGTTTTAGCTCATGCTAAAATGCTGAAACAAAATAAAACAAAATCAAAACAACAGGTTTCCTGTTGCGCCTGGAGGTGGACCCTTGTCCTGAGACAGTGAGGAAGGGCTTCCTGGTCAGACCCAGGAAGCAACTGCCACCAGGAGGTGGAGCACAGGAGGAGGCAGAGGCTAGCTGGAGCTTCACCACTGGAAGCCCAAGGTCCTCCCAGGTGAAGCCCTTGGGGACCCGGGTCGCTTGGACTTAGGTGGGCCTCACAGGGTCTCCCGGATAGGAAGTATAGAGGTGTGCCCACCAGGATCAAGGGTGCGCGGTCGATCTCAGAACTGGAGACTTGAGAAATCAAGGAAGGCCAGAACAGTGACTGTGATGACTAGGCTAGGAGTAGGGCCAGGCTCAAGGAGACATGGTCAGTGATAGCAGAGGTCCAGTGCCAGAGGTCAGTCCGAGAGTAGTCAGCCAAAGCAGGGTCAAGTTCCAAAGGTCAGTCCGAGAGTAGTTAGCCAAAGCAAGGGTCAGGTTCCAGAGATGAGATGTGGTCAAGGAGGCAGGGAAAGGTCAGAATCCAGGCAGCGATCAGCGTAGTCAGGAGCAGGCAGAGGTCAGTATCTGGGCAGCGATCAGCGTAGTCAAGAACAGGCAGAGGTCAGTACCAGAGAGTCAGTCCAAGAGGTACTACCTGAGGGAACATAGGAACAGACAGATGCTGGAACAGAAGGATGCAGGAACAGGAGGACGCTGGAACAAGACTGGGACAAGCGATGACACACTGAGGCAAACTAGTACACACACGGTGTCAACCCGATTGCCAAGGCAAGGAAGTGAAGGCAGGAGCTTCCTGATATACTGTGCTCAATCAGGGCGCACCGTGGAGGTAGGACCTGCCCCTGGCCCTATAAGGGACTGGACGGTCCGCGTGCGCGCGCCTAGGGGTGGGGCTGATGCCACAGAGGATGCCGAGCCCCAACGTGAGGCCTGGTGTGCTGAGGAAGACCCGGCGACTGCCGCCACGGGACGCCGAGGCCTCGAGGAGCTAGCTGCAGCCACGGGAGAGGCTGACCCCAGACCTGCAGAGGAGTTGGGGAGGTAAGCAGGTCCATGCGCGGGGCGAGCGCGGACGGAGTGTGCAATAGTACCCCCCTTCTAGGCCTCCCCCTATATGGCCGAGGTTTCTGAGGGTGGTCCCTGTGGAAAACCCCGAGGAGCTCCTTATCTATCTATCTATCTATTTATTTATTTATTTATTTATTTATATTATTTTATATACCGACGAACGTTGGGAACATCTCATCGGTTCACAGTAAACAAAATGCAGCTAACGAGCTTTACAGAGAACAATGAACAATCATTAAACAGTAAACTAGTTTAAAAGAGAACAAGCGATAATATGGACTTTGTTTTACAGAGAACTATAAACAATCAATAGCAGGGGGAAAAAAGAGGGGGAAAAAAGAAAACTCCTGGGAACCCTCACACAACATCTAGGATGTTGTGTGAGGGTTCCCAGGAGTTTTCTTCAGCCCCATACCCTTCCCAGGCAAGAAGGTATTCCCAGCGGCCTCGACACCAACGGACATCGAGGACTTCTCTTATCTGGAGGGTGTTGTCAGGTTCTGTAGAGACATGTGGAGTAGGATCTCTGCGGGAAGGCCAGGAGAGCACGAGTGGTTTTATCAAGGAGACGTGGAACGTGTTATGGATACCCATCACACGAGGTAATTGTAGCTGGTATGAGACAGTACTCACTCTTCGAAGGACTGGAAATGGGCCAATATATTTTGGTGCCAGGCGATGTGAGGGAAGTCGCAACCTTATATGTCGGGTGCTTCTGTCGGGTGCTTCTGGCCAGGATGGAAAAGTGGAGCGAGACATCTATGGGCATCGGAAGTGCGTTTGGAACGTTCAGCGGCTTGGTTGAGGCGTTCCTTGACTCGGTTCCATACCTGACGAATGGTGTGAGCAGTAAACTGGGTGGTTGGCGACGGGACGGAGAGAGGTCAGGTGGTGGTAAACGTGGCTGTCGATCAAACACCACGGTGATACATCGGTGGCAGTGGCAACATGGGTATTATGGGACAACTCTGCCCAAGGTAGTAGGTCAGACTAGTTGTCCTGCTGATCGTTCACATATGAGCGAAGGAAAGTCTTTAGGATCCGGTTGGTTCTTTCTGCTTGGCCATTGGCCTGGGGATGATAGGCCAACGTGAAATTCAAAGTTATATTGAACTTTTTACACAAGAAGCACCAGTACCTTGCAGTGAATTGCGGTCCTTGGTCCGATATGATCTCTTTAGGAAGGCCATAAAGATGAAAGACGTGCTTGAGGAACAACTTGGCCAACTCAGGAGCTGATGGAAGGCCATGCAGGGGAATAAAGTAACCCATTTTGGAAAAACGGTCAATGATGACCCAAATCACTGTATTATTCTGTGATGATGGCAGATCCGTGATGAAATCCGTCGATATGCTTGACCAAGGTTCAGTGGGAGCTGGAAGTGGCTGGAGAAGATCCCATGGTCTCCCTGTTGGGGGCTTTTGTTGGGCATGGATGGGGCATGAGTCAACGTAGTTGCGGGAATCTTGAACCATGTTGGGCCACCAATAATGTCTCCGCAACATCTTGAGGGACCTTGTGCGGCCCGGATGACCTGGCAGCTTCGAATCATGGGTCCACTTAAGAACTCATTCACGTAACCTCCGTGGAATGACGATTTTTATGGCAGGGGCCATGGTAGTCACTGCAAGCATTACACAGGCATGGTCAATGATATGTCTTGGGTCATCAGGGACGTCTTCTGGCTTGAATGATTTGCGCAGAGATTCTTAGCGCCCGGGCGATAGCGCAGTTCAAAATTGAATCTCTCAAAGAACAGCGCCCATCAGGCTTGTCTCGGGTTCAGGAGTTGGGCCTCTTTCAGATGCTCAAGGTTTTTGTGGTCGGTGAAAATAGTAAATTTGTGTTGCGCCCCTTCCAACCATGGGCGCCACTCTTGGAGAGCCAGCTTGACCGCAAGGAGTTCCCGATCCCGACTGTGTAGGTCTGTTCAGTTGGTGAGAACTTGTGCGAATAGAATGAACACGGTACCAATGTACCCTTGGGAGAAAATTGGCTCAAGACCGCCCCAGCTCCGATAGTGGATGCATTGACTTCTACGACAAATGGGCATCTAGGGTCTGGGTGTTGCAGGCACGGGCCGGAACAGAAGGCTTCTTTTAGTGTTTGGAAGGCAGCTGAGCTTTTGGGAGTCCAAACAAGGGTGTTAGCTCCTTTCTTTGTCATGGCGGTGAGCGGAGCGGCCAGAGTAGAGTAATTAGCAATAAAGCTTCTATAATAGTTCGTGAAACCAAGGAAGCGTTGCAATGCGTGGAGGCCAACTGGCTGAGGCCAGTCTCGAATGCCTTGAAACTTCTCTGGATACATAGAAAATCCTCAATCGGAGATGATATACCCTAGGAAGTTTAAGCGGTTTTGTTCAAAGGTACATTTCTCCAATTTGGCATAGAGATTATTCTCTCTCAGGCATTGAAGTACAATTTTGATGTGATCACGATGTGATTCCAGATCTTTAGAAAATATCAGGATGTCGTCCAGATATACGACTACAAAGGAGTACAGCAGATCTCAGAAGATCCTGTTCATGAGGCGTTGAAAGACAGTGAAGGCGTTATATAAGCCAAAAGGCATCATGAGGTACTCGTAGTGACCATCCCTAGTGTTGAATGCGGTCTTCCATATATCTTCTGGTTGGATATGGATAAGATTGTACGCACCCCTCAGGTTCAACTTGGTAAATATTCAAGCCCCTTGGAGGTGGTCAAATAGTTCGCTGATGAGGGGCAATGGGTATCTGTCTTTGCGGGTCATGGCATTAAGCCCTCTATAGTCAATACAAGGGCATAACCCTCCGTCTTTTTTTTTTTACGAAGAAAAACCCCGCTCTGGGTCTGATGAACCCTTTTTCTAGGTTTTCTTTAATATACTCAGAAATGGCTAGGGTTTCTGAACGAGGCAATGGGTAGGTTCTGCCCTTGGGAGGCGTTGTACTTGTCAGAAGCTCAATAGGGCAATTCAGCTTGCGAAGTGGAGGTAGTGTGTCGGCCTTTTGCTTAGAAAAGATGTCCTCGAATTCGGAGTATTGGGATGGCAGCCTAGTAAGGGTGGTGGTCTTTAGAACAGTTACTGTTGGAGATACTTGTCATAGACAGGTCTTTTGGCATTGAGGACCCTATTGCATCAACCGCAATGAATGCCGATCGAACTGAGGTCCGTGGATCTGGAGCCAGGGCAGCCCCAGGACGACTGGATGTGTAGAACACTTAAGTATGTAGAAAGACATCTCCTCTTCATGGAGAGGCGGGCGGCCACCATACGGTGGGTGATGAGTCTGGGAAGGGGTTCCCCTTGGATGGATGAAATGCGAAGGGCAACCTCTAGGGGTTGCAGAGGAATGTTCAGAAGCTTGACGATGTCATCCATAATGAAGCTGCCACTTGCCCCTGTATTGACAAGGGCAGTGGTGGTGAAGGAGCGAGGCTCGATGCTAAGCGAGACTGGAAGTAGAAGTTGGGGGCCGGTGACAGTAGCGCCCAAGCTCGGGACCCCCGCCGGGCTCAGGCATTGCAGTTTCCCAGTCAGACCGAGCAAGACTGCCGATAATGTCCAGAAGCACCTCAGTAACGGCAAAGACCCTCCTTCCTCCGACGAAGATGCTCGGTCAGAGACAGTCACCCATGGTTAACCTGCATAGGTTCCTCAGCAGGAAGTGGTAGTGCCGATGAAGCCTTAGAAGGAGGGCTTACAGCACGCATTGGGCATGGAGTAGGAGATCGAGAGGCCTTTACTTCTAGGCACTTTTGCCGGAGTCCATGGTTGATCCTCTCAGAGAGGGAGATCAGGTCCTCTAGAGACATGGAAGTCTTACAGACGGCGAGTTCATCTTTGAGAGCACTGGAGAGACCATCTAGAAAGATGGCTTGAAGACACTCTTCTTGCCACCCGAGCTCAGTAGCCAGGGTCCTGAATTCTCCGTGTATTTGGAGAGGGTTTTTGACCCTTGACGGAGGTGGAGGAGGTTATGACTGGCTACGGCTTGACGGCCCAGGTCTACGAAGGTCTGCTTGAAGACCGTGATGAACTCTGATAGCTGGGAGAGTATGGGATCAGAGCATTCCCATAACGGAGAAGCCCGTGCTAGAGTCTACCTCCAAGCGGGAAAGGATGAAGGTTACCTTCGTAGTTTCCTTCAGGAACAGAGGGTTGAAATGCAAACTGCATGAAGCACTGCCTCGACAGAGGTGTGGGTCCTCGTTATACTGAGGAGGTACTGGAAGAACCAATGATGCTCTGGGTAGCAGAGAAGCCGTCAGGCCCATGGGGTTGGCCAGAGCTGTATCATGCAGCTAGGAATGAAGCTTTTCAACCAAAGAGGCCAATGATTCCAAGACTTGTCAATGTTCTTGGGCCATTGCAGCCAAACCCGGTAGGGCCTGATAAGCGGGGGACTCCGCCAAGTCCATGGCCTTGGCATGGACTCGGCGGAGTCCATGCCAAGTTCCAGTTTGACCAGGTTCCAAAGTTTGACCAGGTTCCAGTTTGACCAGGTTCCAGTTTGACCAGGTTTGCCAAGTTCCAGTTTGACCAGGTTCCAAAGGTCAAACCTGTTGCACCTGGAGGTGGACCCTTGTCCTGAGACAATGAGGAAGGGCTTCCTGGTCGGACCCAGGAAGCAACTGCCACCAGGAGGCAGAGAACAGGAGGAGGCAGAGGCTAGCTGGAACTTCACCACTGGAAGCCCAAGGTCCCCCCAGGTGAAGCCCTTGAGGACCCGGGCCACTTGGACTTAGGTGGGCCCCGCAGGGTCTCCCGGATAGGAAGTATATAGGTGTGCCTACCAGGATCAAGTGTGCGCAGTCGATGTCAGAACTGGAGACTTGAGAAATCAAGAAAGGCCAGAACAGGTTCTGTGATGACAAGACTAGGAGCAGGGCCAGGCTCAAGGAGACGTGGTCAGTGATAGCAGAGATCAAGTGCCAGAGGTCAGTCCGAGAGTAGTCAGCCAAAGCAGGGGTCAAGTTCCAAAGGTCAGTCCGAGAGTAGTCAACTAAAGCAGGGGTCAAGTTCCAAAGGTCAATCCGAGAGTAGTCAGCCAAAGCAGGGGTCAGGTTCCAGAGATCAGAAGTGGTCAAGGAGGCAGGCAAAGGTCAGAATCCAGGCAGCGATCAGAGTACAACGCCTCAGAGCAGGCAGAGGTCAGTATCCGGGCAGCGATCAGAATAGTTAAGAACAGGCAGAGGTCAGTACCAGAGAGTCAGTCCAAGAGGTACTACCCGAGGGAATACAGGAACAGACAGACCCTGGAACAGAAAGATGCTGGAAAAGAAGGACGCTGGAACAGGAGGACATTGGAACAGGAGGATGCTGGAACAGGAGGATGCTGGAACAAGACTGGAACAAGTGATGAGATACTGAGGCAAACTAGTACACACATGGTGTTGACCCGATTGCCAAGGCAAGGAAGTGAAGGCAGGAACTTCCTGATATACTGTGCTCAATCAGGGCGCGCCGTGGAGCTAGGACCCGCTCCTGGCCCTATAAGGGACCGGGAAGTCCACGCGCGCACACCTAGGGGCAGGGCCGACGCCACGGAGGACGCCGATCCCCGCCATGAGGCCTGGTGCGCGAGGAAGGCCCAGCGACCATCGCCACAGGACGTCAAGACCTCGAGGAGCTAGCTGCGGCCACGGGAGAGGCTGACCCGGGACCTGCAGGGGAGTTGAGAAGGTAAGCAGGCCAGTGCGTGGGCCAAGCGCAGACAGGTCGCGCAACAGTTTCCCCTGCACACCTCTACTTACTGTTAAGTAAACTGTAGTACAAGAAGATAAACTGGCTTGCCCAAAGTGGTACAAAAATATCCGCGGAACTCACAATTTGCACTTATGGAGAGAAACAAATATAGTGTAGAATTTCTTGATGTTCCATTGACAGAAATAAAGATGAAAAATGATCCAGCTTAAAGAATTCCAATTTCATGCTAACACTTTTCATGTTGAGCACCCATTTCATGTTTTGTGTGTAAATTGCATTTTTTAGCGAGGTGTTGCAAGAAATGACATGCATACAAACACAGGTCAGATTGGATGATGAGCTAAGCACTAAGTTCCTGGTGGTGCAGTTAGTGTAGCTGGGTTCAAAAAAGGTTTGGATAAGTTCTTGGAGGCGAAGACCATTAATGGCTATTAATCAATTATACTTAGGTAATAGCCACTGCTATTAATTGCATCAGTAGCATGGGATCTTCTTAGTGTTTGGGTAATTGCCAGGCTCTTGTGGCCTGGTTTGGCCTCTGTTGGAAACAGGATGCTGGGCTTGATGGACCCTTGGTCTGACCCAGCATGGCAATTTCTTATGTTCTTATGTTCTTAGTATGAGTGACTGAAAATAGTAAACGTGATTTATGAATGGAGAGGAAAAGAGCGTGTAAGATATTTCAGGTAACATTGCAAAATACTGTCCCCAGAACATGCTTCTGTCCCTGATTATGAAATAATGCCCAAGATCACCCACTGTTACCTAAAAAGGTAATTATTCTGTTAAAAAAAAAAAAAAGAAAAAAGTGACCCAGCAGTGCAGTAATTGTAAATGGAAAATTGTTTAAAGGTGTGTGAAAAATTAGAGGTTAAACTTGAACCAGGTGAATTTCAGCTGTGGCTCGCTTCATGGAATTTTTCTGGATTTTCTGTTACGCGCCCCACCTGCGGCCGTCCCGCGCACGGGACCGCCTACCTTCGGGGTTCCACAGCGGGTCCCAGTTCTGTCTCCTCCGCGGCCCTCACTAGTCCAGTTAGGCCCCGGCGTCCCGCGGTGGCGGTCGCCGGGCCTGCGGCTGTATGCCAGGTCTCACGCCGAGCCTCGGCATCCTCAGCATCCTGGGCCACGCCCCTAGGCGCGCGCGGACTAGCTGCTCTGATGTAGGCTCCAGGGCAGGGCCTAGTTCCAAGGCACACCCTGATTGAGTTCCTGTTAAAAGGAAGTTCCTGGCCTCACTTCCTTGCCTTGGCAATCGGGTCGGTTTGTTCCTGAGATTGCCCTTGTTCGTGTATCTTGCTTGCTTGTTCCTAGTCTCGTTCCAGGATCCTTCTGTTCCAGTTCTGTTCCTGCTTGTTCCTGCTTCCTAGTCCTGCTTGTGCCAACGTCCATCTGTTCGTCTTCCTGGTCTTATCTCGGACTGACTTACTGGTAAAGACCTCAGCTTGTTCCTGACCTGCTTGCCTGCCTGCCGCCTGCCTAAGACCTCAGCCTGTTCCTTGATTTCGTCTGACCTCCGGCTCCTGACCCTTGCTTCATTGACCACTCCTCAGACTGACCTCTGGATTCTGACCTTTGCCTGCCTGACCTTGTCCATTGATTCTGGCTCTGTCCCTAGTCTTGTCATTACCATCACTATACTGGTTCTCTCTGCTTCAATCTGTCTTCAGCCTCGAACCCGACAGCGCTCCCCTAGTCTCAGTGGGCACACCAGACTTCCATTCTCCCAGGAGACCCTGCAAGGCCCACCTAAGTCCAAGCGGCCCAGGTCCCTATGAGCTCCTCCTTGGGGGACCTCGGGCTTCCAGTGGTGAAGCTCTACACTGCCTTTGTCTCCTTAAGTGCTCCGCCACCTGGGGCAGTTCCCGCACTGTTCCAGGACCAAGGGTCCACCCCCGAGCGCAACATTTTCCTAAAATTTGCTGAGAAAGTCCATTAAAGATTTCAAGTACAAATGCAAATGCAAATAAGTAGTTTGCGCTATCCTTCTCCAGTTCCCCTAGACCTTCTAGTGTTTCCTTCTGAATCCCCACCATTTCAACCAGGCCTCCCATTCAAAAACTGTAGACAATAGACAAGACCGATTTCATTTGCTCCAGTCAGTTAGCAGGTGTAAAAGTGTGCGAATAAGATTGCAATGTCTACAAATATATTTCCAGCAGGCCCCAGCCCTCCCCTTTTCCCCACTACTAAAATGTGTGCGCAAAATGGAAAATATACGCATGCTCTCGATTTTTATAAAATAGCATAGACATGAGACCTTGCTACTTACATGCATATGCGTTATTTTTATGGGTGGAACTGCTTCGAAAATGTACTTCTTAGATTTTAAGCCCTCTGGGGGACAGTGAAATAGCTATAGTACCTGAATGTAATTTGCTTTCATGTGGCTGGCCAGTCATTAAGGGCAGAATATAAAATAGATCAGATGTCAGTACATGTGAGACTCTGCTCTAGTTCAACAACTACACTTTATATTTTACCTGAATTTAATGTAGAGCAGGATAGGTTACTTATGTAAGATGGTGGCTGAGCTGGTATATTTTGGTAGATGAAAGAAAACCCCCCAAATCAAAACATCATGACTATAGTCTGTAATTAGTGGCTAAAGAGAGAGAAACTTTACTATTCTGTCCTTATGTAGTCCCATGTACTACCACACAGGGTTAAAGATATATATATATATATATATATATATACATATTTTTAAAAGTTATAAAATGTAGTAATAGTTTGCTTCCAGTTGTTGTTGTAAGCACAATATATAAATCTTTAGATCTTTGGTGCCCTCTACAGATTCTCAAAATGCAGAGAAGGCAGCAGTGCTGAAAAATATCACAAACTAAATAGTGGTTTCCATTCTCCAAAATGCTGGAGCAGCCTGAATAATTTAGCACACAAAGCAAGAATATCACAAATAATTTAATCAGAATTTAGTACTTTTCTCTTTTCACACAAAATCTTTTGTAGTAAGTTTTAATGCAGCATCTTTTCTTTATGAAGAATCCAAAAAATGTAGGGAAACCTTTTGTGAAAAGATGAAATCTCATTAATATAGGGGTAGATTTTAAAAGGGTGCGCGCGCTACCCGGCGCGCGCAAGGGGGTGTACAATTGTGCACCTTGCGCGGGCTGAGCCCGTGCCGAGCCGCCTGCCTTTCCCCGTTCCCTACTCCACCTGCCCTTTCCCCCTACCTTTTTTCTCTTCTTTTTTTTGTTTCACAACTTACTTCAGCCCTGGGGCTGAAGTAAGTTGCGCGCGCCGGCCAACTGCCGGCACGCGATCCCTGGCACAGTGGCAAATGGCTGCTGTGCCTGGAGCCTCCGACCCTGCCCCGCCCCCAGACCACCCCACACCGCCCACGCCCTGGGACTTACACGCATCCTAAATTTAAACCCTAAGACTAACTTTTAAGCTGGTATGCAGTCGCATGTGTGAACATTTGTTGACCCGCTCCCAGGGACGTGGCCATTTTATAATATAAGCACATAGAAAAAACATCACAACCACATTATGTAGAAAAAGCATAGACTGGAACAATCTTTTGTCCTACTCAAGTTGTCATCCAAAAAAAACCAGTCTCCCAATTAAACAATTTCTCTGAGAAGAATTTGTTGTACAGTGAAAGAATACAAATCGCAAGCATGTGACATGTTCCAGCAATTTATGCAGCATGGTTATCCTTGGTCAGTTGTCAGAAAGGCATATAAAAGAGCATTATTTGCCAATCAGACTTTATTATTGTCCTATAAGTCCAAGGACCATGACCGTGACCTCAAGTGTATCCATCATTACACAGACTGTGCCAGGAAGCAGGGCCAGTGCAAGGGTGTGTAGTGCCCTAGGCAGACCAATGTAACACCGCCTCCCTGCCCCCTCTCCCCAAACCTGCCCTGAGTTGAATGTGCCCTCTGACAGTGGTAGATATATAGAATTTTGGGGTCTCTCATTCTCTCTTTCTCTCACCCACCATATTGCAGAAACAGTGAGTGCTCCATGACTGCTGTCACCCCTTCTTTCACACATTTTGCAAATGGCACCCTCAAGTACCCCAGCAGCACCCTGCCCACTGACGCCACCCTAGGTGACTGCCTAGTCCCACCTAATGGTCGCACCAGCCCTGCCAGGGAGGTGGTTAACATATTGAGATCCCATTGGCACATGCCATCGGTCTTGTCCTTGCCTAGTTTCAGCCACAACCTGGTCTTTGTATAGACTTTTGGACTCAGTCATAGTCTGGCCCATGCCAAGACTTGGACATTGTGACATGGGTCCTACATGGTGCATTGTATGGAATCAGTGTTGATAATTTTATGTGCATTCACATCAAAATTCCAAAAAATCAAAAAAGGACAGGACCGACAAGCATCTGCAGGGAGGGCCCCCTTTAACTTGGCGCTTGCCAGAGAGGCCGCCCCCTCCTCCTTACCTGGGCAGTAGTATCCAGGGTTCCTGCAGCATTGGCCCAGGAAAGGGAGATGCGAGCGATGTGGTGACGTCACCAGGTAGTTGCGTCGATGCGTGGTGACGTCGCCACGTTGGCGCATCAAGGTGCGGTGACGTTAGCCTTGTGTCTTTAAAACTGAGATGAGTGCCGGGCCAGGCCTCTTTGCATGGCCGGCGCTAATGTTTTCTTCCCACCCACCCAACAAAAAGGGAGAAGGAGGGGGCAGAAGAGATGGGTAACCGAAGGCAGTAGGGATGGATAGTCAGGAATTAATGTAAGTAAGCGAGGTCTAAGAATGTATAATATGTCGCAGCACAGCAGTTGGCAGGGGTACCCGAGTCAGTAGGCCAAGAGGGGCCTGGAGGACACGCTGTGGACAAACCGGAGGTCCTAGGGGACGGAAGAGTGCGTATAGGTGGGTGTGGGCTGCCCAGAGGAATGGCCCCGTGGCTTGGACACAGCGGGGGGCCAGGAAGATATTTTGGCGGACTGGCTTACATGGCGGATGCCGGCATGAAGCCCGGGATGGTAATATGGATAGACGCACAACAACTCGGGTACCAGGAATCTCTTTTATGTTAATAGCTAATAAAAGCTGCGGCCTGTTTTTCACCAAAACTTGGAGTATGTGTGTTACTTGATGCGGTTTGACGAAGGGCCGGGGGGGGGGGGGGGGGGGGGGGGAGAGCGGATACGAGGGTGCAAGCTGTCAATGTTATGGCCCATTTATTTTCAGCATACCTTTTTGGTATTAGCTGATTGAGTGACGGCTCCCATATATATATATAGTGACAACCAATGCCGAGGCCTAAAGCGTTATAGATATTTCATAAACAAACTGAATCTCGATCTTTTACTTCAACAAACTGAGAGCATAACCATTCTGTTTGAATATATATATATATATATATATATATATGAACATAAAATTATCAGCACTGATTCCATAGAATGCACCATGTAGGACCCATATTCACAATGTCCAAACAATTAATGGCTAGCAATACATAGACATAGACCCATGTTTCGAAATCTAGCCTGCTTCAGAAGGATTCGTGCTCAATTAAATACTCACTCATTGACAGGTCATACCATGCTCAAAGGTTTAAAAGACTCTAAAAAACATGGAGGAAAAACACTAAATATAAAAGGAAACCAGAAACGATGTACGGACTATGCAGAAATGCACCAAAGCACATTAGCTATAAAATGAGTACCAATTGATCAACTCAGGGGCCCATCGTATGTAAATAGAAAATCCAGAACTGTTCTCACCTTTTTAATAATTTTTGTATGTCACTGCTACGAAGTGGTGGGCTGAGTTGTTCAAGTACAGTCCATCTCAAATTGTGAAAGGTATGTGAAAATTTCATACAATGTTACACCATGGGAATTGACAATTTCAATGTATTTACACAGCTCCTCTGTTCAATGAGTCTGAGTCTGATGCATCTTTTCATTTGACTTATGTAGATCAATTGACAAGGACATTGTATGAGATACACAACCCTTTGTGAAAGACAATTCTTATGAGATTTAAGTTTGACAGGCCATCCAGACTGTGGATGTATCCAAAATGAGCCCGATAAAGAAATTGAGCACGTCACGTTGGCCACACGGATGGTGTCCTTGATCTAAAGATAAGCTATCAACACTGTCATGAGAATCGAAAAATGAGTGGACCACCATGTCTCTAATGTTGTGACAATACGAACATGTTACCCTAGGAGGATTTTCAAAAGACTGATGTAATGACAGCACGTGCCATTTGGATGTCAATATGTTAACCACCTCCCTCGAAGGGCCGGTGCGACACTCTTTTAAACGCTGGACAGAAGCATTCATCTTTCAGCACAGTAAGGAAACCAAAATATTCATTGATTAAATGGAAATGTGGAACTGATCATTTTGTACAAATAGGGTAAGTGTATTTTATGAAACATATTGATTAGCTAAAGGTCATCGTAAAAAAGTGGTGATTCCTTTCTGCTTAAATGCAGTGCATCATATGAATGTTCCAAGTCTCACTCCCTCTTATCCTGTTATGTAATTTTTTACACAGTGATTTATAAACTCTTTTATTATGTGACTTCCATCACTAATTGTGTATATTGAGCCAGCTTTTCAAAAGGTTATGCGCGCCGGGCCTATTTTCAAAAGGCCTGGCTATGAGCGTAAAGCCCCGGGATGCGAGAAAGTCCCGGGGCTTTACTAAATGGGCGGTCCGGGGGTGGGGTGGGCGGTGTCAGAGGCCTCCGACATAGCGTCCATTTGCTGTTGTGCCGGGGATCTCGCACCGGCTGACTGCCGGCGCGTGCAACTTACTTCAGCCCCAGGGCTGAAGTAAGTTTTGAAACAAAAGAAACAATCAGAAAAAGGTAGGGGGGAAAGGGCGGGGGAGGCAGGGAAGTTCCTCTGATTTCGGAGTGGTCTGGGAAGGAACGGGGGAAGGCAGCACGGCTCGGCACGTGCAAGGTGCACAATTGTGCACCCCGGTGCGCATGCCGACTCCAGATAGCACGCGTACATATACGCCCGTGTGTACATCTGAAAATCTACCTCGTTCTGTTTATGTAACTAACGGTGCAATTTACACCTTCAGCATATTATACATTGCATACCCTGTGTAAAACCTACAAACGAGCAAGGAAGTGAAGCATTTGCGGGTCTCGAAGCATCAACTGGTGTACAATTTATAGAGCATCCCTTTTTCACTCTAGATGATGGGTATGCCTGATACAGCTTTATACTTAGTAGAGAACATGAGCTTCCAGGTAACAATAATAGTTATTTTCCTATAGCCTGAAGCCGCTGACACTGCAATGACAGAATGCGGTGAGGATAAAGCTATAAAAGAATCGGAGTCAGATGCTTCGAAGGAGAAAAAGAAATGGTTTAGCTTGGACTGAGCTGGATGGAAGAAGGAAAAGGTTAAACGTTCCCGAAATTGCTTGTCTATGACTCAGAGTGACCAGGAGGAAAATAAGGAAGAGGCAATAAAAAGGCAGGTGGAAAGAGAGTCGAATTTCCACACCCAGACAGAGAAAAAGTTGAAAGAATTTATGTTTGAATAATTCATTCCTTTTTTTTTCTTTTACAGTTGTTAACGTTAAATATTTTCCTGACTGTTAATTTCTTTCTTCCCTTTTTGCAATGTTTGTTTTGTTTGTATTTTCCCTTTTTTTTTTGTCTTTCTAACCATTTTTTATTTCTTTTCTAATTCTCCTTTTGTTTTACTTTTTCTTCCTATTTTCATTCTTTTCCTTTTTCTTATTTTGCTTTTTCTTTCCCTCTCTTTATGCCATTATTTCTTCAAAGTTTACTCAAATCTGTCACTTCAAGGCCATCAAGTCATGCTCAAAGCCGAAGATGCTTGTCAGTAGCCATTTCTGCTAAGTAAACGATATTCCTCCTTACATTTGTAGACCTAATCTTATTACAGACAAGTGGTGTTTAAAACAGCAGTGTTAACAAAAAAAAAAAAGGGTAGAGTATTAAATGAAGCAGGCAAAGAGTAATGTGCAAAACTCTGAGGAAAAACAAGTTGACCCTCCCCCCTCCCCAAAAAATGCACAATTTGCAAAAACATTTTGTCACCTCATTTCCTCCCTGCCCATTTGCTAGATCAGGGCTGCCATTGGAAGATGGATACATTTATAGATTCTCCATGCAGATAAAATAAACAGCAGGAATTCCATAGTCTGGTCTCCAGTTGTCCCAGTGGAATCTCCTGCCATTGGCTAATGGTCTTTTACTGAGGCTTGTCCATTTAAAAATGCTATATCATGTAGTTTGTTGGATGGTGACTCATACAGAAAATAACATTAGTCTTCCACACAAAACAGGCTCCTTTATTTTATTTTTTTTCGTGTGCTATAACTAATTTTAAATGTAGCAATGGAATTTTCAACAAAAACGAACACAAGAGCAGTGGTTGTATTTTATTTTTTAAATTTGCATATTGAAAATAGTTTTCCACCTACGGTTCAAAACTTAAACTCTTTCAGTAAATAGAAAACAGAGCCCTTAGTACCTTTGCACTGTGGTTGGTGAGTCTGCGTTTACCCTACCTTGGCAATACAGTGCTTCCTCTTTATAACAAAGGTGTTTGGGGCCAACACATTTGTAGCAGATGAGTTGTTAAAGCAGAATACTACTGTTGTAAATAATGTTGAGCAAGCATTACTTGGTGAGCAAACAAATTCAACTTATCACCACTGCTTGGTTATGAAGGGGCCACTGTATTGTGTGACCAATAACAACCAAAATCAAATAAGCATTATGGCACAGTGAGGGGTGTAAAATTATTCTCATTCATCTTGTGCTAAAGTGACTTTAGTTTTATAACATTCATAAGGGCATGCAGAAAAATGGGCTGCCCATTTAACCTGAAGAGCTATTATAATCTATAGAAATAATTGCTTAGGCTGGTGATCAGTGGGTTGCACATATGCAGGACAGCATGCATGCACATTCCACTGAGATGTGTTTTTGCACGGCTCTGGTTTTCTTGGAAGCCTCTCGTGAGGGACTTTGTCGGGCACCATTTCAGGGTCCAAATGCACTGCATCTGCCGATTCACCTTTATCCACATGTTTATTAACCCCTCTGGAAACAGGTCCAGGAGTTTGCTGAAAACTTCCCACAACAGTTTCAAGAGGGCTTGGAATCCATTATACAGAGCAGCCATTGACGTCTTTGATACAGCGGCAAGGATCTCAGCAGCCGGTATTAGTGCCCGACGCTGGGCCTGACTAAAAGCCTCTGACCTCCGCCCGGAGGTTCAGGAAAAGCTGGCCAACCTCCCCTGTACAGGAGAGAACCTGTTTGGGGATAAAGTCCGAGATGCAGTGGTCCAATTAAAGGATCATCATGAAACCCTAGTCAGCAGTCTGCTACCATCACGAACCCCTCCTCAGCGACCCGCAAGGTGCCACATAGGGTCTCCAGGAAGTTATTCTACAGGCAACGGAGATACTATCCTCTGGCCTCACAAGCTCGACCAGCTCAGGCTGCCCCAAAGAGCCACCTCTGCCAACATAAAGTCTAGAGAATGTGAATGAAGAATAGCAGCATGGGGTGGCTTGCGGGAATGATGGCTACTACCTGGTGATTAATACCCTTATTCAATAAACATACACACGGTTAATGTGACTCCAACATTGCTCTATGCTTCAACAGCAAGAGGAAATGTGGGAAAATGATTTGCATTCACGAATAAGCGTGGGAGTAGCTTGTAGGGATGTGAATCGTTTTCCATATCGTCTTAACGATAGAAATCGTGTGGCAGGGCAAGAAAATCGTCTTAGGCACGATTTTTTAGTTAAAAAATCGTTAAAAAATCGTTTTTTTCCGATTAGTGCGCACTAACTGGGAGTTAGTGCGCACTAACTGAAAATGATACAATTTGACACTTTTCAGGTCAGTTAAGGTCAGTTTAGGAATGAATATGTATTCCTATTGGCTGCCCTCTTATTTATTCATGTTACCAAGCTTCCTACTGACAGTATATGGGGGATGGGAAATGGAAACAGTTGGTAGCTTGACAAAACAAGTAATGTGATCAGTCAATGTGACTAGAACTTGTGCCCTAACCCTGATACCAGGGGTATTGTGATCTTCCTGCACACAGTGCCCTATCCCTATTAATACCAGGAGTGTTGTGATCTTCCTGCACACAGTGCCCTATCCCTAATACCAGGGGTGTTGTGATCTTCCTGCACACAGTGCCCTATTCCTGATACTGGGGGTGTTGTGATCTTCCTGCACACAGTGCCCTATTCCTGATACCGGGGGTGTTGTGATCTTCTTGCACACATCCCGGTATCAGGGATAGGGCACTGCATGCAGGAAGATCACAACACTCCTGGTATTAATAGGGATAGGGCACTGCATGCAGGAAGATCACAACACCCCTGGTATCAGGGATAGGGCACTGTGTGCAGGAAGATCACAATACCCCGGAGGAGTGAGGGTCAGGCAGCTCCCCCCTGTCTGT
The DNA here is from genome assembly GCF_901001135.1 of Rhinatrema bivittatum. Classification (NCBI taxonomy): domain Eukaryota; kingdom Metazoa; phylum Chordata; class Amphibia; order Gymnophiona; family Rhinatrematidae; genus Rhinatrema; species Rhinatrema bivittatum. Next base: position 177,816,127 of record NC_042618.1, read on the forward strand.
GAAGCCAGCCTCTCACTAGTAATGCAGGGAGGGAGCTGTCTCAGACTTCACCATCCTCCCCCCCCCCCCTCACCCACACACCATTCACTAGCTGGGACATGGGGGAAGTCAGGAGTGAGGGTCAGGCAGCCCCCCCCTGTCTGTGAAGCCAGCCTCTCACTAGTAATGCAGGGAGGGGGCTGTCTCAGACTTCACCATCCCCCCCCCCCCCCCCCCTCACCCACACACCATTCACTAGCTGGGACATGGGGGAAGTCAGGAGTGAGGGTCAGGCAGCTCCCCCCTGTCTGTGAAGCCAGCCTCTCACTAGTAATGCAGGGAGGGAGCTGTCTCAGACTTCACCACCCCCCCCCCCCCCCCCTCACCCACACACCATTCACTAGCTGGGACATGGGGGAAGTCAGGAGTGAGGGTCAGGCAGCTCCCCCCTGTCTGTGAAGCCAGCCTCTCACTAGTAATGCAGGGAGGGAGCTGTCTCAGACTGGTATCAGGGTTAGGGCACTGTGTGCAGGAAGATCACAACACTCCTGGTATTAATAGGGATAGGGCACTGTAAGAGATGACTGTAGTAGATTGAATAAAGATCTGATGTTTCTGCTCTCCTCACACCAAACAAAAACAACACACAAGCAGAGAAGCCCTTCTTACAAAGCTGAGCTAGTGAGTTAAGTAGGAGGAAAAGTAAACATACTGGTGCCAGTGTGGCTACTTAAAAAATACACTTACCAACAATCAATTACATATATTTGAACTGTGTACAGTTCCAGCCAGGACCACCTTTCTAAAATGCACAGTGATTGGCAAATTCAACATGCACTAGCATTTCAGGTGCCTGCTAACAAAAATAATAAACAAACAAGTTCTAGTCACGTGAGTGCTGATCATTACATTACTTTTTTTGTCAAGCTTCCAACTGTTTCCATTTCACATCCCCCCAACCATTACCTCAGTATTAGCCTTGGTAACATCAATAGATAAGAGCACAGCCAGCCAATAGGAATACATACATACATATTCATTCCTAAGTGACCTTTACTGACCTGGGAAGTGTGAACACTTTGTTTCATTTTCTGTTGGTGTTCGTTAGTTTCCAGTTCCATTTCCCATCCCCCCAACCATCACCTCAGTGGTAACCTTGGTAACATCAATAGATAAGAGGGCAGCCAGCCAATAGGAACACATATTCATTCCTAACTGACCTTCAGTGACCTGGAAAGTGTTTATTTGTATCATTTTCAGTTAGTGCGCACTAAATCGAGTTAGTGCGCACTAACGGGGAGTTAGTGCGCACTAACTCGAGTTAGTGCGCACTAACACGATTTAACGATTTTTAACGATAAATCGTTAGAATTTCTATTGTATCGTGTTCTATAACGATTTAAGACGATATAAACATTATCGGACGATAATTTTAATCGTTGAAAAACGATTCACATCCCTAGTAGCTTGCTTGTTGCGGCAGTTACTACACCAAACCAAATAAGCCTGATACTTCACTTTGAATACATATAGAGGTAGATCTTTAAAAAGTACACCGGATTTTATAAGATACGCGCGTAACCGCACGTATCTTATAAAATCAGGGGTCGGTGCGCCCAAGGCTGCGCAAAATCAGCAACCTGCTCACGCCGAGCCATGCAGCCTGCCTTCATTCCCTCTGTGCTCCCCTACCTTCCCCTCCCTTCCCCTACCTAACCCACCCCCCGGCCCTACCTAAATCCCCCCCTACCTTTGTTGGGCAAGTTACGCCTGCTTGAAGCAGGCGTAACTTGCGCGCGCCGCCTCGCATCCCCCGGCACAGGCCGCAGTGCTGGGGGACTTGAGACCGCCCTCCCGGCCCGCCCTCCCGGCCCGCCCCCGAACCGTCACCACGCCCCCGGACACGCCCCTGGACATGCCCCCTCCCGCCCCTTTTACGAAGCCCCGGGACTTACGCGCGTCCCGGGGCTTTGCGCACGCGTAAATCCGGGAAGATTTAAGCGCGCGGGGCTTTTAAAATCTAGCCCATACAGCGCAACTCACTGTTTCAATGGCAGACGGGAATGAAGAAAAGAGGATTTATATTCAGACAACAACCAACAAGGACTAAATTGTACAGGCTGGGTAAACAAATAAGCGTGGGAGTAGCTTACTTATTGTGGCAGTTACTACCCCTAACCAGTTAGGCTTGATACTTCACTTTGATGCAACTCCAGCACTGCTCTCTACATCAATGGCGGGGGTGGAAGAAAATTAGAACCAAAAAGTTACCAATATGGGCTCTGAACTCAGCGGTCAGAGTAACAGATAAGTATGAGAAAAATAAGTGTGAAAGCTTGCTGGGCAGATTGGATGGGCTGTTTGGTCTTCTTCTGCCATCATTTCTATGTTTCTATGTTTCTATGGTGATCACAGTGTCTCTACAAGCTGGAAGCAGGGATATGGTGTGGCACCAGAGAGAGAGGTGAAGTGATGACCAGCCCGAAAAACCTGCCTGCTTCAGGGGCTTGAGACAGTAGAAGTCAGCATTCTTCATTGAAGATGGCGGCCATATGAATGAAGAACGCCGACTTCTACTCTCTCAAGCCTCTGAAGCAGGCGCATGGCGCTAAAATGCTATCAGTGTCAGGCATTGGCTACAACACAGGAGGATTGAATGAGAAGGAATTTTACAGAAAAATACCACTTCAAATCGAAAGATAAGTGTAAATTTTTTCTTCCTCTGTGATGTGTGAGGATTAACTCAAGAGAGTCATTTTTCTATCACATAAATGTGATTGGAGTTTAAGAGCAAGATTTTAATTGATTAAAAAGAGAAAAAAATATATATATAAATGAATATATATATTTATTTATTTATTTATGTTTATATATATATGTATTTATATTTATATAAATTTATATTTACATATATATATATATATATATATATATATATATATATAGATAATTGTTGCAAAATCAATATTAAAATGGTACTATATTTAATTAAGGTTACAACCTAATGAATGGTTTGTGTCTACATTAGAAATACCGGACATTACAGTTAGACAAATAGTCTACAACACCCCGTAATGGTTTTTATATTATAGATACAGGGGTGTACAGAAGAGGCCTCCTGGATATTATAGTTTACTCTAATTTTATTAGCACAGGATGGAATACCTCAGGAACTTCACCATGCATTTTTTTATTACACAGCCTATGAAATTAAAAATCAATTCTTACCAGCAAATGGAGAAAAAGGAACCTGGAACTTGCAGGGCAGCCTTGCACATGGGTAAACAGAAGGCTTCATTTTATAGACAGCAACATTTATCAAACTATCTCTAAAACTAATTGCAATTAGTGCAAAATATTTAGCATGATTAATACTAGAGCTTACCATCAAATTAGACCAGTCTGCAATAAATGAGGCATATGAAGCTTTTCTGCTACATAAAGCATATTTGGTACCTTCAAACAGAACAGAGTGACTGTTGAGTATTTCAGTGAAAAGCATGTATAGTAACATATGGTAGATAAAGTTGATACTAGTACTCCAGAGGAATTTTGAAGCCAAACCTTTTCTTATTATCTTAAAGTATGCCCAAATCTATTAAAAATAACTTGCAAATAAACAAATAAACTTCACAAAATCTACAAAGCTTTTAAAAATAATACCATTGTTGCAGCAAAATCCATCAGTGAACAGTGGAAAAATCCACTGATCAAGCAGAATCCTCTGCTAATTTCTGCCTATGTTTCAAATTTTGGCACTACTGAAGCATTTAAAAGAGGTCTTAATGCTAGGTAGGGGAAGGGGGTCTGACCAGGAGCTGAGGGAAATTTGTGGGATTTCCGCAGAAGCAAACGAGGGAAAAATGAATAAGTTCACACACTAGTAATGGACAAGTATTTGTGATAAGACTTTATTTTCATCATCTCTTTTTCTTTAGAATGTCTCCATGCTACCTGAACCTGAAAACCTAGAGCTAGATTCCTAGAGAACAGAGCCTCACCCATCAAGCTCCTATGAGAAAAATCTTTGGGACTTAAAAATCAAAGTATTTGTAGTAAAGTTATGCAGCATTTGGAAGAACAATACCATCAAGGCTCCTGTTAGGTGTGAGTGGGCATGGCCATGCAGCAGAGTTCTAATGACCTCATACACACTATGCACAGCAAAACTATGGCTGCAGCAAATTGTATGATGGCTGTTCTGTTGGCTGATGTACCCGTTCCTCAGGCATGAGTGCAGAAGTACTGCTGTAATTGCTGCCTGCTGCAAAACATGGAAACAACGTGCAGGAGCTAAGCTGCCTCTGCAAGAAGCACCACTACTAAGGAAGAGAGGAGTACTGTGTTGGAATTGGAAGTCACCATCAAACAGGTCCAGATTTAGGCATAGGCAACTTAGGTAAGTGCCCAGGGTGCCAGACTTTGAAGGCACCAAATATCCAGGCCAAAGAGAAGCCGGCTTCTTCTTGCTGTAGTGTCATGTGCAAGCATAGCGTTAAAGGGGCACCCATCGCCATGGCACTGCCATTGGGCACCACAATCTTAAATCCTGCTGTACCATCAAAGGAGAATGCATTGTGCTGGAGGCTTAAAAGTACTGCTGGAAAGAGGAAGGAGGCTTTGGATAGATCCGACACCTGTTGGGATGAGTGAACAATGAGAGAGAAGAGGATGGATAGATAGGCATGGGACATGGAGAGAGAGGAAGGGAGATGTACGGCTTGGGTTGGGATGAGAGAGAGAAAGGAGAATGCTGCTGGATTTTGGGGAGAGAAGAGGATACTAGGAGGAGTGAGACAACAGAGGATAGATGCTGGGCAAGTAGAGAGGAGAGAGCGGGGAGGCTGCTGAGCAGGGTCAGGTGAATGAGAGAGAGAAAGAGAGGGAATGCTACTGGATAGGAAGAGAGAGAGAGAAGTAGATGCTGCTAGGTGGAGGGAGAGAAAGAGAGAAGATGCAGGGCAGGGAGAGAGAGAGACATGGATGCTTCTAGGTTGTGGGAAAATATTTTAAGGAGTTAGCTTGTGGAAGAATATTGTACCATGATAGAAGTAAAGTAGCAAAGAATCACTGATATTATTATTAGTATAATTATTTGATATAAGGCCTATAAATTCTGAGAATAAATATGCTATTTTTCTGGGAGGAGAAGTATTTTTGTGTATATATTCTTTAATGAAAACTCTAATCTTGTATGCCTTTATTGCTTATTCTGAGACTTATAAGTAAAACTTCTATACTTATAAATAAGTGTGTTGTATAATCTATGACAAAATAATCACCAATTTTCCTACCCACTACATAGGAGGGGGGAGAGAAAGAGAGAAGATGATGCAGGGCAGGGAGAGAAAGAGAGGCAGGAGGAAGACTCCAGCATGGAATTAAGTCCTACAGGAGCTGATGGGGAAGAGATGCCCTTAAGCACTCTTGTATTCAAGGCCTACCCAGCTGATGTCCTGGCTAGTGTTGGTCCTGATAGTCCTGACTCTCCTGCTCACTTCAACTGGGGCCAACTATTTAGTTTAGAGATGCCACAGCAGTGGATATGTCACCTCTGGTAGGTCACCACTAAAGGGGGTGAACCGAAGGTGATTGCCCCTTTGAGAGCTTCTTTGGGAACAAATGAGAGGACCACAAGCTTTTTGGAAGGTACTTATGATGTAGTAAGTGGGGTTAAGTGAAGGTTGATAGTAGAGGTGGGATAGGGTGGGTTTTGTAGAAGATTGATATTGTTCTGTCCCCAGTAAAGGGTACGTTTGTGTCTGTATACTTTGCAGCCCACCTGTGTTTACTACAGCCCCTCCCTCCTGAGAACTCGTGACACTTTCTGTAACCCAGGACAAAAGTCTGGGAGCCTTGCCTTTAAAGGGAGTTTGCCTTTAACAGAAGCCCCCTCCCCTCTGTTCCTCCCATTGGGAAAGGGTCTGCATGCCTTCTCAATCTAACTTGGGTCTTCTCAGGTGCCTTATTGGCTGAAGGGTCTGCTCTTCATGTCCCCTCCTGTGTCACATGGATCCTAGGCTCGCCACCATTGGATCTCGCCCCTAGCCCCAGCCTGTGGGGACTTTTCCTGTAATCACTCTCCAAGACTGTGAGTCAGTCTCAGCCACGCCATGTAGAAGACACGCGTGCCTGTAACCTCTGTTACACGAACACCTTTTTTACATTCCTCCTACCGCTTTAATCCTAAAAGACTAATCAGCTTCAAACCCTCGTTCTCTTACCCTGTATCCCAAGAAACTCCCGTTCCTCCCTCTCCTGCCTATTTCCAGCCACAAAGATCTTCGCCTGGGGCTACATTGAATTCAACAATTGTGAGTAATAGAAAAATTATCTATGCAATAAATGATTCATACTTAAAGGATCTTTGTTTTGAAGACTGATTTGGAGGAAAGTTAGCTGTCTGGATGAGGAAACTTGGGAAGTTTTTATTGAGCCAGAACAGATATATTTTAGCTTTTTTCTTTTTTTGTTTATGTAAGATCTACCTTTCTCCCTCAGTGAAAGCTGGGGTAGAGGATCAAGCTAGGGATTAGATTTTATATTTTATGATGATTATCATGATTTTACTCCAAAAAACTTAGAGGGAACATTGGACATTGACAGTATTTTATTTTTATGTTTGCACCAACCCCAAAATACTGGGCCAAAGTGGATCTATCAATTTGAAGAAATCTGAAGCAGATTGAAAAAAATTTGCTTCTAAAGATCCACTTCAATAGAAACTTTCAACATTTTCAAGGTTTGTCAAATCGTTTCATCAACCTATTTTGAAGACAATCTTACATCTCTACCATGGAATTGAAATCCTCCCAGGGCTTTAAACACATCTGGTTTTACTGTGTTTTAGTAACATCCCAGATTTCAATATGAATTTTATTTAAGTAAGTTTGCTGCATTTCAAGGCCCGCAGGAGAACCCTGTGAGCCGCACTACTTACCCCTGCCACTGGGCCTCAGCTATTCCTGTGACATGGCAGGATCCTGCTGCGATCGCTGCCTCTTGGCATTCCTACTTAGACACGTGCGTGCCCAATGGCCATTCATTTAAAGGGCCTATGGTGGGAAAAGGTCACAGCACCCGCTGATGACATCATCATCCCTGGGCCTATTTAAGGGCTCCTCAGACACTTTTCCTCGCCTAAGCAACAGATTCAGCTAGAGTGTGTGTTGCCAGCCTCATCTGCCCAGTCTGATCCTGCCTCATCTGCCCAGCCTGTTCTTACCTCGCCAGTTTGACCCATTTCCTGTTCTGCTTCCTGCTCTCCCAGCACTTCAGATGGATACCCGGTACTGGACTCTCACCTCGCCTGATAGCAGCCTTCCTCCAACACCTGCCTGGACCTGATCTCAACTGATAGCTGCTTGCCTTGACCCTAGCCTGGCCCTGGATTCTGCTATTTGGCTGCTCCCAGAAACCCTCACCTAAGTCCTGCCGACTCCAGCATCCAAAGACTCAACCCAAGGGGAAAGAGGGATGGTTATAGGTGAAGCCTCACTCGGTTTCTGCCACGCCTGGTCTGCCTGCTCACGGTGAGAACCTGCAGGGCCCCTCCCCGCAGGTAGAGCCAATCTTATTCCAATCCAAGGGTCCACAGTCACAAGTTTTTCTCAGCTGACATGAAGGTAATGTCGAAATTCATGGCAGACAAGAATCATCGCTTTCTCATTCCTCGGCCCCCATCTGTTCTTTGGCTTTACCCTCACATTTCCTTTGCTAAAGATCCTATATTCTTGTCTTGCATCTTCTGTAATTTTAATAAGGTATCTCATCAGCCCTTATATTTGGGGCCGCCCCAGGCATCCAATATGTGCATGAAAAATCAACTTATTTTTCCATAATTTATTTTTTAAATCACAGTTTTGTAGATAAATCTTTGGTACTAAATACTAAAGCTAATATTAAAGGCACCATTTGCTGTTTATTTTTGCAAATGTTTATGAGCTAGAGCACAATGCCCCTGGCCTTTCACTAGTGATGATGTGGTTGTTGTCATATTTTTCACTGGGACATTTGAGGATGACTTCTAGATGCCCCATGCTCATTGCAGACCAGCGGGTACATAGCAGGCTGCAAGCCTATAGTCAAAGGGACAGCACACAGGGTTTAATTTGTGTGGGAAACAGCCTGGAAAGCAGTTCTGGCACTTCTTTTCAGGCTTAAGAGGCAGAGCAGCAGGGGTGTTCTGCTCCAGCCCCTCCCCTTCAGGCAGCCTACAGGGAAGAAAAGAGGAGGGGGTGAGCCTGAAGCAGACAGAGAAAAGAACAGTCATTCTGATCCCTAATCCATCTCATTCCATCCTGCCCCCAAAAAGGGAAGGGGTGATAGTGAACACTGCAGAACAAAGAACAGAGACAAAAAGGGGTTGAATTAGCACATATTTGAAACCTGTAAGCAGAAGTGCTAATTATCAAGGCATCAACCCAGGGCTCAGCTTCTGACAGAACACCTTTTTTTCTGGGTTCTGAGAAAGTGGAGCAAAGTTGGCAGTGTATGTCAATTCTGGCTTCTCCGCAGAAACAGAACAGCACTAGTGGTTGCATGAATCATTTATGGCCCTCCAGACCTTGGAGGCAGCAGAGCCGAAGAGAGAATGTTTGAGCTGCTTACCCTGAGACAAGGACAGCTACATGGCTTTGATTTTTGTGCAATTTCTAAGCACATTTGAGGAAGTGAGGGAGAACAGCCAAGGTCAAAAAGACACAGGGTGAATGCTTGTCATCTCCACTGCTTCTGCCATTCCTGGTTGTGTTGGCTTCCTGCTTATCACTTTCTCATCTTGGACCCTGCCATCTCTGCTGCCGGTGACCACACTTGCGAGGGCAAAAGGGCCAAGACAGTAGATGAGGGGATGTGGGGGAGGGATATGAGTGAAGGAAGGAGAGTGAAGGAGGTGATATAGTGGGACAACAGATTGCATGGGATAAACAAATGGAAGAGATAGTAAGTGATGAGATATGGGAGAGCAAAAGAGTGAGTGACCGGACTGGAGAGGCTTCGGGTTGTATGGGGAGAAAGACAAAGAGTGAATCAGAGGTATGAATGAGGAGATTAAAGGGGGTGGGGTGGGCAAGTGAGTGATCGGATTGAAAGGGCTATGTGTTGTATGGGGGAGAGGGGATAGAGAGTAGGGGTGTGCATTTGTTCCCTATGAATTGGTAATCCGCAACGTATAGGGCCATATTTGTTGTATTCGTGGGGAAGCGAAACATATCGCGATTCCCCACGAATACAATGAATCTTCGCCGAATTATTCGGCCGCCTAAAGGAGCCAATTTAAACAAACCCTCCACCCTCCTGACCCCCCCAAGACTTACCAAAACTTCCTGGTGGTCCAGCGGGGGGTCCGGGAGCCATCTCCTGCACTCACATCCTCGGTTGCCGGTATTCAAAATGGCGCCGATAGCCTTTGACCTCCTATGTCACAAGGGCTACTGGTGCCATTGGTCAACCCCTGTCACATGGTAGGAGCAATGGATGGCCGGGACCATCTTGTGCTCCTACCATGTGACAGGGGCTGACCAATGGCACCGGTAGCCCCTGTGACATAGTAAGAGCAAAGGCTATTGGCACCATTTTAATTACTGGCAGCCGACGGCCCGAGTGCAGGAGATCGCTCCTGGACCCCTGCTGAACTACCAGGGACTTTTGGCAAGTCTTGGGGGACCCTCCTGACCCCCACAAGACTTGTCAAAAGTCCAGCGGGGGTCCGGGAGCAACCTCATGCACTCGGGCCGTCAGGGAGTTTTGGTAAGTCTTGGGGGGGTCAGGAGGGTGGTGAGTTGCAGTTAATTTAATTTTAGCCGGGAAACGAATAATAATTAACATATAAATGTATCGGGGGGCCTCTCCTGCCGAATGCAACATATCTGCCCCCCCACCGATGAATACGAATCCCGAATGCAATTTATGGCGTCCCTCTGCACATCCCTAATAGAGAGGCAAGGATTAAAGGTGCTGTGGGGTACAAGTGAAGGGATCAGGATGACTATCAGATGTGAGTGAGATGATCAGAGTGGGTGCCAGTTGGTGAGTGAAGGGATCAGAGAGGGCAGAGAAAGAGTGACTGAGAGGAGGGGAGGGTTAGGAGTGGGTGTAGTGTGTGAGAGAGAGAGAGAAGAGAGTGAGTGAAGAGATCATGTGGCATTGCTCCCTTTGTTCAACCCTCATAGAGGCAAAGAACAGGCTATGCTTTTGAATTTCATGCCCCACATCCCTATCCAAGGAGACTAAAGACAGCAGACAGTGCACACCAATCTACTTAACCTCCAAAGAGTTAGCTGATTCTGTCTTGAAGAGAAGATCTGTACTCTCTCTGAGGAGGGAGAATTGCTGGAGAGGATAATTTTCCAGAGAGAGAGGAGGGACTCGATGACCACCAGAGATAGGGTGAGAAATTAGGGACTTTAAGATCTAAAGGGGGAAGACGAGGACCAGTGGGGAAGGAGGATCAGGATCATCATGGCAGAAAGGAGGAGGGGCTTAGAGAGAGAAAGCCTACTTTCCTCTTCCTTACCCCAGTGATTCTCCATCCCCTGCTCCCACCGGTGCTTAACCCTCAGCCGACCTTCACCCACTAGAGCTCATTGAGCATGTAAAGAGTGTGAAGAGTATGTTGGATATCTGTATGTCAGACAGAGTGCACACACCGGACCCTAGCTCCGCCCATCCCCACCCCTCCCCTCTCCATCACTGTTTTGCTACAAATCCTTACAGTACATATAATTTTCCCAAGCATGGGGAAAAGTGTAAGGGTGTGACTTTCAAAGGGGGATTCTCTGTGGGTAAATCCCTTTAAAAATTGCTCCCCAAAATGAGAATCCTGGATGTGGATAGTCTAATAATTTCTTTGTATTCGCAAGTAGCTGTAAATATGGGGTCATAGCATGCCCAATGCTCAACATTTTTCGGAACTCCGAGTGGTAATTACATTGTCACTGAGTCCCAATAAATCAAAACTCAAGCCAGGTATGCTGTGAAAACAGACGAATCTATGACCTCTCTGACAGACTGAGGTTTTTGTTTTTTTTCTCTGCATGCTAGCTCTCAAAGTAATTTTTAAATTAGAAAGAAAGGTTAGGCACCGACAAATAGTTATCATCAGATGCCACCAAAACAACAATGTTCACCAGGGTCTGATTAAAAAGTCACGAGGAGAGTCTTTCCAGATAAATGAAAATATTTGCTGAGCGGAGCAATCTACTGCCTTCGAGGTGGTTCAGTTTTCAGTAGGACAGAACGCAGCAGGGCGCATTTCTACAGCTGGGCTCCCGGAGGACTGTGGGATATCCCTTCGCTGGCGTTAGGTCGAGAGGCTACAGCTGCAGATGTCATTACCGGCTGGGCGAGATTCGAGGAGGGTTTCAAGGTGAGAGAGCCGAGGGGAAGGAAGTGCTCTTTCTCAGATTTCTCTTTCCTATATCCCTGCTGGCCTAAAGGACAATTATCTTTTAATTAGCAGCGACCAAACCAGGCTCCTTCCTTACTGCAGCTTTTACCTTTGCCCTTAATCTAGCACGGAAGATAGCCAAGCCCATTCAACGGTTAAAACACAGTAGGTGACAGTCTGTTGCTTTTACATTTAGCAAAGGGGATGGTGGGATAATTCAGCAGTTTTTGTTTTCATTTTTCGAACACGATCAGAAGTTGAAACTAGTTTGCAAAAAAAAAAAAAGAACTTAATTTTTCCCTATTTACAAATAAGTTTGAAATCTGTGAGCAGCAGCAGCAGCACTAATCATCAAAACGTCGATCCTGACATGAGATGAGTGAAATCAACTCTGTCACTGTAGAGAGAATTTTTATATTTAAAGGTAATTTAATTATGGATTTATATCAAAGATGCATGAATGGACCATAGCCAGAGTTGAACCTTGAAAACTGGTGTTACTGCTTACAAATTTCAGATTTATGCTAATTCAACCCCTTCTTAAGAACATAAGAAAATGCCATACTGGGTCAGACCAAGGGTCCATCAAGCCCAGCATCCTGTTTCCAACAGTGGCCAATCCAGGCCATAAGAACCTGGCAAGTACCCAAAAACTAAGTCTATTTGTGTGTGTTACATGTGCAGAGTTTGGATGAAAGGTATTTTTCCTGATTTCCAATTAATTTTACCCAGGTAATATGTAAACCTGGGAATCTTTGTACTTCCTTTTTGCATCCAGGATAGGTATCACAATCTTTCAACATCTGAGCATGGTAGTCCTGTTGCACAATATTGTTTTAATTTAAATTCTAAAAAAATCAATTTTCCCAGAATGAAGGAAATTGACATGGTGAAATGATTTCCTCTGCAGTACACATTTGCTATGTGACCTGTTATCAGAAGGGATCAGTCCATTTATTTTTTGTGTGTTGCAAAACTCTTTCAGACATAGGGTCAGGTCATACATGTTCAGTTGTTTTGGTGGACATGACTGTGAAGCTAATGCATTAGTATGTCATCAAGTGTTATTGAAACTAGCCTGCTATTGGCTAATGCCACCTCATATACTGAGTATCATATCAAGGGAGTTAGATGGACAGTCTTGCAGCAGTGGCACCTGATAAATCAAGTGGACTAAATCTTTCATAATCTAACATTATGATATGTTGTAAAAAAAAGGCCTGGACATATGAATGGACCTATTAGGGTTGTGCCTACGGTGACTAATATTTTGGGGATGGGCCAGAAAAATTCCAGTCCCTTGCCACCTCACCTATTACCCCTCCCCTGGACCTTAAGTCATGCCACTTGGAAGTATATAAGCAATTTTATTTCCACCCCCTTATCCAACCAGACCTTTGATCCTTTCCTTTCTCCTTCAGACCTGGGGCTTCACTGTCATTAGGGAACAGGCCTCCGTACATTGGGCATGGGAGCCCAGAAGGAACCTATTGTCCTTCTCCTCCTCCTCATAGTCTCCTTATCAAAAGAAGACTGGCAAAGTGTTCTTCATATTTCACAGAATCTAACTGGCCATAGTGAGAATGTTTCTGATTATAGCCCTGTACTGAGACCACCATCTCATTTCATATAGGTCACTTTAGCTAGCCTTTGAACTGGTAACTTATAGGTGAAAAGGTCTTTAATCCTGTGTCCATTTCCCTGAACTATCTAACCCCCACATCCCTGTACTATCGTAATGCTATTATAACAGGAATATCTTCATTGATTTTCCTTACATTATTAGATTCTTTTTTTTTTTATATTACACAATACTCTTATCTGGACATAGGTATGGCATTACAAAGCTGTTCCATCGACCAGATACAATCCCTTTCTCATCCATCAGCATGAAAGTCAACATTACAATGACGTCCAATCCATAGCATCTGGTGAACACATGGAAATAATCCTCAGTGTAGCTTGAGCTGGGTAGATCAGAATCTGGTTCAGGTTTGACAGAATTTCAGACTTTACCCATATCTACCATGGAAAGCTGTTAAATTTTGTTTACCACTACCACCGCTCACTCCCTCCTTCCCTTCCAAGCATAGCTGAATGCAATCTCAAAGTAGGTTTTCAGGAAATTCAAATCAGATGCAAGGAAATCCACTTTGAGTTTTACCTTCCAAAAAAGGTTTGGCAAACAATCCAATGAAGTTTCGAAAAATGTTTCCAGATTCAGCGCATTGCTTGAGAAAGAGGATAAGGTTCCAACAAATGTGCGTGGCGGCATATACGTGCATATATGGCAGCAAGTAGACTTATGCTAGTATTTTATAATCCATGTGTATGATAAAATAAACCCTGCAAAAAATGTGCGCATGTAGGCTTATGTGCAAATACATGCAATGCATTAAAAGAACATATATCAAATGCATTGAACATGCATGCTTTTCCTACCTATTTTTAAAATATATGTACATATATTTTACATGTGAAAATTCAGTGGGTTTTACACGTGTAAGTTGGTATATTTTAAAGCATGTGCTTGTCAATGAAATTAGCAGTTTTACCAATTAGTTCACCAGTTCCTTCAGGTCATCGATCCCTTCCCGGTTCTTCAGCCTGAACCCATTACCTGCTATTAAGTTCACTTAGAGAATAGCCACTGCCATTAGCAATGGTTACATGGAATAGACTTAGTTTTCGGGTACTTGCCAGGTTCTTATGGCCTGGATTGGCCACTGTTGGAAACAGGATGCTGGGCTTGATGGACCCTTTGTCTGACCCAGTATGGCATGTTCTTATGTTCTTAACCCCCTGTTCACCCAGACCATCCATCCAGTCAGTATTGCACATTAAACACATTTAATATTATTTACGCCAGATAATTAGCAGATGTAAAATTATGGAGGTAATTTTCAAAAGCATTTACATACTTAAAACTGGCGTTTATGTGGTTAAATGCACTTTAACCATGTAATTGGCCTTTTGAAACTTGCTATATTTGCCATTGAATTGTCAATAGGTTTTTTTTGTGTTAAGTGTACTTAATGGGGGTAATTTTCATAAGGATTTACACGTATAAATGTAACTGCTATTGTAGCAATTTTCAAAAGCCATTTACTTGAGTAAAGGACACTTACGTGAGCAAATCCTATGGACAATTCATGGCATATATTGTAGCAATTTTCAAAAACCCACTTACACGAGTAAAGTGCATTTACTCGAGTAAAATCCAGTTTTAAGTGAGTAAATGCTTTTTAAAATCAAGCCCAATGTGGGTAAATGGCTTTTGAAAATTACCACAATAATATGTTGCATTTATATTCATAACTCCTTGGAAAATTCACATGTATGTGTTTGCAAATCTATGGGCTTGATTTTCAAAAGCATTTACATGTGTAAAACTGGGTTTAAAACATGTAAATGCACTTTACTCGTGTAATTGGACTTTAGAAAATTGCTACAATATATGCCATTGAATTGTCCATAGGATTTACCTGCGTAAGTGCACTTTATGCACATAAATGGCTTTTGAAAATTGCTGCAATAGTATGTTTCATTTACATGCGTAACTTCTTTTAAAATTACCTCCAAAGTACATAAGTGTTTTTTAAAATAATTTACATGCATAATTTTGGACCCGTTCCAAAATGCCTTGACACCGCCCCTTTTTTATATGTATATGTGCATGCAAGAATGAAAATTTGTATGTATTTTTTACTTTTCAAACATATAGACTACATATAGGGGCGGATTTTCAAAGGGTTATGCGCGTAACCCTGAGAATCTGCTCCTGCGCGCGCCGAGCCTATTTTGCATAGGCCCGGCGATGCGCGCAAGCCCTGGGATGCGCGTATGTCCCGGGGCTTGAAAAAGGGGCAGGTGCGGGGCTGGAGCCTCCAGGCACAGCGGCCATTTGCCCGGAGGCAGGCGCAACTTCTAAGTTAAAGGTAAGGGGGGGTTTTAGGAAGGGCTGGGGGTCGGGTTAGGTAGGGGAAGAGAGGGGAAGGTGGGGGAGGGGCAGAAGGAAAGTTCCCTCCGATTTCGGAGCGGCCTCGGAGGGAACGGAGGAAGGCTGCGCGGCTTGGCACGCACAAGTTGCACAATTGTGCACCCCCTTGCGCGCGCTGACCCTGGATTTTATAACATGCGTGCGCATGTTATAAAATCGGGCGTAGATTTGTGCGCGCCGGGTTGCGCGCACAAATCTATGCTCACGCATATCTCTTAATATCCGGCCCATATTTTTTTTTAGGTTAAACAATTTTTATAGTTTTGTTCGTACATCAAGGAAACACAACAATGATAGGGTGTGGTTCTGACCCAACAGCAGTAGAACAGAACCAAGCCGTAAGTGCTAATAAACCCAACAGCTTTGTATATTATCCCTCCCTCCTACAACTTCTCAAATCCCGACATCCCACCCTCCCTAACCCTTCCCCTAGCAAATCTTAAAGTGAGATGAATCCAAAGCAATAGGAAGCAAATAGAATGTCTGTTACATGTCCGGTCTGACCAGGAATCAGTCGTTCACAACCAGGCTGCGTGCACGAGGTGGCAAGTGTTGTAGCTAGGAATTCTGCCTTGTGTAAAAGTAGGCGTGAACCAGGATGCCCATATTTTTTTAAAAGTAACAAGTAGAGTCTACGAATAGCTGTGTATATGCTAATTTTAACATGCATAACATTTTGAAAATTCACCTCAAAGCAATTTTGAGGAAATTCACACATCGCTACTAGCGAAATAGAGACAAAGCTAGCACAAACATATCTGAGATCTCTGAGCATTTATGTATTCTACTATTTAGCTTCTTTATTACAGAAGTGCCCAGAGCAGATCACAAAAGTGAACATACATACTGCAATCCAAAATAGTTAAAATCAACTCATTAGTGCATCGTAATATTCCATAAAAGACAATATAACCCAAATGAAAAAATATACAATAACAATACAAAACATAAAAGCACAACCTGTACAGCATTATACAAATAAGCATTCCTTAAAAGATAACAGCATGAATTACCATGAAAAATAAAAAACATAAAATGAATGAAAGCAATGTGATTACTGGCAGGCCTATCTTATGTTTCTAACCACACTTCTATGAATATAACGTACATCTGCAAAAGGGGTATTAAGAATATAAGAGCTCCGCAGAGAAGACAGAATGCTTTAATTCCTTAGTGACATTACACATTCGCTGACATTCCAGCTTGATGTTTAATTGCCCCATTTGAATAAAACCCAGACGTTATGTTTGTTTCATTTTTTTTGTTTTGTTTTGTTTTGTGTCTCCTGGCCCTATAGCCAACAAAAAGAATACAGAGGGACAAGGAGGAGGAGGAGGAATGACCTTTCTGCTCTGGGATTCTGCCTACATACTGTGGGGTGGAGGGGTTCGTTGTTTTCAATACATTGAAATTCATTCCTTGATAAATTAGAACGGGTATCCTGTAGGGAGGGACCATTGCAGGCCACTGCAAACAGAAGGAATGCAATTTTCTTTAGACATTTCCAGAGGAAATACTTGTCTTTGGTCAAAACTGTATGTTTAAGAGTCATTTAACCCTCTAACTGTTCAGTAATTTTAAATGTGCAGCTGCAGCAGTACAATCAGTATGTATGAAAAGCTTGCAAAAAATACCATGGTTCAGAAAGAGCTTAAAAAACAAATTTCTGCATCTGGATTAATGTATAAATATGGAATATGATGGCAGGTAAGGACGATAAGGCCCATCTGGTCTACCCTATTTCATTCATCTTTCAGTGCCATAGACCTATTTGATCTCTGACATTTCCTTCATTTCTTTGCATTTTGGCATCCTCTGTGCTTATTGTGCAGTCCCAAAATTGTTGGTTTAATTCAATTTTTCATTTCAGCATGGGGTGGGGTGGATTTTATTGTGTTTGTTAAATGTTTTGGGGTTTTTTGTTAAAAAAAAAAAAAAAAGAACTACTAAAAAAAATAAAAACAAAACTTATGCCTCCAGAGGCCTTGGCTGCCTTCCCAAGCCAAAAATCTGCCCCAAGGCCTAGCCCTGCGCCAGGTCTGGTGCCAAAAAAACACATTTAACAAACCAAATTTAAAAAACTTTCCAAAACAAACAAACAAACAAACTAAACAAAAAATGTGGGGCTGTATATTCCTGTTCTATAGTTAAGAGTTTTCTTTCCTGAGGATTATCAACTTATATTTTGCTTAAGGCTTTGTTGTCTTATTTTAAGGCACTTTGGGGATTGGCGGTACAATATGGTGCAGTACTGATAAATGCTTGTCAGTCTCTTCCCTTTTTCTGATTCTTCACAGGGGTTCGAGCCCAAAATGAGCTTCCTTAGCATGGCCTATGACTACGCCAGCAAAGGTGGCAGTCTGTCTACTTCCACATTCAGAAATTCTTTGCAGCAAAGCAAAAGCAATAGTTAATGAGGGAAAATGCTGAGTGTATTGTAGTCCAAACTGATTGCTGCTTTGATCTCTCTCTCTCTCTCTCTCTCTCTCAGAGGCTGTCCGGAAACATCGTGAACCGCGATATATCCTGGCAATGTAGCCCAAATTGGGTTAATAGCGCAACTTGCGCTAAGAGCGTGTTGCATAGCTGTTATCGCAATTTGCGATACACATGCTTATTAGCATAAGGTAACACCCCTTTTTGGTATCGCATGCGATATTGGAAAATGAGGCCCTATGTGTCTGTTACATGCAGATAAAAAATAAAATCATCGCAGAAATGTGCTATTTGCTGGACTTGCCTCATTTGTTCATTTTTGAAGCCCTCCTCTAGTTTAAAAAAGCAAGACAGCAATGTTACAGAATTGGCGATGGCCTCCAGCTTTGCCTATTCAGTTTATGTTCTAAGCACTTTCATATGATGGCTTTCCTGGAAGTCTCCGCAAGTTCAGGCATGCTTCAGGGTCACACAGGTGCCATTCCATAGCTTAGCAGAGTTTAGTGCAAATGATAGTGTGTAACAAACTGGCAGCGCTGGATGGGAGTAATCAGGTGGATTTTCAAAGGGATTATACATAGAAATGTAACATTCCTTCATGGCAGTTTTCAAAAGCCATTTACCCATGTTAAATATACTTAAAATGGGTAAAACCTATTGATATTTCAATGGCATATATTGTAGCAATTTTCAAAAGCCCACTTACACGATTAAAGCACATTTACAAATGTAAACCCCAGTTTTAAGCATGGGAACGCTTTTGAAAATCAAGCCCTTTGGCATTTTTTTTTATCCCTGCTGAAATTGTGTTTAAATGTACAGAGTACCCGCTAGGAGCATTCCTGCCAAGTCCAAACACTGCTGGTGGTCTTGGGGTTACTGCGTGTTTGCGCACTTACCAGTGTGACATGAATAGGAAGATTAGCTCTAACACGAGGCAGGTGGTGGCCCTGCTTTATTTCTTATCCACTGAATTTGGAAATGGGTTTAAAACCAGTTTTCAACTGCAAAGCAAAATGTCTTCAGCCATCATGTAATGCACCTAGAAATGGTGTGAAACTGTTTCAAAAGTATCATAAGAAAACTGAATAAGAATGGTATGGTGTGGTAGACCTGAAACTGTACATATCTAGAGAGGGGATTATGCACAGAGCAACAAGAAAGGTGACTTCACCTGGAAAGCATATCTAGCGCAGCTCACTGCTTCAACGGCAGGGAGAATGAAGAAAAGAGGATTTATATTCAGACAACAACCAACAAGGACTGAATTGCACAGTCTAGGTAAACAAATAAGCATGGTAGTAGCTTGCTTATTGCGGCGGTTAAACTACCCCTAACACATTAAGCCTGATACTTCACTTTGAATGCATATCCAGTGCAGCTCACTGCTTCAACGGAAGGGGGGAATGAAGAAATAGGATTTACATCCAGACAACATCTAACAAGGCATTGATCTGAGCAGTATGAGTATATAAACATCGGGGTAACTTGCTCGATACGACGGTTAGTACCCTCAAACATTAAGCCTTATATTTCACTTTGATGCAGCTCCAACACTGCTCTCTGCATCAATAGCAGGGGTGGAAGGAAATTAGAATAAAAAAGTTACCAATAAGGGCCCTGAACTCAGCAGTCAGAGTAACAGATAAGTATGAGAAAATAAGTGTGAAAGCTTGCTGGGCAGACTGGATGGGCCTATTGGTCTTCTTCTGCCATCATTTCTATGTTTCTGTGAGTGAAGAACAAGTCCTGGGAAGGAAAGATTCTCTCCAGTGGAGTGCAAAACATATTTGGAACATGATAAATTTATTTCACAGGTGACAGAAATGTATGGAGAACTAAATGCTTTATCCCTCAAAATATATTTCCAACTATTCACTCCCTCATACAGTTTTAGAATTAATTATGCTTAAATCTTGTTAAAATTGCACCACAAAACCTCTGCCCATTCCACAAAAAAAACACAAACTGTTGCATATACCACTGGTGTCTATCGTTTCCATGAAAAATAAAGCAGAAAATCAAACTGTCTATGATGTCATCAGCTTCACAACAGTCTGCTGCATTGTTCTCATTGGCAATAAAAAATGCAAGCAAAATAGTTAACTAGAACTGCAGTCTTTCAGCTCTGAAACATAGTGCACAAATTAAGCATGTGCTAAAGTCTTAAAAAAAATTAAAAAGTTAGTGAACCACTTCAGTGAGCCAGCTGAAAATTGATGGGCTCGTTGGATCGGTTTGGCCCACTGCTGGCAAAAATTAGTGGCAGACCCATGGGAATTCATCAGGGACCCAAAAAAATCTGGTGCCGATGTCTACTGATCAGTCTTCCATGGATCCGTGTAGGATCTCCTTACCCCTCCATCTCCCTAAGATCCACAGAGTTTGTTGAATACAAGTCAGGTTAAGGTTCTCCCCAGGACCTTTACTGCCCTTCCCTGCCTTCCTCCCTCCCCTGGAGCTGAAATGAGCCCTCCTTGTCCTCGCTTACCCCCCTCCATAGGTTCTTCAGCGTGGAAAGGGGGCAGGGGCAATTTCCAGCTGCTGCTATTTTGATGACTTCTGGCTGCACACCTTCTGGCTTCATTTTGTTGTACAGCTGTACAAACATACAGCCTACAACAAACTGGCAACGACTGCCCCGAGGAAAGGGTAAGTGGATGCTGGGACGCCCCAGTTCAGTTGGGAGGGGGTGGCGGAGATGCCCAGGGAGGCCATGGTTGAATTATAGGGGGTAGGGCCCGGGGAGGCCCCATTTCAGGTCCTTTTGTTTTTGTTTAATGTTTATTCAAGTTTGGCAAAACGAACAAAACATCAGAGAAGCTGAAACCTGAATGAAAAGAAACCCGCAAAGCGAAAAACAAATTGAAACAAACATCTTTGTGATGCGCATCCCTACCACACACCACATATCGCATAGAATATTGGGACTTTTTTATGTGAACGGTCTTGGTCACCTAGGAAGATCCTTTCCCAATTCCTCATTAAACAAAGATCATAAATATTCCTGTGCTCCCCTACCCCCCCCCTCCACACCAATTTCCTTTCAAATCAAACCCCTGCGGTCAAAATCTTAGAAGAAAATTAGAACAGGATCATTTCCAGGTGTTTTTAACTGTTTTCAACTTTCAACATTGGCTGCTCCCTGAACCTCTTTCCTTGCTTCCTACATCACCACATGATATCCTTCGCACTCAGAGATGAATGCTGGCAATTGCACGGTGACCAGCCATGTGCGCTCTTCAGCAATCCAGCCTTTAATTACCATGGTCTATCTGACCCTGAGCGAGTGCTCGTGCATATTTCATAAAGCTATGCAAATTCAAGGTCAAAGTAGAACTTCTGTTTAATTTCACCTCCTCACCCCACCTCCAGCTACCAAAACGAAAGCTATCGAGCTGTATTTATAATGTTTTTTTTTGCCTGATCGTTACTTAACTTTCCCAACAAGAGTTTCAGGTATGTTTCACTGGAGTTCCAAATGCATTAAACTAAGTGCATTTGAAACTCGTAAACAAAGCTTTTTCAAATTAAGCCAACTGTATTTTTTCCAGCAGGGGCAACTCAAGGCAATCTGTTTGCCTAGGGCGAGGGTTGAGACGGTGGTCCCCTTCCCCTCTCCCCTCGGCAAGGTACAGGTCAAATCACTGAATGGGTGTAGGTGTCCTCCTTGGAGTCTGGCCCTTTCAATGATTTGATATTCTGAGGAAGGGGGAAGGCAGGAGTGGCAGATCAAGCATCAGTGATTAATATTCCTAGGAAGTTGGCAACCTTGCCACACTCCCAGTCACCTTACAACCTGCCTCCCACCCTTCCCAAGCATTTGCCCCTTGGGAAGTGGGAGACCTGTGAATGGCGGGGATGGGGGGGGGGGGGTTCTGTGTGTCGTGAACAATCTCAGGGCTGGTGCAAGTGTATTAGGTGCCCTAAGCAAACCTTAAAACCTTGAATCCCTGCCCCCAGCCTCAATCACACAAAATTAAAAATTATGCATTTATAGTAACAGATTTTACATGAAAAAAGACATTTAGTCTTCTGAGGTAAAACTATCACTTACAACAACATGTATATTATATTTACATACATTACTGTGCTGCCAATAAGGAAATCCTGCAAAACAAACAACAAAAAAAAAGACACTTGGAACCCTTCAGGTAGGCCTTTTGTAAAGTGCATTGGGTTTGGGCTTGGCCCTCAGAAAGCCATGAACAAACTGAACTACAATTAGAATATAACATCCCATACCAAAACAATACTAAATGCCAGTATTCAAACAGTAACAACCCTACCAATGCAAAGGCAACATTGCAAATATTACCCCAGGCCCAAAAACACCAATACACTTCCTATTAGGAAAACAGAACGAGCCAGACTGCTATAGCCTGTTACACACAAACTACATGATAACAGAATACCTCACCTCTGTCACACTGACAGAACACAGACTCTCACCAATACAGAAAGAAGAGACCTTATAGTACAAAAAGAATCATGCAGACAAAAACTGAACTGGAAATCATGACATGGTAGATTTTCAAAGGGTTACACGTGTAACCCCCAAAAACCTACCCCTGCATGCGCCAAGCCCTGGGATGCACATATGTCCCGGGGCTTTGAAAAAGGGGTGGTCTGGGGGCGTGGACGGGGCGTGGCAGCGGTTCGGGGCGTGAAGGCGATCCGGGGGCAGGGACGAGTGCTCCGGCACAGCGCGCCGGCAGCTGGCCGGTGCGTGCAAGTTATGCCTGCCTTGGGCAGGCGTAACTTTCGGAGCAAAGGTAGGGGGGATTTAGTTAGGGATGGGGTGGGTTAGATAGGGGAAGGGAGGGGAAGGTGGGTGCGGGGGGGGGGGGGTTGGAAAAAAGTTCCCTTCAAGGCCGCTCTGATTTCAGAACGGCCTTGGAGGGAACGGGGAAAGCAATCTATGCTCCCCTCGGGCTCGGCGCGCGCAAGGTGCACATGTGTGCACCCCCTTGCGTGCGCTGAGCCCGGATTTTATAACATGCACGCGGCAGCGCACGCATGTTATAAAATCGGGCATAGATTTTAAAATCTGGCCCTTTGTATTCAGTGCAACAATGGAAAAACAGAAACATCAGCATTCCTCATAAAACAATAAAATAATGAAAAACAAAACAATCATAATAGTAAAACCATACTAATAAAAAATAAATATTTCAAAAGAGCTGATGAACAGAATAACATTTAATAATTAGTCATGTAAAAAATGTTAAAGTTCCCTAAAATCAATAAATTATTTAAAAACACATTAAATAACATTAAATAATTAAAACTAATAAAGATTTTATCTTTTGATTTCCAGTCACCCTGAGATTGTCCTGGATTATTAGGGGAGGGGGGCTGCATACAAACTTTGTCTACTCTCTTTTTCATATACACACTCTAACACACATGCTCATTCTCTCTCACACACACACAGACACTAGCTCACTCTCACATGCTCACTCATACACATATGCTCTCTCTTGTTCATTCAAACAGTGTCTTTCACTCATTTACTCACTCACACAAGCTCGCTCTTCTCTTCTTCCAGAACACACAAGCAGCAGCAGCCTTCACCTTCAGCCCATGCAGCCAATGGGAATTCTCTGTAGGCCGATGCTGCTCATGCTCTTTTCTTCTAGCCATGTAGGCTGATGCTGGTCCTTTGTCTCTGGCTGCAGCAATTTTTCCAACCTGCATGGGTCCATATGACACATCATCCTTTTCCGGGCTCATGCTAGAGGGAAAAATGAGGAGTAGCAATTAGTACTGCAGTCCTGCTATTAATGTGCCATCCCTAAAACTTGGCACTATAGGTGGCTTCCTAGTCATTCCACTGTCCCTGTACTCTTTCCAACTCACAACCCCTCCATTCAGTGTTGTTCCCTCTCTACTTCCCACTCTTTTCCCCACTTTTCAACTTCACTAATACCATCTTCCTTTCCATCCTCTCTTTCTCTCTTCCTCTCTTCTCTTCCTTCCTTCCTTACTCACTTACTTCCCCCTTCCCTTTTCACTAATTCATCATTAAGTCCCTTTCATCCCCTCTCACCTTCTTTTTCCCACTCGCCCCTCCCCTCCCATTCCTTCTGATTTACCCCTTCTCTTCTCTTCTCTTCTTTTCCCTTCCCTCTCATTCATACACCCCTCCCTTCTCACTCATCCCTTTCAACCCTTCCATCATCTCTGGCTCACTTGCTTTCTTCCTTTCCCTCTCCTGCCACTCGTGCCCTTCTTCTCTTCCCTCATAGACTCATATCCCTCCTCCCTCCCTACAGGGTCTTTGTTTCATTCTGGGATCCCAGTGGACAGTTCATCTTCCCGCACCATCTCAGGACATCATTATTTAGTGGCGGTGCCATAACTGAGGTCTTTCTTTCTTTCCACGAGCTCCTTCAACTGCACGGGACATCATCATTTAGCAGCAGTGCCGCCACTGAGGTCTTCTGTCTACATGGGGTGTGGGAACCCCATGGGCATGTTGTCATCCCACACCACTGACATTTTAGATTTGAATGCAAGATGAGGTGCCCACCATAGAGGTTTTTTGGGAAGGCAATGGGTGCAGCCCCAAAATTTTAAGGCTGCTCCCTCATCCTACCTAATGATAGAGCAACCCCCACCCTGATTTCCAGTTGGGGTGTGCATGGAAAGACTTTCATTTTGTTTCTCACTTTGCTACTCTTGTTTAGGGGGGATTTGTTTTATTTTTCATTTTGTATCCGTGTTTTAGTGCGTGCTAAATCATTTAAGTGCATACTAAATGTATTTAGCCCACACGAAACCATTAAGCATATGCTAAAATGCAGAAACTGAATGAAAAACTTTTTTTTTCTATTTTGAATTATAGATGCCAAGAAACAAAACAACAAATACCGTTGGTGTTTCCCATGTCATTGTAAACCACTGCACATTCATACTTGCCAGGCTACAATACATTTTATTTGACCAACATAAGAATTATCCAGCTTTGTAAAAGAGCTTTCCAGAGAGGCCTTCTTCCAGATTACTTTAAGAGAAAGTTAAAAGAAGATCATTATCTCTTCACAGTTCCTGCCATCATTTGCATTTTGAAATTCCCATCTTATTCTGCTATAAAATTTCAAATGTCTATTTGCAAAGAGGAAAGGGACTAATGGTTAAAGCTGGATTATGAACGGGAGTGCTATATAAATTTCAAGGAGACCAGAGGGCTGAAATGTATCATTTTTTATTAGCAGCAATAAGAACATTTTTTAAGTATTTCACCAAGTATGCCACTACTTATGGGCCAAGAAAGCTATGGATGTAAGTTAGAAAGAGGGATGCTCTTTTGATCTTATTGCAATGCATTTAAAATCAGTTTCAGTATGGTTTAAGGGCATCCCATTCTGGTTGAAGACAGTTCAGATTAGGAATATGCTTTCATTGGAAAGAAAACAGGAAATTTCAAACAAAATGTCTTGTTTCATTTCTGTTTTGAAAATGAAACATATGGAAAATGAATGAAATTTTAATTTTATTTTGTTTTATTTTAAAAAATCCCAGGCTTTTGGCTGAAAATGTGAAGACTGTTGGATTTTTTACTTGAAACTTTTAAAGGTGAATTTTAAAAACCAGGCGAGCACCAAAACCGGGAGATAACACACAAATCAGCGCGCACATGGATAAGCACATATCTCCTGCCGCGCATTCATCTGAAAAGTTTTCAGATCCCCTGCCGTATAAGTTTACTTCTGCTATGGAGGTGGTGTAACTTATAAAATAAAGAAAACTGGGCAGATCTGTGGGGTTTTAAGGGATGAGGTAACCGAGGGGAGTGAAGGCTATTAAACTACGGGGGTTTGGAGGACCTATCTCTTAACTGGGTGAACTGGGGAATGAACTGATAAAACTGGTAATGGCATCGGAACGTGCCCCTTTTAAAATCCCCGACTTACATGGTGAAGTGGGATTTGCACGCATATGCATGCGCCCACTTAAAATTAGGTGCATGTTTTTGCGCGGCTAGGCTATTTTATAATGTGCGCATATGCGCCTTTATCCGACACCACCAGATTTAGAAAAGTTTGTGCCGTGCAGCACCAATTTTTAGATGCCTTGTAGCTGCTGTGAGATCCCATGCTGCCTGGTGACTAAACTGCAGGAGGCCCCATGCAGCCTCTGGGGGATCCCAACCTGTCCAGCGGCAAAAATAAAAGAAGTCTGCGCAGTCACATCCTGCCCAGGGCAGGGGGGTGGTTGCCAAAGGATCGCACCAGGCTCAGCAGCCGAAGTGGATGAAGCCCGGATATCTCATCCCAACTGAAGGAGAAGGAGCATGTGTATGTGTGTGTGTGTGTGTGTGTGCTTGAGCCAGCTTGTGACTCTGTTTTTATCTGTCTGAGAGATAGGGAGCCAGCATGTGTGTGCTTGAGAGAGAGGGAGACAGAGTGTGTGTGTGTGTGTGTGATTGAGTAGGATCCAGGATGTATGTGTGTGCCTGAGAAAGAGGGAGGGAGCCAGTGTGTGTCTCTGTGCCTGAGAGAAAGAGAGCCAGCATGCGTGCGTGTGTGTGTGTGTGCGCGCGTTCCTGAGACAGAGTGATCCAGTGTGTGTGTGTATGTCTATAAGAGGTAGAGCCAGCATGTGTGTGCACCTGAGAGAGAGGGAGGGAGCCAGCATATATGTGTGTATCTGTGAGCCTGTGTGAGTTCTGAAAGAGTGTTTGTGTGAGCATGAGAATGAACCTTTGTGTATATGAGAGAGGAGAAAGTTTGTATACCTCCCTTCCCCTTCCACTAATCCATGACCATCTCAGGATGACCAGAAGGCAAACTGTACATAATTTTCTGTACTTAGGGCCAGGGACACAAGAACACTTAGACTCAGTAAAAGGTATAAAGTAAATTTGGCATTATAAGTGTTCTTGGGAGATCCTGGATACTGCGTTCTCTGGTATGGAGAGTGAGTGATTTTTTTATTCTTATTGATTTTAATCGGGTGTTATTTGATCTATATGATGATATGAAATTTTATTGATATTCTGGAAATGTAAAAAAAATATATATATGCTTTCTTGATTTTTGGATGTTCTATTCATCAGCTGTTTTGAAATAATCCTTGTTATTTGTATGGTTTTACCATTATAATTGATACTTACGATTTCTTGATTTTATTGCTTGATGTTTTCTGAGGAATGGTGATGTCTCTGTTTTTCCATTGGTGCACTTTGATTATACTTGTTGCGATTTCCAGTTCAGTTTTTGTCTGCATGCTTCATTTTATGGTCTCTATTCATTTACAGGCTGATACAGTAAAGTGAGCTCCGGTGGAGCGCACTGTTAGCCCGCGTTTGGACGCGCTATTTTTACCCCTTATACAGTAAGGGGTAATAGCTCGTCGAAAACGCGCAGCCAACCCCCCCCCCCCCCCCCCCCCCGAAACTAATAGTGCCAGCAACATGCAAATGTTGCTGGCACTATTAGTTGGCAAATGGGCCTATTAGCTGGCAAATGGGCCTATTAGTTATTCCTGCGAGATTCAGAAAGTAAAATGTGCAGCCAATGTTATGTTCCGCTATCTGATGGGAGGAGCAATCAGATAGGAGTTAGCAATTTGTTATTAATCTGTTATTAAGCTGATGCTAGGAGTAGCAATCTGATGTAAATCTGCTGTTAGTTGGACTGCAGAGTAGCAATCTGTTATAATGGCTCCTAAAGGAGGAGGAGTCAGTAATCTTGTAGTGTCTCAGATATTGTCTTGCTAAGGAGTAGCAATCTGTAATGAATCTGATATAGTTGTGGGTGGATCCCTGGGCCAGTGGCAGATGACCACGCCCCCGGGAGGATATCCCGAGAGGGACCACCGGCTAGGCTTGAGTATGGAGACAGACACACATTAGTTCTTTTATTAAACAGGTTTTTGAAACCACCAGAGGTGGCAGTAGTGAGCTGATATGCCTGGCAGGGCTGTAGTCCCTGCCAGCATCAGTTACCAATAAAATAAAATAAAATAATGCTCTGCTCCTGCTCTGGGCTGCCAGCAGCCAGAACTACCTCCCACAGGCTGACATCAGCATCATCAAAGGCTGGCTCAATGTCGCACGTGTTAGCATGTCAAAGGAGACATTTTGATGATGTCAGGCTGGGGAGGCAGCTCAGAGATTTGATCACATGGCAGCAGCAAAATTTTCTGATGCACCACCAACTTCAGCAGCTACACTACGCCCCTGGCCTGTATGTTATAAAATGGCCGCGTATCTTGTGCGCCCGCGTGCTGGTTTGAAAGTTACCGCCATAATTCTTCCATATAGACTACCAGAATTGTTGTACCTGGACTCCTTGCCTTATGTTTGTTCTTTTGTTTGATTGTAATATGGTTTCCTTTTTATTTCTGATTCTTTTTCTCTATGTATCGGTTTCTTTTGTATGGACTAAAAATGTAATAAAAGTATTTGAACTTAAAAATTCCAGGGTTTGTACAGCAAAATAGCGCTAGCTTTGGATAACCAGTGCCATTTAAAAAAAATAGCAGTGGCAGCACAGGAGCAGCTTAGGGGATCGCTTCTGCCCCATTTGGAGCCAATGAATAGGGTAAGATACTGGGGAAGGGGGTCAGAGGGAGTTGGAGGGGTAGAGCAAAGCAGAGAGGAGCCCCAGGATTCTCAAAAATATTTTTTTGGCAGGTACAGCGCACAGAAACATAGACCTGACACCATTTTTTAAATCTTCTTTTTTTTCTTCCTTTCTAAATAGATAAAACAAAAAAAACGAAGCCATCCTCCACCCTCCCAAACAAAAAACACCAAAAAAAACAAAAACCCAAATGTGCAGTGCATGCCCCTAAGTCAAGTTAAAACTGTTGCTTCTTTTAATTATTTCATAAGACAGTACTTTTTAAATTAAATATAAATTCCCCCCTAGATGTTGGTATATGCAAGAGCAAACAGCCAACATTCTGTTCTGATAAAGTAGAGAATGTGAAAAAACAAAGCAAGACCGGAGCCTTGGAAAGAAGAAGATTTATTGATTGAATATATATTAGGGATGTGAATCGTTTTAGGACGATTAAAATTATCGTCCGATAATTTTAATATCGTCTTAAACCGTTATGGAACACAATACAATAGAGATTCTAACGATTTATCGTTATAAATCGTTAGAATCGTGAGCCGGCACACTAAAACCCCCTAAAACCCACCCCCGACCCTTTAAATTAAATCCCCCACCCTCCCGAACCCCCCCCCCCAATGACTTAAATAACCTGCGGGTCCAGCGGCGGTCCGGAACGGCAGCGGTCCGGAACGGGCTCCTGCTCCTGAATCTTGTTGTCTTCAGCCGGCGCCATTTTCCAAAATGGCGCCGAAAAATGGCGGCGGCCATAGACGAACACGATTGGACGGCAGGAGGTCCTTCCGGACCCCCGCTGGACTTTTGGCAAGTCTCGTGGGGGTCAGGAGGCCCCCCCCAAGCTGGCCAAAAGTTCCTGGAGGTCCAGCGGGGGTCAGGGAGCGATTTCCCGCCGCGAATCGTTTTCGTACGGAAAATGGCGCCGGCAGGAGATCGACTGCAGGAGGTCGTTCAGCGAGGGTTCCGGCGCCTCGCTGAACGACCTCCTGCAGTCGATCTCCTGCCGGCGCCATTTTCCGTACGAAAACGATTCGCGGCGGGAAATCGCTCCCTGACCCCCGCTGGACCTCCAGGAACTTTTGGCCAGCTTGGGGGGGGCCTCCTGACCCCCACAAGACTTGCCAAAAGTCCAGCGGGTGTCCGGAAGGACCTCCTGCCGTCCAATCGTGTTCGTTTATGGCCGCCGCCATTTTTCGGCGCCATTTTGGAAAATGGCGCCGGCTGAAGACAACAAGATTCAGTAGCAGGAGCCCGTTCCGGACCGCTGCCGTTCCGGACCGCCGCTGGACCCGCAGGTTATTTAAGTCATTTGGGGGGGGGTTCGGGAGGGTGGGGGATTTAATTTAAAGGGTCGGGGGTGGGTTTTAGGGGGTTTTAATGTGCCGGTTTTGCGATTTTACGTTTTTTTGATTTTTCACGATTTTTCACGATATTTTACCCCCCCAAACGGCAACAATACGATTCCCTCCCCCTCCCAGCCGAAATCGATCGTTAAGACGATCGAGGACACGATTCACATCCCTAATATATATGGCTTGAATCTGGCCAAAGTTTTGCCTTTTTTTTTTTTTTTTTTAAGGCTGCATCAGGGGCTCTTAATTCAAGCTAAATAAATAATACATCTCCGGGCACCATATATGATCACTTGTTATGCAGATTAGTGGCTAGTCCTTCAAATTGCATCTGAAAGACCCATAGCAGTATACGCTATGGGGTAGATTTTCAGAGGGTTACACATGTAACCCTCGAAAACCTACCCCAAACCCCCTCCTGTGCGTGCCGAGCCTATCTTGCATAGGCTTCTGGCGCACGCGTAAGTCCCGGGGCTTTCCTGGGGGGGACGTGTCGGGGGCGTGTCGCGAAGGTGCATCATCGGGGGCATGTCAGGGGGTGTGACGCGGCCGGCGCGTGTTCCGGGGTTGTAGCCGCAGCCTCCGGACCAGCCCCCGGAACCAACATGGTGCGCGGCAGCCAGCCTGGCGCGCGCAAAGTTACGCCTGTCACAAGCAGGCGTAACTTGTTCAACGCTGGGGGGGTGGGTTAGGTAGGGGAAGGTGCGGGGGTGGTGGAAGGAAAGTTCCCTCCGAGGCCGCTCTGATTTCGGAGTGGCCTCGGAGGGAACGGAGGCAGGCTGCGCGGCTTGACGCGCGCAGGCTGCCGATTTTGGGCAGCCTTGCGCGCGCCGACCCCGGATTTTAATGGATATGCACGGCTACGCGCGTATCTATTGAAATCCCGCGTACTCTTGTTCGCGCCTGGTGCTTGAACAAAAGTACGCGTGTGCGCAAATTTATAAAATCTACCCCTATGTTTACTACTATTGACTAGAGTATACTACTGTGGGTCTTTCAGATGCAATTTGAAGGACTAGCCACTAATCTGCATAACAAGTGATCAAACAAGTGTATTCATCCCCTAATCATATATGGTGGCTGGAGATGTATTCTTTATTTAGCTTGAATTAAGAGCCCCTGATGCAGCCTTAAAAAAAAAAAAAAAAAAAAGGCGAAACTTTGGCTGGAGTCAGGCCATATATATCCAATCAATAAATCTTCTTCTTTCCAAGGCTCCGGTCTTGCTTTGTTTTTTCGCATCCGTGGCTTTTCTTGACCGTTTACCGTACTGCTTTGTGGGTCCTGATAAAGTAGAGGAAATTGTGCTCTGCCCAGCTGTGTGCTCTGCACTTTCATTTTCCTCATCTCTAACATTTCAGTGGTAGCAATGTATTTTTCAGAGTGATCAAATAAGCTGTGCAATAAAAACCAATGACAGCATGGTATTAGAATGCAGGTTAAGAGGGATAAAGCCTGGGAGTCCTAGGCTCTGGTGAACCTGTGGCAGCTAATCACAATGTGGCCAAGGGAAAATATTGTTCTTTCTTATAAAGCAAAGACAAGAAATGTGGGCTTAGTGCTGTAGTTGCAGCGCATGTGATTCAGTGTCAGAAAATAGCTCAGATAGTCCTTAAAAGGATTATATATTACAGGGAGGTTTTTTTTTCCCTCCAGTGAGATTAAAGATAGCCAATATTATGATAAAATCTACTTCTGCAAGTGCAGATAAAGGGAGCAGGGCTTGGAACGGCAGTTTGTAGGAGGTGAAAAAAAACCGAAAAAGACTTAAATTGGAATTTCCTTTGTTTTTTCACCAATTCTTGACCCAGGAAAGCAAATTAATGAGGTAATGGTTAATTACAGAAGGAGTCTGACCTCTTAAGTGTTTGGATTTTGGAGCGTAACATACTCTGCAGAACTGAAGCAATTCAGTGAGTACTTTGCCAAGGGAATTATTACTAAAGTGTGAAAAGTAGTGAATATTTCATGTGAAAATCATCAACATGATTAGTACAAATCATGAACATTTTGCATTATGTTAAGTATGCAAAATGGAAATATTTGTTTTGGTGGTCGGTGTATCCAAATTCGAGACATAAAAAAAATTCCAGCCAAAATGTTATTTGATTTAGGACTGAATAATTTTAAAAGAAAACAAACCAATTGCCCAGAAGTTTTAGGTATCTCACACAGAGTCTATGTCCCACCCCCTAAATCATGTAATACATTATCAGCCGCATTACAATATTCATGAATTAATTAAGCATTTTTGGGTATTACTGTCTCTCTCCCAACATTACCAACATCTGGAATTGGGCTCTGTAAGCACTCTGACCATGATGTCAGCTCAAAATTAGGGCAACTAACTAAAAAACCCTTCCCCATGCTTTAGTCACCACGATGCCTCATTTAAATATGCTCAATATGAGGTCCAGCTTCATAGGAAGCAATGTGGAAACAAGCACACAGACAAAAAAAAATTGATCTTTAATTTATTGTGCAAAACTAACCCCCTTTTATAAGGAGATAAAGAATGTTCTACAGGAGTTAAGAGAGGTTTTCATTTGTGTTCTTTAGAGAACACATTTGTGATCATAGCTGTGATTTTTCTCATTTATTTCATGATTATCTTCGGCAGAGGCAGACTGGCCTATCAGGGCATCATGCATGCTCTGATGAGCCAGTCAGGCCACTCTCGTGGCTGGTGTTGATTATAGTGGCTCCTTTCCAACAGAGCCTCTGCGACCAACTTCAGGCCCCATAGCAGCTCTTGTCACAGAAAGGGAGCCTCCCCAAGGCTCTCTGCTTTCTCTTGTGTTTTTATTTTTCAGCGGCGATAGCCATCGCTCCATTGAACTGTTCTCCTGAGACACCAACTCCCATACCACCATCACTGCAATGGTGGGAAACACTCTTGCTGTTTCTCCTCATACCAGCCTTGCCTCTGCCAAGGGGGAGGCAGCCAGAAGACCTCCTACTGCTGTCTCGCTGCCAGCCAAAGGCCTCCCACTGATCTGTGTTACCAGACTCCCCTCATGCTAAGGCTCTGGTAAAAAATAACCAATCCTTGAGTATCAGAACCTTTTAGCTCACTTCTTGCTGTGCCAAGGGACACCTCTGGGAGCATCAACAGGCAGCTATGTCTGGATTTCTCCTAAGCAACTTATTTAGAGGAAAAAGGAGAAAAGAGTGAGAGAGGGTCAGTGAGAGTAAGAGAGAACATGAGTATGAGAGAGAGTGCATGTGTGTGTGAGCATGTGCGAGGTTATGAGTCAGAGTATCAGTGTAAGCAAGTGAATCAGTATGTGAGCATGAGAGACAGTGTGTGAGAGAGTGCATGTGTGAGTGTATGTAACTTAAAGGTTGATTTTAAAAGCCTTATGCGTGCCAAAGCTAGGACATGCATGCATGTCTTGGACTAGTGCACATTGGGGCAGATTTTAAAAGCCCTACGTGCGCCGAGCCTATTTTGCATAGGCCCTGCAACGCGCGCAAGCCCCGGGACGTGCGTATGTCCCGGTGCTTTGTGAAAGGCGCGGGGGCGGGACCGAGGCCTCCAGCACAGCAGCTGTCCCGGCGCGCGCAACCTACGCCTGCCCAAAGGCAGGCACAACTTATGGAGCAAAGGTTGGGGGGGGGGGTTTAGGTAGGGCTGGGGGGGCGGGTTAAGTAGGGGAAGGGAGGGGAAGGTGGGGGGGGCAGATGGAAAGTTCCCCACGAGGCCTCTCCGATTTCAGAGCAGCCTCAGAGGGAACAGGAAAAGCCATGGGGCCTCCCCTAGTGCTCGGCGTGTGCAAGGTGCACAAGTGTGCGCCGATCCCTGATTTTTATAACATGCGTGTGGCTAAGAACATAAGAAAATGCCACACTGGGTCAGACCAAGGGTCCATCAAGCCCAGCATCCTGTTTCCAACAGTGGCCAATCCAGGCCCTAAGAACCTGGCAGGTACCCAAAAACTAAGTCTATTCCATGTTACCATTGCTAATGGCAGTGGCTATTCTCTAAGTGAACTTAATAGCAGGTAATGGACTTCTCCTCCAAAAACTTATCCAATCCTTTTTTAAACACAGCTACACTAACTGCACTAACCACATCCTCTGGCAACAAATTCCAGAGTTTAATTGTGCGTTGAGTAAAAAAGAACTTTCTCTGATTAGTTTTAAATGTACCCCATGCTACCTTCATGGAGTGCCACCTAGTCTTTCTACTATCCGAAAGAGTAAATAACCAATTCACATCTACCTGTTCTAGACCTCTCGTGATTTTAAACATCTCTATCATATCCCCCCTCAGTCATCTCTTCTCCAAGCTGAAAAGTCCTAACCTCTTTAGTCTTTCCTCATAGGGGAGCTGTTCCATTCCCCTATCATTTTGGTAGCCCTTCTCTGTACCTTCTCCATCGCAATTATATCTTTTTTGAGATGCGGCGACAAGAATTGTACACAGTATTCAAGGTGCGGTCTCACCATGGAGCGATACAGAGGCATTGTGACACTTTCCGTTTTATTCACCATTCCCTTTCTAATAATTCCCAACATTCTGCGCGCGCATCTTATTAAATCGGGCATAGATTTGTGCGCGCCGGGTTGCGCGCACAAATCTGTGCCCCGCGTAGGTATTAAAATCCGGCCCATA
This sequence comes from Rhinatrema bivittatum, assembly GCF_901001135.1. Classification (NCBI taxonomy): domain Eukaryota; kingdom Metazoa; phylum Chordata; class Amphibia; order Gymnophiona; family Rhinatrematidae; genus Rhinatrema; species Rhinatrema bivittatum. The sequence goes on from NC_042618.1 coordinate 177,850,490, forward strand.
GCGCAGATTTTAAAAAGTGTGCGAGTACACGCATATCTCCCATTATGTGCACAAATCCAAAAGTTTAAAAAAGGGGCATGAGCATTGGGGGCACGGAGCATGGGTAGAACATGAGCATTCTGGGAAGTTACCTTTAAATGTGCGGGTGTTTACGGGCACAAGCACATACCGGGGTCCCCTACGGCGTAACTTTACTCCTCCTATGGATGGCGTGTAAGTATTAAAATAACAAAAACTAGGCAAGTCAGTGGGGTTCTAAGAATCGGGGTTAAAAGGATAAAAGGGAGGCTAAATAATGGGGGTTAGGAAATCTGATTCATTAACTGGGCAAACTAGGAAAAAAAATTGCGTCAGAATGCATATCTAATAAAATCCCCTTCACTTATGTGGTATAGCTGGCATTTGCATGCTAGGGATGTGCAGAGCAAAATTTTATGTTCATATTTTTTATGTCCGAAAGGGGGTCCCACTTGCGGCCAATATGGACATAAAAAAAATCCAATGAGTTGGGTATATGTACATATGTGCAAAAAAAAAATTTAAACCCCCTCACCCTCCTTAATCCCCCCCCCAGACTTACCACAACTCCCTGGTGATCGAGCGAGGAGTGAGGACGTCATTTCTGCAATCCTTGGCGAGAAGCATGTGACGTCGGTGGCACGTCGAGTGACGCGGCGTCACGTGATTCCCGGCTCGTTCGCGCCGGACGGCTCGTTCGGCCCAAAAAGAACTTTTGGCCAGCTTGGGGGGGGCCTCCTGACCCCCCCAAGCTGGCCAAAAGTTCTTTTTGGGCCGAACGAGCCGTCCGGCGCGAACGAGCCGGGAATCACATGACGCCGACGTCACGTGATTCCCGGCAAGTTCGCGCCGGACGGCTCGTTCGGCCCAAAAAGAACTTTTGGTCAGCTTGGGGGGGCCTCCTGACCCCCTCAAGCTGGCCAAAAGTTCTTTTTGGGCCGAACGAGCCGTCCGGCGCGAACTTGCCGGGAATCACGTGACGTCGCGTCTGAGTGACGCGGCGCCACGTGATTCCTGGCTCGTTCGCGCCGGACGGCTCGTTCGGCCCAAAAAGAACTTTTGGCCAGCTTGGGGGGGTCAGGAGGCCCCCCCAAGCTGGCCAAAAGTTCTTTTTGGGCCGAACGAGCCGTCCGGCGTGAACGAGCCAGGAATCACGTGACGCCGGCGTCACTCGACGTGCCGCCGATGTCACATGCTTCTCACCAAGGATTGCAGAAATGGCGTCCTCACTCCTCGCTCCATCACCAGGGAGTTGTGGTAAGTCGGGGGGGGGATTAAGGAGGGTGAGGGGGTTTATATTTTTATTTTGGCTCAACAATCGCGATTTCCCACATATCGAACATATCTATGTTCGATATGTGGGAAATCCGATCGTTTATGTCGAATCAATTTTTTAAGTAAAAAAAAAATATGAGTTGCGTTTTACTAATGCGGTCAATCCGAATGCACACCCCTATTGCATGCACATGCGCGTAGCCATATTAAATTGTATGCACGTATGTTACAAAATGGCTGCACCTCTGGACGTGAGCCGGCTTATGCATTTACATGAAAGCACCTCACCTCGAGCTATTAGATGTCCCTCCTATAGAGATATAAATACTTGACTACCATGACAGCCTTTTAGATAGTCTCTCTGTCTCTCTCTGTTATCACAGGGTGTGAAAAGTTTACTGCACTTTGTGCTACTACCAATGCAAAGCACTGTGTTACTACACCTTGTGGTAATCTAAAATTTCCATAAACACCTCTTTTTCTTAGCACAGGCATTATCCATGAGTTATTAAGGCATTTTGATGAACCTAGGTGCATGTTTCCAAAACAGTTAATAGTGATATTATGTCATGTATGCTATCTGATCATCACTAAATGAGAGTTTCTCTGTGTTTTGAGCATGCCAAATCAAAACCTTTTACATGGCAACTCAATATGGCTTTCCTGGGAGATACTGACCGTGTTAGACAGGCTATTGCTGAATTCGACACCTGTAACCCTGAACAAGATTGTATACCGATTCTCCGTTGGGAAGCTTTCAAGGCCTTTTTTTGGGAGAATATAATTGGTTTTGCTAGTTTCCTTCAGAAAGGGGGAAAAAGGCAGAAGTGGAGTGGATCTCACACATCCGTGACTTAGAATCTCAGCATAAGCAAACATGCTTGCTTTGTGTATTTTAAAGCCTTGGAGAAATGTAGGCAGGAGCTGCAGTCTCTTGAGATTGGCAAGATTGAGAGGGCTTTGAAATTTACTAAATTAAAATTTTATGAGCATGGAGATAAACCTGGTTCCTTTCTCGCAAGGGCGGTTAAAAAGCGGGCGCAAGTTAGGAGGTCATTGGAGAGTCTCTCTTCCAACTCTTAAAATATGGAAGTGGCCTTTTTGCAACATTTTCCCACTTTATATTAGGCTCCTTCTGGGGTTCATCCCAATGACATTGGTCAATTTTTACAGGGGTTGGGTTTACCCACTCTTGATGCTATGCAGATAGACAGGCTGGCTGCCCCTATTTCTCTGCTTGAAATCCGGGTGTCTATCAAGTTGTTACTGGCGAGTAAAAGCCATGGCCCCAATGGTTTCTCTGATGACTTTAAAAAAAATATGTATCTCTGATTTCCCATCATCTTTTCGTGGTCTTTAATGCAGCTGGCAGTGAGGGACATTCCCTGGGAACTATGGCTGATGCTACGATCACTCTCATTCATAAAAGGGGAAAGATGCAATGGAATGTGGGTCTTATAGACCCATTTTTCTTCTTAATTCAGATATAAAAATCTTGGTGAAAGTGTTACAACTTAGGTTAGAAGCCTTGCTTCCTGCTTTGGTGCACTCTGACCAAACGGGTTTTGTGAAGGGCAGGGTTTCCAACTCTAATACCAGATGCTTATTCAATCTGTTGCATCTAGCCCAACATGTGACGGGCATGATAGTTTCCCTGGATGCTGAAAAGGTGTTTGATTGTTTAGCTTGGCTGTATCTTTTTACTATTTTAGAAAATGCGGGCTTGCCTACTAGATTTATAACTTGGATTAAAGCTATGTACGAAAAACCTAGAGCTTGGAATAATATTAATGGGTCTCTTTCCTCCTTCTTTGATATTGCCTGAAGGACTAGGCAGGGCTGCCCTCCTTCCCCCCTGTTGTTCGATCTTGCCATCAAACATCTAGCAGTGGCTGTCAGACAACATTCGGATATTCAAGGGTTCCAGTTTGGAAGGCAGTCTCATAAGATTTCTCTTTACGCTGATGATATGTTGGTTTACCTGACGACCCCTCGGGTTTCTGGCCCTGCTCTCCTTACTCTCTTATATCAATATGGTACCCTGTCTGGATTTAAAATAAATTTTGAGAAGTCTAAACTATTCCTGACTGATCCAAAGATGGGTGTCCCAGAAAGTCTTTCTGAGTTTAACGTAGTGACAAATGGTTTCACATATATTTGGGGATTTTTGTTCCTAGGCATTCTAAAGAGCTTTACTTTAAGAATTACATACCCCTCATTGGTCAGCTGAAACAAACTATGATAACGTGAGAGCAGTTTCTGATTTCCTGGGAGGGCCAAATCAGCTTGCTCAAAATGAATTTATTACCGAAGCTCTTGTACCTTTATCAACATGTTCCCTGCTCATTCCCTGTCACTGTGTTCAATGACTTAAATAAGTGCATATCTCGATTCATTTGACATGGTTGACAGCCCTGGATGAGCATGAGTTGCTTGTGGTTGCCCAAATGCGAAGGAGGTATGGCATTACCTAACTTACGTGTTTAGTATTGGGCTGCCTGCCTCATCTTTTTGAAAGTATGGTTGACTTCAAAAGATGAGTCTTGGCTTTTGCTCAAGCGGATCCAAGCTGAAGTGGTTAATTTGATTGTACTCCCTTTTTTGCCTAGAGATTCCCCTAACAGTAGAAGGGTGTGCAAGAGTAGCCCTTTGCTGGCCCACACCCTATAAATATAGAGGCAAGTGTTAACATTTCTGGGAAGGTATACTGATACATTTTCACTGGTCACCCTTATCTTCAAAAACACAACTATCTATGGCTGCACGTTTTCGACAGTGTTTAAAGTTTGGCAGGATGAGGGGCTGATACACATAGCTCAGCTTTGGAATGATGAGTGTTTCCTTTCGTTTCAAGATTTATGTGAAGAGTTTGAAATTTCCCCAGCTGAAACAAATTCTGGTGGCATGACTTGATTTGTCTACACCTCTAAGGCAACTGGATGGTCTGGAGCAGTTTCTAAGTGACCCTGATGCCTATGTGAAGGGTATCTCACTTATATTCAAGCAGTGGCATTCAGCTGGTTTAAATCGTTCAATTCAACTTTAAATCATTTGTCTACAATACCACCAAAGAATGCTTCTTTAAATTACAAGTGCTCAAAAAACTAAAACCTCTCCTGCATTTTCGAGACTTCCGTCTGGTGCTTCAATCTATTATCCTTTCTAAATTAGATTACTGCAATTCCCTCCTGCTAGGTCTCCCTGCAATAACTATCAAACCCCTGCAGATGGTCCAGAATGCCGCCGCCAGGATACTCACCAACTCAAATAAAAGAGACCATATCACTCCCATACTTCAGTCATTTCACTGGCTACTCGTCAAATTTAGGATCTCCTTCAAAGTTCTCATGATGATCCACAAGGACATCCACAATATCGCCCCTCTCAAGTTCAGTAATCAATTCCGTCCACACACTTCAGACAGACCAGTCAGGAGAGCGTACAAAGTCTCCCTGTATGCCCCTCCTGCCAAATCCTTGCTAAGAAAGCGAGCATTATCAACAGCAGGGCCTACTCTTTGGAATACTCTTCCACCAGATCTACGGCAAGAACCTAGTCACCAAACCTTCAAGAAATATCTAAAGACGTGGCTCTTCATGCAAGCTTTCCTGGAAACTCAAGCTCACTCTGACGCTGTTCGAAGGACATGGTCTAAGGCGCGAGGATAAATTGGTCACGCCTCACTCTCAACACAGTCCCCTAGGCCTCATCGGGCTGCCTTTTTCCTCAGCTACTGTCACCCGCTCATTCCCACCTTTTTGATCCTTTCCGCCCGACTTACCCCCCCCTCCATTTTCACTTCCCTTTACTCCCCCCTTACTCCCCTGAATCCAAGCATCAAGTCATGTCTTTTACACTATTTTACTGCATTGATGTCTTATAGTTATCCCGCATTCAGTTTATAATGTTTTCGTTTGTTCCTTGTATTCTCCAAATGTTCCTAATGTTCTGATGCTCTAATGTTTTATGTTCAATGTGTTCTGATGCTCTAATGTTTTAGGTTCTATGTAATTGCCCCCGCGACAGTTCTGTTACACTGTAAACCGGTATGATCTGTATACTTTACAGGAATGTCGGTACATAAGAATTCAAAATAAATAAATAAATAAATAACTATACCAGGGGATACTTTGGGGTAAATTTGGTAAAGACACTCCTCATTCTATGATTAATTCAAGGAATACAAATTTAGCTATTAACATAGACTCCAGGACATGGAAAGCTATTTGGACCTCTGCTCACCACATTTCCGTCTGTGCTACAAGGATGGAGCTTATGATTAAGTTACTTAATAGAACTTATCGTACTCCCATATTATATTCTAATGTTTCTCTGGTGCCAGTTATCAGTGTTGATGAGGATGTGGGTAGCAAAGTACCTATAACCATATGTGGTGGTTCTGCCCCAAGGTAGAACCACTACATATGGATGGTTTGTGGCTTCTGGTCCCGAGTTACACAAGAAATAGCTGATATACTTCACCTCCCTGTCTATATTATGCTGGAATTGGAGTTATTGGACAGATGGCAACGATCGCTGGTTCCAGTGAAATGCAGAGTGCTGGTCGGGCAGCTGTTGCTGGCTGCGACTTTTTGGAAAGTCACCCTTGGTATAGCTTACTGGCATTCACAACTATGAGTTATTGCTGACCGGGAACAGCTAAGGTACAGTCTTAAGGGGAAACATGCTAAATATACCAGTATTTGAGGGCCGTACCTTGAGTTTTTGACTGATACTTAAGATGATTTGGGATGCCACTTGGGTTGTTTCTTCTTTCTATTTTTATGGTCCTTTAAGTGTCTGCTCCCCTCTATAATCTCTTTTGCCATGTAACTCACTACAATATTGTTAATTGCTTCTGTGCACTTTTTTCTGTTTGTTTGGAAAATTCTAAGAGCTATAAAAAAAAAAGAAAGAGAGACAGTTCTTGCTGTATTGCTTTCATATAGGATGATAGTGTCGATACTGTATTTTCAAATGATTTAGAGAATGGTTTGTAAAATTGTATGTCATCAGCATACAGGAGAAAGAAATTCCTAACTCCACCAGTAATTTGCACAGTGGAAGCATATAAATATTGAGTAATGTTGCCGAGATGGCTGAACCTTGAGGGACACCTATATCAATATGGAAAGTATTAGATATGTGATTGCCCAATTTGACTTTTAATGACCTATTAGATAGGAAGGAAGAGAACCATTTGAGAACACTGCCTTCAATCCCAATGTTGCTCAGATGATGGCATAACAAGGTATGGTCTACAGTGTCAAAGGCAGCTGTTAAATCGATTAGCACAAGAAATAAGATTCATCGGAATCAAACCCTCGTAAAACAGTCCATTAAGGAGAGGAGTAAAGTCTCAGTTGAATGATGTTTCCTAAATCCAAATTGATTAGGGAAAATTTATGTAACGCCCCCCTTGACCGCTTACCTCATGGGGTGTTCCTGGGTCTGGGATTGACCTGGCAGGAGCCCCCCTAGGGCAGACTTCGTTGGTTCTCACGTTCTTGGTGCCTCCACCTGGGAAAGAATAATTTTACCATATTAAACTGTTTTTACTGATGCTACTAATAAATTAATCAATTACCTCACAAAAGTGTTTGTATCTGCTCCTTAAAGCTAATGAATTTGTATCATAAGGTTACCAGAATCTATTCTGTTAATCAAATGTAAGATATCTACCAGATATTTCCTACAGGAAGCGTCCTAAGAAACAAGACTGGCTTAGAGTGGCAGTGTCAGCAGTGGTGTTGGTGATTATAAACTGAAATAGTAGGAGCAGAGCAGAGCAGCAAGAAAAGTAACTGTAAAACCCCTAATATGTTCCATGATGACAGAGGTGGAGGAAGAATGGTATGAAAAACCTGAAGATTAGTGCAGCAGGCATGCAAAGCTATGGATGGCCAGGGAAAGAGCAAGAGTTGGCAAGTACCATAGGGGAAAGAGATTTATAAGGAACCTTGCAGACAGCTGGAGCAGTGGAGGAAGCATCTTAAGAAACTAAGACTGGCTTGGAGTGGCAGGAGTGCAGTGGTACTGGTGGTTAAAAACTGAAGTGGTAGGAGCAGAGCACCACAGTGAGAAGAGTAACAATAAATCTCCTATAGTGTACCCTGAGGGTTGAGGCAGAGAACAAATGGTAAGTGGTATGAAAAACCCAAACAGTAAAGAAGCAGGCATGCAAAGCAATGGATGGCCAAGGCAAGAGCAAGAACAAAAGTCACCAAGTATCATAGGAGAAGGGGATTTGGAAGGAGCCTCATAGACTTCTGGAATGGGGTATGCCTGTCCCAGTCAGAGGTATGACCACCTGGCTGATCCTATTCTATCAAACAGTAAGGATCAAGTGGTACTTGATGGCATAAAGTGCCTGAGGAGTGGGGCAGCAAATTTGCAAAGCAATGGATGGTCAGGGCAAGAACAAGAGTTGGCAAGTACGATAGATAAAGGCGATTTGAACAGAAATTCAAAGATATATCTGGAGTGGGGAATGCTTGTCTTAATAGTAAGAATGAGGTTGATCCTACTAGTGAACTAGATAGTCTTCTTTCAAACTGTAAAGATTGAGCCATGCATGTGTTATGTACACTCGGCCAGTGCAATGAAACTGTGAATGTCTCATCAAATCATATAAGCTCTATCTATCTGTTACTTGTATAACTGTGATGATTAAGAACATAAGAATATGCCATACTGGGTCAGACCAAGGGTCCATCAAGCCCAGCATCCTGTTTCCAACAGTGGCCAATCCAGGCCATAAGAACCTGGCAAGTACCTAAAAACTAAGGGGCGGATTTTAAAACCCCTGCGCGCATAAATCCTTCCGGACTTACGCGCGCAGGGCCCTGGCGCGCCTATTTTGCATAGGCCGCCGGTGCGCGCAGAGCCCCGGGACGCAAGTAAGTCCCAGGGCTTCCTGTCGGGGGCGTGGCGGGATGACGCGGCATTTAGGGGGCGGGGCACGGTGTTTCGGGGACGGCGATGTGGGCGTGGTTTTGGCCCGGGGGCGTTCCGGGGGCATGGCCGCGGCCTCAGGAACAGCCCCCGGGACCGGACCACGGAGCGGGGCAGCCGGACGACGCGCGCAAAGTTAAGGGGGGGGGTTTAGATAGGGCCGGGAGGGGAAGTTGGGGGGAGGGCGAAGGAAAGTTCCCTCCGAGGCCGCTCCGATTTCGGAGCGGCCTCGGAGGGAACAGGCAGCGCGCGCTGGGCTCGGCAAGCGCAGGTTGCACAAATGTGCACCCCCCTTGCGCGCGCTGACCCCGGATTTTATAAGATACGTGCGGCTACGCGCGTATCTTATAAAATCCAGCGTACTTTTGTTCGCACCTGGTACGCGAACAAAAGTACGCGTTCGCGCAAGTATTTAAAATCTACCCCTAAATCTATTCCAATTCCATGTTACCGTTGCTAGTAATAGCAGTGGCTATTTTCTAAGTCAACTTAATTAATAGCAGGTAATGGACTTCTCCTCCAAGAACTTATCCAATCCTTTTTTAAGCACAGCTATACTAACTGCACTAACCACGTCCTCTGGGAACAAATTCCAGAGTTTAATTGTGCGTTGAGTAAAAAAGAACTTTCTCCGATTAGTTTTAAATGTGCCCCATGCTAACTTCATGGAGTGCCCCCTAGTATTTCTATTATCCGAAAGAGTAAATAACCGATTCACATCTACCCATTCTAGACCTCTCATGATTTTAAACACCTCTATCATATCTCCCCTCAGCCTTCTCTTCTCCAAGCTGAAAAGTCCTAACTTCTTTAGTCTTTCCTCATAGGGAAGCTGTTCCATTCCCCTTATCATTTTGGTAGCCCTTCTCTGTACCTTCTCCATCGCAGTTATATCTTTTTTGAGATGCGGCGACCAGAATTGTACACAGTATTCAAGGTGCGGTCTAACCATGGAGAGATACAGAGGCATTATGACATTTTCCGTTTTATTCACCATTCCCTTTCTAATAATTCCCAACATTCTGTTTGCTTTTTTTTGTCTGCCGCAGCACACTGAACAGACGATTTCAATGTGTTATCCACTATGACGCCTAGATCTCTTTCTTGGGTTGTAGCACCTAATATGGAATCTAACATTGTGATTGTAGAGCTAGTACATGCCGATGAGTGCTAACATCCAAGATATAGTATGTGGAATTGCAAACAATATAAAGGCATCAAAGCTCCCAAGGTGTATAATGCGTGAAATCACAAACAGCACAGAATTGTCTATACTCCCAAGGTTTTCAGTTCTGTCCATCACAAACAGCACAACAGTGTCTAAACCAGCAAAGAGTGGCATGCAGTGAATTACAAATAACACAAAGGTTTCTAAACCACCAAGGTGAAGAATGTGGTGAATCACAAGCAGCAGGAAGGTCCAGACAAGCCTTGACAGCAAAATAGAAAGCCATAAAAAAAAGGTGGGGAGGAAAGAGAAATTTTGTATTTTTTTGTTCTTTTTTTTTTCACATTTTTGTTTCTAGGGTTTAAATACCCCAGTATAGCCAACTACCAAACAGTATACAAGAACTAGACTGGGACTGTAGAGGGGTAGAACAAATCAAAGAACCATAAAAGAGGTGGTGTGAGAAGAGAAACTCGTATCTTTTTGTCTTTGTTTTTTTTACTTTTATTTCTGGAAGAAAAACTGCTAAGGTGAAGGATAAGGGGTATAGCAGCTAGGCAGAGTGGCATAGGAGATGTCTGTCTTCCTGCTGAAGCAATTGACACTTGTCAGATTTAGTAGAAGAAAAACATATGTTATCAGTATCACTTTTCTGACATAAACTTTTATTACATTCCCTACTTGAAAGTGATCTTGCTGTATAACCAACAAGCAAGCAAACAGAATGGGAGACTTAGGCTGCGATTGTAGAGGGGTAGAAAAATGTGAAGAACCATAAAAGAGGTGGGGTGGTGTATAAACATTTGTGTTTTTGTGACTTTTTTTTACATGTTTTTGGGGGACAAAACACCCCAGTATAACCAACAACCAAATGAAAAGGGTGGGGTAACTAGGCTGAGATCATAAGAACATAAGGGTCCATCAAGCCCAGTATCCTGTTTCTAGAAGTGGCCATTAGCCAGGCGACAAGTACCTGGCAGGATCCCCAGGAGTAGATAGATTCTAAGCTACTTATCCAAAGAATAAGCAGTGGATTTCTGCATTTTACCTTATGATATTCTCTATTTTATTCTCTACTCCTTTCCTAATAATCCTTAGCATTTTATTTGCTTTCTTGACTGCTGCTGCACACTGAGCAGAGGATTTCAATGTGTTTTCAATGATGACACCTATATCCTTTTCCTGAGTGGTGACTCCTAATGTGGAGCCTTGTATTTTGTAGCTATAATTTGGGTTACTCTCCCCTAAATGCATCACTTTGCACTTGTCCACATTAAATTTAATTTGTCATTTGCATGCCCAGTCTCCCAGTTTTGCAATGTCCTCTTGCGGTTTCTCACAATCCTCTTGTGATTTGACAACTTTGAATACTTTTGTGTCATTGGCAAGTCTGATCACCTCACTTGTTGTTCCCACTTCCAGGTCATTTATAAATATATTAAAAAGCTTTGGTTCCAGAACAGATCCCTGGCACACTCAACTATTCACCCTTTTCCACTGGGAAAATTTGCCATTTAGCCCTACTTCCTGTTTTCTATCTTTTAACCTGTTGGCAGTCCACAACAGGACTCTGCCACCTATCCCAAACAGCAAACTACATGGAGGTACCAAAACACTTATGCTAGTACATAATAGGCATGGTAGGTAAGCATATTAACAGCATGACTGCCAAGGTAATATATCAGGGGTATGGCAGGTAGACAGAATGGTAGCAACAAGCAATGCTGAGTAGAACAAAGACTCCTAAGATGAAAGATAAGGGGTTTAGCAGTAAGGCAAGTGACATAGGAAATGTCTGTCTACCTGTGGAAGCACTTGTCATTGTCAGATTGAGTATTAAACCAAAGGAAGTGCACTTCAAAATAAATTCACCTGCCAGGTAATATCTCCAATAGCTGATATCCACTCTTTATTCTGAAACAAACTGCTATGTTTACAGTTCTAGAGAGGCAGAACAAAATGAAGAACAATTTAAAAAAAAAAAAAAAAAAGTACAATGGGAGGAGAAACTTGCAATTTTTTTTTTCACATTCTTTTTCTGAAGGCAAAACAAATATCCCAATATAACCAACAAACAACATTGAGGCATCAAAACTCCCATACTAAAACATATATTAGACATGCAGGCAGGCATATAAACAGCCTGACCCTCAAGGTGGTATATCAGAGGCAAGGCAGAGTGTTGCGGCCGGCATCATCTTAGGGATGATGCCGGCCGCATCATCCCTAAGAAGACCTCTGAGGGAGGCCCACCTAACATCTGGCCCTGGTACCCAAGGGCTCAACTTGCGGGGAACGAGGGCTGGTACTGGCGAAGCTCCAGCCAGCCACCATCAGTCAGCCAGCTCCGTCTGCCGATGGTGGGGACCCATAGGGCTTGCACTGCAGGTAGCGTCAACACCACCTCAGTCCAAGGGTCCACCTCCTCCGCAACACAGAGTTGTTGCAGTAAGACCCCTAGGAGGTAAAAGGGGCATAGTAGGTAGGTAGGCAGAGTGGTAGCTGTAAATCCCTAAGGTGAAACATCTGGGGAATGGTAGGTAGGCAGGCAGAGTGGTAGCAATTAAGTCACCTATAGTGGATAAGATAGACAGGCAGATCAGGAGCAGCAAGACCCCTAAGGTGGTATAGTAGGGCATGGCAGGTAGGCAGGAGGAGCAGTAGCAGTAAATACTCAATGGTGGTATAAGAGGCATACACTTTGGGGTAAATTTTCTAAATCTACGCGTGTGCGTACTTTTGTTCACACACCAGGCGCAAACAAAAGTACGCAGGATTTTATAAGATACGCGCGTATCTTATAAGATCCGGGGTCAGCACGTGCAAGGGGGTGCAAATTTGTGCAACTTGCGCTTGCCGAGCCCTACGCGCGCTGTCCGTTCCCTCCG